>NW_028145544.1:0-375000 GCF_977016875.1 Pavona decussata
CTTGTTCAAGTCGACGATACTCCAATCTTTCACTCTTATGGTCCGAAATGGCTTTTAGCTGGCACACTGGGGGACGTGTCCCCCCTGTCTTGTTCAAGTCGACGATACTCCAATCTTTCACTCTTATGGTCCGAAATGGCTTTTAGCAGGGTATTGGCATTGAGGCTGGGTGGCCTGTGACACTGGCACACTGGGGGGAGAGCCTGGTGTCCCCCCTGTCTTGTTCAAGTCGACGATACTCCAATCTTTCACTCTTATGGTCCGAAATGGCTTTTAGCAGGGTATTGGCATTGAGGTGGGTGGCCTGTGACACTGGCACACTGGGGGGAGAGCCTGGTGTCCCGTTTGTCTTGGTCAAGTCGACGATACTCCAATCTTTCACTCTTATGGTCCGAAATGGCTTTTAGCAGGGTATTGGCATTGAGGCTGGGTGGCCTGTGACACTGGCACACTGGGGGGAGAGCCTGGTGTCCCCCCTGTCTTGTTCAAGTCGACGATACTCCAATCTTTCACTCTTATGGTCCGAAATGGCTTTTAGCAGGGTATTGGCATTGAGGCTGGGTGGCCTGTGACACTGGCACACTGGGGGGAGAGCCTGGTGTCCCCCCTGTCTTGTTCAAGTCGACGATACTCCAATCTTTCACTCTTATGGTCCGAAATGGCTTTTAGCAGGGTATTGGCATTGAGGCTGGGTGGCCTGTGACACTGGCACACTGGGGGGAGAGCCTGGTGTCCCCCCTGTCTTGTTCAAGTCGACGATACTCCAATCTTTCACTCTTATGGTCCGAAATGGCTTTTAGCAGGGTATTGGCATTGAGGCTGGGTGGCCTGTGACACTGGCACACTGGGGGGAGAGCCTGGTGTCCCCCGTTTGTCTTGTTCAAGTCGACGATACTCCAATCTTTCACTCTTATGGTCCGAAATGGCTTTTAGAAGGTATTGGCATTGAGGCTGGGTGGCCTGTGACACTGGCACACTGGGGGGAGAGCCTGGTGTCCCCCCTGTCTTGTTCAAGTCGACGATACTCCAATCTTTCACTCTTATGGTCCGAAATGGCTTTTAGCAGGGTATTGGCATTGAGGCTGGGTGGCCTGTGACACTGGCACACTGGGGGGAGAGCCTGGTGTCCCCCCTGTCTTGTTCAAGTCGACGATACTCCAATCTTTCACTCTTATGGTCCGAAATGGCTTTTAGCAGGGTATTGGCATTGAGGCTGGGTGGCCTGTGACACTGGCACACTGGGGGGAGAGCCTGGTGTCCCCCCTGTCTTGTTCAAGTCGACGATACTCCAATCTTTCACTCTTATGGTCCGAAATGGCTTTTAGCAGGGTATTGGCATTGAGGCTGGGTGGCCTGTGACACTGGCACACTGGGGGGAGAGCCTGGTGTCCCCCCTGTCTTGTTCAAGTCGACGATACTCCAATCTTTCACTCTTATGGTCCGAAATGGCTTTTAGCAGGGTATTGGCATTGAGGCTGGGTGGCCTGTGACACTGGCACACTGGGGGGAGAGCCTGGTGTCCCCTTTGTCTTGTTCAAGTCGACGATACTCCAATCTTTCACTCTTATGGTCCGAAATGGCTTTTAGCAGGGTATTGGCATTGAGGCTGGGTGGCCTGTGACACTGGCACACTGGGGGGAGAGCCTGGTGTCCCCCCTGTCTTGTTCAAGTCGACGATACTCCAATCTTTCACTCTTATGGTCCGAAATGGCTTTTAGCAGGGTATTGGCATTGAGGCTGGGTGGCCTGTGACACTGGCACACTGGGGGGAGAGCCTGGTGTCCCCCCTGTCTTGTTCAAGTCGACGATACTCCAATCTTTCACTCTTATGGTCCGAAATGGCTTTTAGCAGGGTATTGGCATTGAGGCTGGGTGGCCTGTGACACTGGCACACTGGGGGGAGAGCCTGGTGTCCCCCCTGTCTTGTTCAAGTCGACGATACTCCAATCTTTCACTCTTATGGTCCGAAATGGCTTTTAGCAGGGTATTGGCATTGAGGCTGGGTGGCCTGTGACACTGGCACACTGGGGGGGAGCCTGGTGTCCCCCCTGTCTTGGTCAAGTCGACGATACTCCAATCTTTCACTCTTATGGTCCGAAATGGCTTTTAGCAGGGTATTGGCATTGAGGCTGGGTGGCCTGTGACACTGGCACACTGGGGGGAGAGCCTGGTGTCCCCCCTGTCTTGTTCAAGTCGACGATACTCCAATCTTTCACTCTTATGGTCCGAAATGGCTTTTAGCAGGGTATTGGCATTGAGGCTGGGTGGCCTGTGACACTGGCACACTGGGGGGAGAGCCTGGTGTCCCCCCTGTCTTGTTCAAGTCGACGATACTCCAATCTTTCACTCTTATGGTCCGAAATGGCTTTTAGCAGGGTATTGGCATTGAGGCTGGGTGGCCTGTGACACTGGCACACTGGGGGGAGAGCCTGGTGTCCCCCCTGTCTTGTTCAAGTCGACGATACTCCAATCTTTCACTCTTATGGTCCGAAATGGCTTTTAGCAGGGTATTGGCATTGAGGCTGGGTGGCCTGTGACACTGGCACACTGGGGGGAGAGCCTGGTGTCCCCCCTGTCTTGGTCAAGTCGACGATACTCCAATCTTTCACTCTTATGGTCCGAAATGGCTTTTAGCAGGGTATTGGCATTGAGGCTGGGTGGCCTGTGACACTGGCACACTGGGGGGAGAGCCTGGTGTCCCCCCTGTCTTGTTCAAGTCGACGATACTCCAATCTTTCACTCTTATGGTCCGAAATGGCTTTTAGCAGGGTATTGGCATTGAGGCTGGGTGGCCTGTGACACTGGCACACTGGGGGGAGAGCCTGGTGTCCCCCCTGTCTTGTTCAAGTCGACGATACTCCAATCTTTCACTCTTATGGTCCGAAATGGCTTTTAGCAGGGTATTGGCATTGAGGCTGGGTGGCCTGTGACACTGGCACACTGGGGGAGAGCCTGGTGTCCCCCCTGTCTTGTTCAAGTCGACGATACTCCAATCTTTCACTCTTATGGTCCGAAATGGCTTTTAGCAGGGTATTGGCATTGAGGCTGGGTGGCCTGTGACACTGGCACACTGGGGGGAGAGCCTGGTGTCCCCCCTGTCTTGTTCAAGTCGACGATACTCCAATCTTTCACTCTTATGGTCCGAAATGGCTTTTAGCAGGGTATTGGCATTGAGGCTGGGTGGCCTGTGACACTGGCACACTGGGGGGAGAGCCTGGTGTCCCCCCTGTCTTGTTCAAGTCGACGATACTCCAATCTTTCACTCTTATGGTCCGAAATGGCTTTTAGCAGGGTATTGGCATTGAAGGCTGGGTGGCCTGTGACACTGGCACACTGGGGGGGAGCCTGGTGTCCCGTTTGTCTTGGTCAAGTCGACGATACTCCAATCTTTCACTCTTATGGTCCGAAATGGCTTTTAGAAGGTATTGGCATTGAGGCTGGGTGGCCTGTGACACTGGCACACTGGGGGGAGAGCCTGGTGTCCCCCCTGTCTTGTTCAAGTCGACGATACTCCAATCTTTCACTCTTATGGTCCGAAATGGCTTTTAGCAGGGTATTGGCATTGAGGCTGGGTGGCCTGTGACACTGGCACACTGGGGGGAGAGCCTGGTGTCCCCCCTGTCTTGTTCAAGTCGACGATACTCCAATCTTTCACTCTTATGGTCCGAAATGGCTTTTAGCAGGGTATTGGCATTGAGGCTGGGTGGCCTGTGACACTGGCACACTGGGGGGAGAGCCTGGTGTCCCCCCTGTCTTGTTCAAGTCGACGATACTCCAATCTTTCACTCTTATGGTCCGAAATGGCTTTTAGCAGGGTATTGGCATTGAGGCTGGGTGGCCTGTGACACTGGCACACTGGGGGGGAGCCTGGTGTCCCGTTTGTCTTGGTCAAGTCGACGATACTCCAATCTTTCACTCTTATGGTCCGAAATGGCTTTTAGAAGGTATTGGCATTGAGGCTGGGTGGCCTGTGACACTGGCACACTGGGGGGAGAGCCTGGTGTCCCCCCTGTCTTGTTCAAGTCGACGATACTCCAATCTTTCACTCTTATGGTCCGAAATGGCTTTTAGCAGGGTATTGGCATTGAGGCTGGGTGGCCTGTGACACTGGCACACTGGGGGGAGAGCCTGGTGTCCCCCCTGTCTTGTTCAAGTCGACGATACTCCAATCTTTCACTCTTATGGTCCGAAATGGCTTTTAGCAGGGTATTGGCATTGAGGCTGGGTGGCCTGTGACACTGGCACACTGGGGGGAGAGCCTGGTGTCCCCCCTGTCTTGTTCAAGTCGACGATACTCCAATCTTTCACTCTTATGGTCCGAAATGGCTTTTAGCAGGGTATTGGCATTGAGGCTGGGTGGCCTGTGACACTGGCACACTGGGGGGAGAGCCTGGTGTCCCCCCTGTCTTGTTCAAGTCGACGATACTCCAATCTTTCACTCTTATGGTCCGAAATGGCTTTTAGCAGGGTATTGGCATTGAGGCTGGGTGGCCTGTGACACTGGCACACTGGGGGGGAGCCTGGTGTCCCGTTTGTCTTGGTCAAGTCGACGATACTCCAATCTTTCACTCTTATGGTCCGAAATGGCTTTTAGAAGGTATTGGCATTGAGGCTGGGTGGCCTGTGACACTGGCACACTGGGGGGAGAGCCTGGTGTCCCCCCTGTCTTGTTCAAGTCGACGATACTCCAATCTTTCACTCTTATGGTCCGAAATGGCTTTTAGCAGGGTATTGGCATTGAGGCTGGGTGGCCTGTGACACTGGCACACTGGGGGGAGAGCCTGGTGTCCCCCCTGTCTTGTTCAAGTCGACGATACTCCAATCTTTCACTCTTATGGTCCGAAATGGCTTTTAGCAGGGTATTGGCATTGAGGCTGGGTGGCCTGTGACACTGGCACACTGGGGGGAGAGCCTGGTGTCCCCCCTGTCTTGTTCAAGTCGACGATACTCCAATCTTTCACTCTTATGGTCCGAAATGGCTTTTAGCAGGGTATTGGCATTGAGGCTGGGTGGCCTGTGACACTGGCACACTGGGGGGGAGCCTGGTGTCCCCCCTGTCTTGGTCAAGTCGACGATACTCCAATCTTTCACTCTTATGGTCCGAAATGGCTTTTAGCAGGGTATTGGCATTGAGGCTGGGTGGCCTGTGACACTGGCACACTGGGGGGGAGCCTGGTGTCCCCCCTGTCTTGTTCAAGTCGACGATACTCCAATCTTTCACTCTTATGGTCCGAAATGGCTTTTAGCAGGGTATTGGCATTGAGGCTGGGTGGCCTGTGACACTGGCACACTGGGGGGAGAGCCTGGTGTCCCCCCTGTCTTGTTCAAGTCGACGATACTCCAATCTTTCACTCTTATGGTCCGAAATGGCTTTTAGCAGGGTATTGGCATTGAGGCTGGGTGGCCTGTGACACTGGCACACTGGGGGGAGAGCCTGGTGTCCCCCCTGTCTTGTTCAAGTCGACGATACTCCAATCTTTCACTCTTATGGTCCGAAATGGCTTTTAGCAGGGTATTGGCATTGAGGCTGGGTGGCCTGTGACACTGGCACACTGGGGGGAGAGCCTGGTGTCCCCCCTGTCTTGGTCAAGTCGACGATACTCCAATCTTTCACTCTTATGGTCCGAAATGGCTTGTAGCAGGGTATTGGCATTGAGGCTGGGTGGCCTGTGACACTGGCACACTGGGGGGAGAGCCTGGTGTCCCCCCTGTCTTGTTCAAGTCGACGATACTCCAATCTTTCACTCTTATGGTCCGAAATGGCTTTTAGCAGGGTATTGGCATTGAGGCTGGGTGGCCTGTGACACTGGCACACTGGGGGGAGAGCCTGGTGTCCCCCCTGTCTTGTTCAAGTCGACGATACTCCAATCTTTCACTCTTATGGTCCGAAATGGCTTTTAGCAGGGTATTGGCATTGAGGCTGGGTGGCCTGTGACACTGGCACACTGGGGGGGAGCCTGGTGTCCCCCCTGTCTTGGTCAAGTCGACGATACTCCAATCTTTCACTCTTATGGTCCGAAATGGCTTTTAGCAGGGTATTGGCATTGAGGCTGGGTGGCCTGTGACACTGGCACACTGGGGGGAGAGCCTGGTGTCCCCCCTGTCTTGTTCAAGTCGACGATACTCCAATCTTTCACTCTTATGGTCCGAAATGGCTTTTAGCAGGGTATTGGCATTGAGGCTGGGTGGCCTGTGACACTGGCACACTGGGGGGAGAGCCTGGTGTCCCCCCTGTCTTGTTCAAGTCGACGATACTCCAATCTTTCACTCTTATGGTCCGAAATGGCTTTTAGCAGGGTATTGGCATTGAAAGTGGGTGGCCTGTGACACTGGCACACTGGGGGGGAGCCTGGTGTCCCGTTTGTCTTGGTCAAGTCGACGATACTCCAATCTTTCACTCTTATGGTCCGAAATGGCTTTTAGAAGGTATTGGCATTGAGGCTGGGTGGCCTGTGACACTGGCACACTGGGGGGAGAGCCTGGTGTCCCCCCTGTCTTGTTCAAGTCGACGATACTCCAATCTTTCACTCTTATGGTCCGAAATGGCTTTTAGCAGGGTATTGGCATTGAGGCTGGGTGGCCTGTGACACTGGCACACTGGGGGGAGAGCCTGGTGTCCCCCCTGTCTTGTTCAAGTCGACGATACTCCAATCTTTCACTCTTATGGTCCGAAATGGCTTTTAGCAGGGTATTGGCATTGAGGCTGGGTGGCCTGTGACACTGGCACACTGGGGGGAGAGCCTGGTGTCCCCCCTGTCTTGTTCAAGTCGACGATACTCCAATCTTTCACTCTTATGGTCCGAAATGGCTTTTAGCAGGGTATTGGCATTGAGGCTGGGTGGCCTGTGACACTGGCACACTGGGGGGGAGCCTGGTGTCCCGTTTGTCTTGGTCAAGTCGACGATACTCCAATCTTTCACTCTTATGGTCCGAAATGGCTTTTAGAAGGTATTGGCATTGAGGCTGGGTGGCCTGTGACACTGGCACACTGGGGGGAGAGCCTGGTGTCCCCCCTGTCTTGTTCAAGTCGACGATACTCCAATCTTTCACTCTTATGGTCCGAAATGGCTTTTAGCAGGGTATTGGCATTGAGGCTGGGTGGCCTGTGACACTGGCACACTGGGGGGAGAGCCTGGTGTCCCCCCTGTCTTGTTCAAGTCGACGATACTCCAATCTTTCACTCTTATGGTCCGAAATGGCTTTTAGCAGGGTATTGGCATTGAGGCTGGGTGGCCTGTGACACTGGCACACTGGGGGGAGAGCCTGGTGTCCCCCCTGTCTTGTTCAAGTCGACGATACTCCAATCTTTCACTCTTATGGTCCGAAATGGCTTTTAGCAGGGTATTGGCATTGAGGCTGGGTGGCCTGTGACACTGGCACACTGGGGGGAGAGCCTGGTGTCCCCCCTGTCTTGTTCAAGTCGACGATACTCCAATCTTTCACTCTTATGGTCCGAAATGGCTTTTAGCAGGGTATTGGCATTGAGGCTGGGTGGCCTGTGACACTGGCACACTGGGGGGGAGCCTGGTGTCCCGTTTGTCTTGGTCAAGTCGACGATACTCCAATCTTTCACTCTTATGGTCCGAAATGGCTTTTAGAAGGTATTGGCATTGAGGCTGGGTGGCCTGTGACACTGGCACACTGGGGGGAGAGCCTGGTGTCCCCCCTGTCTTGTTCAAGTCGACGATACTCCAATCTTTCACTCTTATGGTCCGAAATGGCTTTTAGCAGGGTATTGGCATTGAGGCTGGGTGGCCTGTGACACTGGCACACTGGGGGGAGAGCCTGGTGTCCCCCCTGTCTTGTTCAAGTCGACGATACTCCAATCTTTCACTCTTATGGTCCGAAATGGCTTTTAGCAGGGTATTGGCATTGAGGCTGGGTGGCCTGTGACACTGGCACACTGGGGGGAGAGCCTGGTGTCCCCCCTGTCTTGTTCAAGTCGACGATACTCCAATCTTTCACTCTTATGGTCCGAAATGGCTTTTAGCAGGGTATTGGCATTGAGGCTGGGTGGCCTGTGACACTGGCACACTGGGGGGGAGCCTGGTGTCCCCCCTGTCTTGGTCAAGTCGACGATACTCCAATCTTTCACTCTTATGGTCCGAAATGGCTTTTAGCAGGGTATTGGCATTGAGGCTGGGTGGCCTGTGACACTGGCACACTGGGGGGGAGCCTGGTGTCCCCCCTGTCTTGTTCAAGTCGACGATACTCCAATCTTTCACTCTTATGGTCCGAAATGGCTTTTAGCAGGGTATTGGCATTGAGGCTGGGTGGCCTGTGACACTGGCACACTGGGGGGAGAGCCTGGTGTCCCCCCTGTCTTGTTCAAGTCGACGATACTCCAATCTTTCACTCTTATGGTCCGAAATGGCTTTTAGCAGGGTATTGGCATTGAGGCTGGGTGGCCTGTGACACTGGCACACTGGGGGGAGAGCCTGGTGTCCCCCCTGTCTTGTTCAAGTCGACGATACTCCAATCTTTCACTCTTATGGTCCGAAATGGCTTTTAGCAGGGTATTGGCATTGAGGCTGGGTGGCCTGTGACACTGGCACACTGGGGGGAGAGCCTGGTGTCCCCCCTGTCTTGGTCAAGTCGACGATACTCCAATCTTTCACTCTTATGGTCCGAAATGGCTTGTAGCAGGGTATTGGCATTGAGGCTGGGTGGCCTGTGACACTGGCACACTGGGGGGAGAGCCTGGTGTCCCCCCTGTCTTGTTCAAGTCGACGATACTCCAATCTTTCACTCTTATGGTCCGAAATGGCTTTTAGCAGGGTATTGGCATTGAGGCTGGGTGGCCTGTGACACTGGCACACTGGGGGGAGAGCCTGGTGTCCCCCCTGTCTTGTTCAAGTCGACGATACTCCAATCTTTCACTCTTATGGTCCGAAATGGCTTTTAGCAGGGTATTGGCATTGAGGCTGGGTGGCCTGTGACACTGGCACACTGGGGGGGAGCCTGGTGTCCCCCCTGTCTTGTTCAAGTCGACGATACTCCAATCTTTCACTCTTATGGTCCGAAATGGCTTTTAGCAGGGTATTGGCATTGAGGCTGGGTGGCCTGTGACACTGGCACACTGGGGGGAGAGCCTGGTGTCCCCCCTGTCTTGTTCAAGTCGACGATACTCCAATCTTTCACTCTTATGGTCCGAAATGGCTTTTAGCAGGGTATTGGCATTGAGGCTGGGTGGCCTGTGACACTGGCACACTGGGGGGAGAGCCTGGTGTCCCCCCTGTCTTGTTCAAGTCGACGATACTCCAATCTTTCACTCTTATGGTCCGAAATGGCTTTTAGCAGGGTATTGGCATTGAAAGTGGGTGGCCTGTGACACTGGCACACTGGGGGGGAGCCTGGTGTCCCGTTTGTCTTGGTCAAGTCGACGATACTCCAATCTTTCACTCTTATGGTCCGAAATGGCTTTTAGAAGGTATTGGCATTGAGGCTGGGTGGCCTGTGACACTGGCACACTGGGGGGAGAGCCTGGTGTCCCCCCTGTCTTGTTCAAGTCGACGATACTCCAATCTTTCACTCTTATGGTCCGAAATGGCTTTTAGCAGGGTATTGGCATTGAGGCTGGGTGGCCTGTGACACTGGCACACTGGGGGGAGAGCCTGGTGTCCCCCCTGTCTTGTTCAAGTCGACGATACTCCAATCTTTCACTCTTATGGTCCGAAATGGCTTTTAGCAGGGTATTGGCATTGAGGCTGGGTGGCCTGTGACACTGGCACACTGGGGGGAGAGCCTGGTGTCCCCCCTGTCTTGTTCAAGTCGACGATACTCCAATCTTTCACTCTTATGGTCCGAAATGGCTTTTAGCAGGGTATTGGCATTGAGGCTGGGTGGCCTGTGACACTGGCACACTGGGGGGGAGCCTGGTGTCCCGTTTGTCTTGGTCAAGTCGACGATACTCCAATCTTTCACTCTTATGGTCCGAAATGGCTTTTAGAAGGTATTGGCATTGAGGCTGGGTGGCCTGTGACACTGGCACACTGGGGGGAGAGCCTGGTGTCCCCCCTGTCTTGTTCAAGTCGACGATACTCCAATCTTTCACTCTTATGGTCCGAAATGGCTTTTAGCAGGGTATTGGCATTGAGGCTGGGTGGCCTGTGACACTGGCACACTGGGGGGAGAGCCTGGTGTCCCCCCTGTCTTGTTCAAGTCGACGATACTCCAATCTTTCACTCTTATGGTCCGAAATGGCTTTTAGCAGGGTATTGGCATTGAGGCTGGGTGGCCTGTGACACTGGCACACTGGGGGGAGAGCCTGGTGTCCCCCCTGTCTTGTTCAAGTCGACGATACTCCAATCTTTCACTCTTATGGTCCGAAATGGCTTTTAGCAGGGTATTGGCATTGAGGCTGGGTGGCCTGTGACACTGGCACACTGGGGGGAGAGCCTGGTGTCCCCCCTGTCTTGTTCAAGTCGACGATACTCCAATCTTTCACTCTTATGGTCCGAAATGGCTTTTAGCAGGGTATTGGCATTGAGGCTGGGTGGCCTGTGACACTGGCACACTGGGGGGGAGCCTGGTGTCCCGTTTGTCTTGGTCAAGTCGACGATACTCCAATCTTTCACTCTTATGGTCCGAAATGGCTTTTAGAAGGTATTGGCATTGAGGCTGGGTGGCCTGTGACACTGGCACACTGGGGGGAGAGCCTGGTGTCCCCCCTGTCTTGTTCAAGTCGACGATACTCCAATCTTTCACTCTTATGGTCCGAAATGGCTTTTAGCAGGGTATTGGCATTGAGGCTGGGTGGCCTGTGACACTGGCACACTGGGGGGAGAGCCTGGTGTCCCCCCTGTCTTGTTCAAGTCGACGATACTCCAATCTTTCACTCTTATGGTCCGAAATGGCTTTTAGCAGGGTATTGGCATTGAGGCTGGGTGGCCTGTGACACTGGCACACTGGGGGGAGAGCCTGGTGTCCCCCCTGTCTTGTTCAAGTCGACGATACTCCAATCTTTCACTCTTATGGTCCGAAATGGCTTTTAGCAGGGTATTGGCATTGAGGCTGGGTGGCCTGTGACACTGGCACACTGGGGGGAGAGCCTGGTGTCCCCCCTGTCTTGTTCAAGTCGACGATACTCCAATCTTTCACTCTTATGGTCCGAAATGGCTTTTAGCAGGGTATTGGCATTGAGGCTGGGTGGCCTGTGACACTGGCACACTGGGGGGGAGCCTGGTGTCCCGTTTGTCTTGGTCAAGTCGACGATACTCCAATCTTTCACTCTTATGGTCCGAAATGGCTTTTAGAAGGTATTGGCATTGAGGCTGGGTGGCCTGTGACACTGGCACACTGGGGGGAGAGCCTGGTGTCCCCCCTGTCTTGTTCAAGTCGACGATACTCCAATCTTTCACTCTTATGGTCCGAAATGGCTTTTAGCAGGGTATTGGCATTGAGGCTGGGTGGCCTGTGACACTGGCACACTGGGGGGAGAGCCTGGTGTCCCCCCTGTCTTGTTCAAGTCGACGATACTCCAATCTTTCACTCTTATGGTCCGAAATGGCTTTTAGCAGGGTATTGGCATTGAGGCTGGGTGGCCTGTGACACTGGCACACTGGGGGGAGAGCCTGGTGTCCCCCCTGTCTTGTTCAAGTCGACGATACTCCAATCTTTCACTCTTATGGTCCGAAATGGCTTTTAGCAGGGTATTGGCATTGAAAGTGGGTCAGATTTTTTAATTCTTTATGGATGAGTGAGCCATGAAATCCAATATTAAAAGTTTTCTTTCACCGTTCGTTTTACTACACTACTATTGGGATTGAGATTGACTGAGGAGCGTTTTTTTATAAAGTTGGGGCTGACCGAACGCTCACGGTTGACGAGCATTTAATTTTTCGGAGATCGATCCCTTAGAAATTGCGCACGGTTCACAGAGTAAACAAGTCTCTCACATTCGTTTTGGATAGTAGCCTTGCCTGAACTGAGGCTCTCTATCTTAGATTTTCTCGTTCGATTGTCGAGTGTTCGTTGCGAGTTTTTTTTTTCTTTTACTTGATTACATAGGTTGCAGTCCTAAATATTTACATGTGAAAAACATAAAAGTCAATTTTCATTGAAATTGAGGTCAAGCGAAAGGCTTAGGCGAGATTTTGTTTATTAGATGGGACGAGCGTGCGCTTTGGTTTGACTGTGGTACAAGAATGAAGGTTCCCTTTGCATTATGGGTAATGGCGGACTTTTTTGACGGGGAACACACAGTCCTGGTTGGAAAGAAGAAGTTTATGTCTAAAACCAACTCTTCATTTTCCCAATACGAGCACGACATAGCTTGGCAAATGGGCCACAACTCACGGAAATACCGGCTAAACTAAAGATTACCGTGGACAGGAATATTGAAGAGTTAGTGATAAACTTTCCGTCTGGATCGATCCACCAGCCATCGCCAACAAAATAGCACCAAAAAGCGCTTTGAACGATGGAAGGATGGAAGACACGTTTCGTTTCTTTGAAAGGTGCCAGTGACTTGCGGGTATCCGGACTTCATGATGTCCATCTACCACCAGCCGGTTCAAATATCGAGAATAACTACACCACATAAATACAGCATCTCACGACTTCGAAAGTTCATTAACAAAGGGTTACCTTCCCGCCAAACTACGTCACAATCGACTGCAAAATTATTCTTTTCCAGATTCCCGAGGACTTTTAACCATGGACAAAGGCAGTAGGAAACGAGGTTTAGAATTCTGGCTTATTTCGGCGTTTCTTTATACTTCGAAAAAGGTAAGTCACTATTAACATTTACCTTGCACTTCTCTAGATCAACTATAACAATTACCACATTAAAATAAAACATGTACTGTTTACTGTGTCAATTCTTCATTAAATTTCCTGTTTCAAGGGAACAATGGTTGGAAATTTAGCAGTCTACAAACAATATTTACACTTATTTTAACAATCAAATTAATACTACTGACATTGTGGATCGTAGTATAGGTGGTTTGCATTGTCGCTATGTTGCTGGTAAAAACAAAAGAAAATTTGTTCCCAAAGTTTGCATTAAAATGGCAATGAACTAAAAGGAAAAAAATCTTATTGTTCCTGTCAACCAACGTGGTCGCCATGACATCACATGCAAACCATCAATATTGTGAGACAAACTTATTTAAAGATATTTTTAAACTGTAAATGATAGTGGTATCTAATGTATAGGAATTAACACCAGGGATATCTCATCAATGAAATCAATGACGTCAATGAGTAATGGCTGGGTAATCAGTTGATTAGTCATTGACTATTACCAATGATCAATGCATTGTCGATGAGTAATTGATAGGCCACAAAAATTTTCAGTCATTGACTAGTCATCAATTGCCTTGATTTAAGTCATTGATTGCATTGATTACTCATCAATATCATTGCGTGGCTGCAAATGACATTCACATGAGGGATTAAAAAAAAGGAAAACAAGTTGAACGCAACATGAATGACTTTTCAAATTTTATTCATTATGTACAACAGCATCATCATTGGCAGTAACTGCTGTGGTCGAAGTAGCTGGATCTTATCTCTGGATCCTCTATGTTAAACCAGACCTTGACTAAGCTTTTAGTGACAGTACCGGTTTTGAAGGACTTATTAAAAGATAAAGGAATTGTTTTGAGTTCAAAGGCTAAAAAATCAGAACTTGTTTATCTTTTTGATAATGCTCATGATAACACTAGCTCGGAAAGATGTGGGTGCATGATGAAAGTAAAAGTGTCAAATGAAATGCTTGCCTGTACGAGGTTTTCTGCAGCGGCTTACGACAGTTTTATTTTCAATTGCTCTGGATATATACCACTACGCTCAACGGCTTTCAACTGTAAATAACAATTCCTCTACATAAAGTAACATACTACGATTGCACCGCCTGTGCACTACAAGTGGATCCTTATTTTTCAGGGATAGTAAAGCGAGGTCTTGTGCACCTACTGGCGTGAGGATATTCGATGATGAAAGTAAGGTCAGCAAACCAGAAAAGCGCACGTGAAAATCCAGGATATCAACTCTCAAACTTTTTCTAATTTCTGTGATATAAAAATTGCATGTAAACATCACAATTTTTAAATCAGTTTCAACTTCTAAATGGTAGTTATATGACAGGAGTTTACAGGGTTATCAAACATTAACAACTTTTTAAGAATTTGTATGGTTCCTGGGAACTCGGCCTCAAAATTACAGACCATGTAGGGTAGGTCAAGCTTAAAGAACACTTTCAATGGACAATATCAGTATTGTGCAGCAGGACTCCTAAATTTAAGCATTACTTAACTATTGATAACTTGATTAGGGTTAATGAAAGAGCTATGTAAATAAATTCACTAGGTCATTGCCCTTCTGAACAGACCAGGTGGATTTTTTTGCAACAGTCACAGAATGTAGGCCTTGTGTATGGCATCTATGCTAGAGGATCAAGCTTCATAAAAATGTCTACCAACTTGTTGTCAACACAACAAAACAATAGCTATAGCTTTGGGGACTTAGAGAAAGTGTATATTATAAATTAGATAATCATGGAGATATGATGGAATATTTACTTGATCAAATTCCAATCTCAAATCAACATATCTTGTCAGTGGTGAAAATAGGAAACATATTCTGGATTTGTAGTGCCTGGCACTACACCTGTTTCTTACTTAAAGTCATGTCCATTGCTCTCATTTGGATTATTCATCTCTGCGGACAGTAGAAAGGATAAGGATGATAGAGTATTGAAGAAAAAAATGCTCACAGCAGTCATTCTTAACTAAACTTTAATGTGAACATTATTAATTTTGCAGTCTATTTACGATGCCACAAATAAGTTATCAAAGAAAATATTGTATTTTTTGTGTTAACATGTACACTATTGAGTGTTATATGCATACTAATGTTATCCCATTTTCAGGTGAGGGTAGATGCTGCAAATCAATGGTCATAGCTCATTGGCATAAACAGTTCACTTCCAGTCATCTCCATGCATTCACCATTCCCCATTTTGTTGGCTGTGATTCCGGGAGTAATGCCATCACTAACTTCATGTGCTGTACAATTGAAGTGGTACCTTGAATCTTTTTCTGATGACCTCACAGACAACAAGACCTTAGTTACTTCACTCTCATAACAGAGGCATTTAGAGCTGCTTTTCCTTAAGGTAATGTAAAGATACAGAGGAAAAAAAAGCACACAGGCACACAGTGTCACCACTTAGTAAGGGTTTTGAAAACAGACACACTGAGACGGTTGTTAAAAAGCCTTGGAGTGCTAAATTGAATAAACTGGTTGTTTAAAAGTGACCCAAAATGACACTTACATTTGACACAAAATATTCCAGTGAAAATTGCACATAAAAATAAAGATACTTAGAAGATTTGGTATGGACCAAGTGCATTTGTTTGTTTGTTGTTGGTTCCTTATTTAATGACTTTATTCAGGAAATATGCATAATGAGGGGTGCACTGGAACTAAGATCCATGCGCTGCCTTCGGGATTAAAAATATACTTAACAATTATTAACTAACTTCTATCAAGTTTCATGAAAATTGAAGTTTTTTTGTTATTTACTGAAACAATCGTTGAACATGACATTTGCTCTAAGAGCAACTATGTGCTCATAGAGAGAGCTTATGCTGCATAAACACATGGCAGAGACGGACTAATTTACAGGGCTAACATGGTACAAGGTAAAAAAGAAAACTACAAAGCTAAACTAAGAAAAACGAGATGAATGGGAAATAAACTACTGAACTTGCTCAAATAAACGAACATTTGACTGAAATTGCAAATCTGGAGACCCAAACAGAAAACCTTCAATCTTTTTCTTGTCCGAAGCCAGAAGCCATTTATCTCCCAGTATGTGGGCAGCAGAGGTAAATAAAGCAATACGATGAGCAGCAAACATTGGACAGTACAAAAAAAAAGTGCTTAATATCTTCCACAGACCAAATTCCTAATACAGTGGAACCGTGATTTAACGAAGTGCCAAGGGACTAGGGAAATTGGACTGTTATATGGAGGGTTCGTTGTATCTAGGATC
This sequence comes from Pavona decussata, assembly GCF_977016875.1. NCBI lineage: Eukaryota > Metazoa > Cnidaria > Anthozoa > Scleractinia > Agariciidae > Pavona > Pavona decussata. The sequence continues at coordinate 16,004 of NW_028145544.1, forward strand.
TTTTCCGTGCATTTCAAAAAGCTGGGATGAAGAATATTGTTTGTTATACAGAGAAATTTTGTTATATAGAGGTTCATTAAATCGAGGTTCCACTGTAACTCATAACAGTTTGAGTCATTGTCAGGGGGTGGTAGACATCATATTCATAATAATATGGAAAGGGTTACTTACAAACAGTATGTTCTGACATTTAATGCAAAAGGTTGTGTTCATGCAGCTCTTTTAGCAGAATTAAATATTCAATATACTGTTGATATGCTTGGTTGATTTCTAGTTATGAGGTACCATTTTTGGGGGGGTTTGTACTGTAGGTCCTCACTTTCTTTATCCACCACCAAGGTAAAGTAGTAGAACCAATGCCTTATTATTATTATTATTATTATTATTATTATTATTATTATTATTATTATTATTATGCAGAAGTGTAAACATCTATATGCTTGTGAAGCTAAAAAAGCACTATAGAGCGCTATAGCATAACTATAGCGCTAAAGGTCTCTATAGCGTATACTATAGGGCATTATAGGGCGCTTAATAGCGTAACCTAAAGGCCATTGGTTTGTGTTACTATTATTATCATTATTATTATTTTATAAATAATGCCAGCCTGTCAAAATCTCTTTCTCAACCAGTGAAATTGACTTCAACCTTACAGTGAATCAATAACTTCATTGTCAGTTGAGCTAGTTGGCTACAAGTGGCCTACTGCTTGGCAACACTTCTCACAGTGAAGATACGACTGGAGATAAGCACTGGCCACTCACACAGAACCACTTGGATTCATCTGATTAATTTTCTTATCAATATTATTAATCCCACATTCTAGTGTGACATTCAGGCATAACAGCATCACTGAGTTGGAGAGTGTGCAAGCTTCTTTTCCTAAGAAGAATGCCTATGGCTACTTTTAATTCCGCTACTCTTCACGTGTGGAAGAAAAGCCTCAAGACGTCGTTCTGTGGAAGTCAGTGTTCTGAGTGAATACACTGCAAGGAAACTGAGAGAACTTAAACAACAGACCATTGACAAAGGTGTGTAAAATAAAGCATTTTTATACATCACATGGTTCTCATAAAAATATATCACTGATTCTTCTTGAAGGCATCACACCTCCTGTTCTTCAGGGATACTGCAAGTGATGGTCATATTAGTGGTTGAGGTTAAAGAAATATGAATAACAATTAAAATTACTGTACACAGTTTGTGATTTTCTGACACTTCAAATCACATAAGACAGTCACTTGTGTTTGAAACCAGAAATTATCTGAAACAATACATTGTATGAAACAATGCATTATATCAAACGATGCATTGTTTGAAACCAAGAAGTACTGTATATCAAAATTTAATAATGCATTGTTTGAAGCCATGAAGAATATCAAATAATGCATGTGTGAAATCGTCAATTGACATTATACCATGCATAACGTGGATGAATATTGTTTGAAATCATGACTCTAGTTAGAACTCATGACTTGAAATAAAAAAAAATTCAGGCTTGAATGGGATTCGAACCCATGACCTCTGTGATCCCGGTGCAGTGCTCTACCAACTGAGCTATCAACCCAACTGGGAGCTGGTCATATTGTGAGTTCGTTTTTCAGGCTTTCTTTGCGCAACTGCTTATTTTGATCTTTCATTGGCAGTTCAAAATATATGTTTCAATTATTTACATTCATTTATTCATCCTTCACGGGTATATTACGAACTCACAATATGACCAACTCCCAGTTGGATTGATAGCTCAGTTGGTAGAGCACTGCACTGGCATCGCAAAGGTTGTGGGTTCAAATCCTTTTCAAGCCTGAGTTTTTTTCAGGCTTTCTTTTCGCAACTGCTTAAGTTGCGTACTAACTGCAAGGATCTTTCTTCTATTTGATCTTTCATCCGCAGTTCAAAATATATGTTTCATATATTTACATTCAGTTTCACATCTGTAACAAAAAAAAAAAAAAATGACTCTACATACAGTGACATACTACCATTGCACTGCCTGAGGACAAAAAGCAGTCCCTTAGTTTTGTTAGGGTTAGTAAAGCGAAGTGGGCAAACCAGGCAAGCGCACATGAAAATCCACGGTACCCAGGATATAAACTCTCAAATGTTTTCTCATTTTTCTGATATACTTAAAAGTTGATAAAATGAAAACATAATAATTTTTAACTCAGTTTCTTCAAAATGGTAGTTATGACAGGATTTTACGACACAAAGACATTAATCGGTTTCTTTTGTTTCCGCTATGAATAAAAGAATGCAAAGAACGCCGACGGGTTTTTTGCTTAAGGTTTTTCTTCAAAATGAAGCAGAAATTTGCGAAAAAAAATACAGGGCAACGTTTTTCTATTACATCAAAAGCCACATGCAAAATTTCAGCTCATTTGGATGACATTTAAAAAAATGGCCAAAATCGTCACTTACGCCCTTTTTCCATGGAGCCCTTCAATTATGAACAACATTTTTAAGAATTTGTATGGTTTTTGGGACACTGTCCCAAAATTAGACATATCTGTATGGATTTTGAACCATGTTTCAAGGTCCTTAGCTTAGTTGTTCTTCAATTAAACAGTAACAAACCTGGCCAGATTAGTTATGTTAATTGCGTCGACAAAGGAGACGCTTCCTAATCGAGGCTTTGTGCCAATACTGTCCATCATGCCCAGCATGTGCATTCCTTAGCGTGAGAAATCGAGAAAATAGGTTTTATGTTGGTTCCATCTTGCAACGTCACAATAGCACCATGATGCCCAGCGTGTTTCGTACCCAGTACCTACCTATGTACATGTTCCTAACCGCGAGAAATCGAGAAAAGAGGTCATACATCCGATAGGATTGATATAAAAAATAAATATCAAAAAGTGCAAAAATGGTTTTGAAAAAAATACAGAAGTTTCAGGTGTATAACCCTTCTTCAGTGTGGAGAAAACCATGTTTCATACCTTGTACCAACCTCTGTGGACATGCCTGTTCCTAAGTGCGAGAAATCGAGAAAAGAGGTTGAAAAACGGATCAGATTGATATAAAAAATAAATATCAAACAGTGTCAAAATTGGTTTTAAAAAGAAAGGTCCTATTTGATAATGGTTGTATTAAACACACAAATAAAGAAAAAAAACACACCTGCTAGGGTAATAACCTGCACTGGGAAAACAAAGAAGTAACTGGAACTGAGACAATAACCTATTTTTTTGCAACTATACTTACAGGTTCCTGTAATCTTAACACGATTTATGCAACCCAGCTGGGTGCCTAAGGCGACGCACTATAATCTTTGATTACTACTAGTATTATCTTTTATATGTTAGTGTCAATTTATAAATTGGATAAAATTACCAAATGGATCCAGTCCCCTGCTCAACCTCAAAGAGGCCTACAAAATCCTTTATGATAGTTGCTGGGTTCAGACCATTTACAGTTGTTTTCTTTTGTTTCAATGTGGTGGTGAAATAACGATTAAAAAATAACAAAAAAATTACATTATGAAAATTACGGGTAGAATCATATTTTACAACGTTTTGGTGTCCTCATGACACCATCATCAGGTCAAAATATAATGTTGAACAGATAACAAGAATATTAATGTTCAAGTTCAAGTTCAAGTACCTTGAGGCTAGGTGAAGAGTTACAGCCTGAAAAAGAGAAATGACGTTTTATTCAAGTGCTTCCCCATCAATTTGCACCAGAAAAACACACCATAAAATGTCCCAGCTATGTTTTATGGATTGCCTAACCTAGTAAATGACTGAGCTTGTTCGAATCCAGCTCAGTGGTCTGAGTATCTGATAAAAAATTGACAAATTGATGTCAGTTTTTTATGTGCTAGTCCTGTTATTGATTATGAATTGTGTCATAACATTGTCAAATTTGCTGCATGCCTCATGGATCCGGATACTAATTTGTTTAATTTAGTTTAGCTTAGTTTAATGCTTTCACCACAACAATTACAATGTTAATAACAGAGATAATAACCCAAAAAGCTAACAACAAAGAAATCAAAAGTAAGTGGGGGAGGTGTGGCAGGAGAAAGGAACATAACTTTCATCCCAATTGCAACCTAACTCCCTTAAGGTAAGATAGTCTAAAAATTACAAAGAAGGGTACACAATAGACAATTAAAAACAATCACAGGTAGACAGATAAAGTGGGAGAAGACAATTTTGAAAAGACTAGTTTGACCATGTTATGAGGAAATTCATGATCAGTAACAGGACAGATGCATGAAAAAATTATGTCAATTTTCAGAACCATCAACCATGACATAGAGCTTCTAGTTGTAAATCACCATATTGGAGATTTCTTTTGAGGAAAACCTAGAGCTATTCACACTTTCCCACACAAAAACCTTCATATTATTAATTCAAGTCATCGATCATATTTCATTCGGAACAGTATTTATTTATTACAGGGGTCTGTATGGGAATAAAAAACTTATTTCGAAATAACTGAACGATAAGCAAAGATAATCATTTCCCACCGCTCCTAAACGAAAGAGAATTTCTTTAAAGGGGAAGTATCATGGGGTTTTTGATATCTTTTGTTAAAAATGATCAAATAAGACCTTCAATCAGCTGCCAAATAATTTTAGAATGACGAGAGGAAAGAAATCAACTCAATTCTAGAAAGGAAAAACTCGTGATTTGTTCTAGCGCAAATTGGAAACAAAAATGTGAGAACTTGAAAAACATTAGCCCAACATTTTTCAAGTTTCAATCCATACCGGCCTATTCTGTCTCTGGGCAGAGGCACTAATCGTTGAACTGGGGTAATAATTTATAACAAACTTGACAATTATTTCGTTGTTTCTGCTGACAGACAAACATTTTTCGAAAAATTTTTAGTTAGGTGGTTTTCGATGTAAATATTCGGACAAATTGAGATACAAAAATTACGCTAAAAAAGGCCCCAAATGTTTCTTATCTACTACAATTTCATCAAATATTACTAACCAAAAGCTCTATCTTGGTTGAATTCTTCTTCCATCACACTCGACATCATCGGCTGAATACAAAGCTTCAAAAACTGACCAAAAAATTCCGTAAATCGATCGGCAAGTTCGGACAAATTAGCCGTTTTCAAAGGCAATATTTACGTCTATTATCCCAAATCACTATGACGAAAATAGAGCCGTAACCACGCGAGGAGACGGACGATTTTACCCTATTTTCCTTCGTTGTTTTGGTAGCCATTTTGTGAAATGTAACCAGGCATTTTCATGTGTAAGTACGCTGTTCATAAGCAACGCAGTCGACTAAATAAAATAATTATTTTTTTAATATTTTTTTTAACCGGAAGTCTGGTTGTACATATTCCGCTTTGCAATTTTAAAACGTGAAGAATGCGACATTGCTGTTATAGCTGAAACTCCTTTCTTTATTGAATATTTAGGTTCAAAACATGTCTTAGTTATTTATCGCACGAGACCAGACAAAATTATAAAGTTGATGCCTGCAAAAAAATTACCGTAGCCGATTTCCGCTTGCTTATGAGTCTCTCTACTTGATATATCTTTGTTCCGGGTTTATACTTCCGTTTTCGTTTGAAAACAGGTTCCAGATCCGCAGACGAAAATATTTAGCACTACATAATCTATCCGCTAGCACGCGCGATCTCTCTGATAAAGCGATTTTGTTTTGGCAATCTAGCACCACCAAGCATTTTCGAAAAACTGCAGGCATTAAGTATTGCGTGAACGAAATGACTCGGATTTCTGGTAATGTGGGAATTCTGAAAATCCCATAGAAATTCTACATGTTTGGTTCATGCCTTGCTCCCTGGGTACCCAAATACATTGTGATTCAAACTGGACACTCCGAGCAGTAAAAAGGTTTATTGCATGTCATGTTTGTTTAATATTTATATAAAAAAAAGTTTTTTTATTTACCCCTATTTATCACTATTTCTGGATGCTAACGCAACAATCGACATCCAGAATTTGTGAGACTGCCGTCCATTCAGTGGATTAGTTATTAACTAAAATAGCAGAACTGAAGCTGACACTTTGCATTATATAATTGTTTGGTATTGTTTAAAATTGATTCATGTAGCAGTTGCCAGGGACCAGTGCGTGTTACCAGGGTATGATGTTGAAGAGAGTGTGGACCTTTTTCGAGGTAAATTAATTTATGAACACCTTTATTTAAACAGGGCATTCACTCTGGGCATATATTGATTGTCGACATACGGGAACTAGGTTTTACGAGCATGCGTATGTCTGCCATTTTTACGCTTTCGTGAAACATTCGTTTCAGTTTTAAGGATGAAAACAAACCTTGGAGGTTACGATAGACATGTTGTGGTATTTTCCTTTGTCCCGCATTATGCTAAATTATGAATTTCATGCGAAAGAAAATAAATATTTAACTGCTCGAAGAAACCTGAAGCAAAAACAATTTTAAACCATAAGGCAAACATCTTACCTTGAAGCTTCGTTAAGTACTCCAGACCCAAGAAACAAAACCCTCATGAACAGTATGCTTTCTGTAAAAGTTGTGTATAACTTGTTGTACGAGATCGTGGGGTAGGCTTACAAAAACCGTTTGGCTGTAAGTGGAGAAAAGACGTTTATTACTTGATCGCGATTTGATTGGAGCGCTTATGAATAAAAATTATATCAAAACTGAATTTCGCTTCTAATGTTGAAAGCAAACTATAAACTGAAAGTCAGATCAAGAGAGCGACAAAGCGATTAGAAGGTGAGTACGTAAATTATTTTCACTAGCTCTAGCGTTTCCATTTCAAATAACGTCACACGAAGAACGCTTGGATTTTTTTAGTGGTCACTTACTCTAATGGTTAAAAATGGACGACAACCTTAATTTCTCGGAAGTGATTTAAATTTTTACCAAATAACTGAAAGAAACAGGTAGAAGTCGACAGCCCAATTCGAGTTGTCACAAAATTTCTTTCAAACAAAGTGGTCGGGTGAAAACGGCAAAATCCAAGATTTGGCATATTTAATTAGCTTTAGCGATTCAGGAAAACAGGTGAGGTCAAATTGTTTTTGTTTGACTGTGGTTTTCAATCAAGACAATTCGCATGGAACAGCAGGATTAGAAAGTAAATAGAAGGGTCAATAAATCTTGTGTAATTTATATTTCTACGATGAGACCGCTTCTGGCCTGTAATGACCCACTTAGAATTAATTGTTCGTCTTACTTTAAATGCTTGTGGCAATATGTTTGTAAATTGCATCTTCAGTTTCTTTCGGCGTTTAAATAGGGCTTCGATTCTATTTTATTAAGAATGTTAAACTTAAAAAGAGTGGAGAGCAAAACTAAACAAATGTTTTAAACTTGCTGGAAATTTCCATTGCATAAGCTTAACAGTAAGATACAACTCCTGAGCATTCTTAGTAAGCAGTGTGCCTCTGCTAAAGCGTAAGGTTTTTTTTTTTTTAACATGTTTGCGGCAGGGTTTTGGTAAGAAATATGCAGGTACCGGTAGTTTGAATTCAATAAACAAACCGTTTCACAAAAAAAAGCAGTAGCAGAGATTTTTCTCGATAGGTCTTGTACTTGCATTGAATATAGACTTTTCGGCTATTTTATGTCTTTTTTCGCGGTCTTGTGCTCCAATAATTGTTATAGTTAAGGCTGCTTGCCTTAAAGTAAACCATATCTTACAAGGTGTCATTAACAGTAATAATGTTTACGTACATATTAACAATTTAGTGAGTGTTAATGAGCCTTAGTACTAACTGCCTGCATGATGCCGCCAACTCTTATCGCAGAATTCGAAAGCTGTTTTGGCAAGCACACATCTGAATGGTCGCTCGTCTACATCTGAGATAAGCAAGCTGATCTCAAGCAATGTCGTCTGAGGATAAAACGATTAACGATTTAAATAACTGGCTTCCCTTAGGAAAAGTTGGACTGGTGGGGATCTCTCCGATATTTCACAAGAAAAAACCCTTCAGTATATTGCATCGCAAGCAACTGAATGACAAGCGAATCGTTCTGAATGTGAGTGGAAGAAAGTTTGAAACGTGGGACCACAATTTAAAGAAATACCCCGCCACTTTATTGGGGAGCAGTGACAGGGAATGTTTTTACGACTCACAAAAACAGGAGTACTTCTTTGAAAGGGACCCTAGTTTTTTCCGCCATATTTTGAACTACTACCATCACGGCAAACTTCACTTTTCTCTGGAAGAATGCGGAGAGTTTTACGAAGACGAACTTAATTTTTTTCGTATTCCAACCGATGCAATGGGACTGTGTTGTCTTGAAGAATATGCCGACGCTAATACGAGTGGAAACCGAGATTCACCATCAGAAGAGAAACCATCTTGCGAATGCGTCCCTCTGCGAAAAACATTTCGGCAGAAACTATGGTTTACGCTTGAAAATCCACAATCTTCCACTACAGCCAAAATATTGTACTACGTTACTGGGGTAGCGATTATCCTTAGCATAATAACAACCATAACTGAGACAATTCCCTGTGGTGACAGAACATGCGGGGAAGAATACAAGAGCGCGTTTCAATATCTTGACGGAACTTGTGTCGTGGTTTTGACCTTGGAGTATTTAATTCGTTTGTTTGCGGCACCGCACAGGTGTAAATTCGTCAAAGAATTTCAAAGCGTCGTAGATTTAGCAGCTGTGCTTCCATTTTATCTTGACTTAGGACTAAAAAGCGCGGGAGATTTTGATGCTTTAACAATTTTACGTGTCTTTCGCGTTTTTCGAGTGTTTAAAATGTCCCGGCATTCTACGCGACTCCAGGCGCTGGGATCCTCCATAAAGAACTCTTCCTCGGAGCTTGGTTTCATTTTGTTTTCCTTTGGACTGGGTGTGATTATATTTGCCACAGCTGTGTATTATGCTGAGCGACAAGTTGAGGGAACTACGTTCGCTAGCATTCCTGACAGCATGTGGTATGCCATTGTTACCATGACAACTACGGGGTAAGTTACCGGAGCCTTGCATTTATCTTTTTGCTTCCCAGAGGATCAATCTAAGAAACTGTATATAAGATATTTTCTCTCGTAAATATTCCGTTGACGAAAGTAGGACTACAGCCGATGACAGGCCACGTAAAACGACAGAAACAGACACTTAAACGGCCACACTTAAGAATTTCATCCACATACTTTAACGTTACAACCGCCTAAACGTTACAAACTTAAAAGTTAAAACCGCCTTGTACAGCATAATTAATAGCGTCGCTTGAAAGTCCTCCAAATGAGAACCAGTTACCGAAGTATAAAAAAAACTATTGACGGTTACCGCTCAAGCAATGACAACTAGCGCTGCAGGAAAGTTGTTTCTTTTCCTGTTCGCACTTATAACACTAACAGTTGTGGACGTGATTCCTTGAAACAAAACAGTTAAAAACGTTTGAGGAAAGCGGCGTGTTAATGTACAGTGTGGTACCGATAAGTGTGGCTTTTAATCCCTCTCGCTCGAAAACAAAGTATTGATTATCCATTGTGGTCTAAAATGCGCCTCTGGTTTTTATCGGAATCTTTAAAGGTGCTGTTTCTCAAGGCACTTTTTTCAACGCTATGGCGAGGCAAGCCACGAAAGAAATGGCGCGTGTAATACAGGCAGTGTGCGCTGCTTGGTCGCGTTCCACCTTCGCGCCCTTCTCCCCCTCATCTTTGGGGCCTATACTAACATCTTCTATCCCAATTAATTTTTTATAACAGTTACGGGGATATGTCACCGGAGACTGCATTTGGTCAGCTGATGGGCAGTGTGTGCTGCTTGGTCGGTACGCTGGTGATTGCGTTACCTGTGCCTATCCTGGAAATGAAGATGAAACTGGTGCAGAAGAAACCTGCCGGCAAAAACGAAGATGGGGAAGATGCAGAACAAAATGGGGGGCAGGAAGAACAAGTCTAAACACTGCTGTCGTTTAAAGATCCTAGCGCCGTCTTGGGTCTGGATATCCAGCGAAAACTGAGCAAGAGGAACAGAACGATGTTCGATCAAGTTACGCTTTTTCAAAACCAGTGTGGACTTCTTCAAGCGCGTTTCCCACAATTTACATGTACTAGCTTGGGCATGGGTCGCACTTGGGAAAAGTTTTCATCTTTGCCGGCTAAAAAACCACAATTACTTCGAATTCTGATTGGTTCAGAATGTGTTGTCTATTGTTTGGTTTACTATATGTTAACGACACTCGAGAGATCTATATAGCAATCATGCAAACTGAGCCGGCCGTCCTTCTCAACCAGCGGTAGGGTAAATGTCTGTACCGGGCAGGAACAATCGCATCAGCATGAACCTAAACAAAAGCTAACGTTAAAACGTTGATGTAGATGTTCAACAAGACTGTTCACTGACTTCAATAATGCAGTAAGTAAGCATTCAGTAAAAGGGTTTCGTTACAAAACATTTTGTAATTGGACTCTTGGGATGTGCGCAAATTAAAAATTTCCTACAATAGAATTTTTTAATTATTAAAACAGCGAAAATTTTCACCAACGATCGATTATTCTTCTAATCCACTTTAAAACTCTGCGATACGGAGATCTACTGTCTGATAATGCCCGTCCAATTATTGAATGCGTGAGTAATTTGTACTATTACCGTAGAAACCGATGAGTACATTGCGCAATAACAAGTCTGTGACGGACGAAGGGGGGGGGGGGGGGCGAAAATGCTTTAATGAACGTTTGATTGCAATCAAAGATGAAGGAAAGTTAAATAATAAACTTTATTTTTTAACCATAAATATACATTATGCTATACTTTAATATTGTCAAGATTACCTCAAGATAAACATTATGCTATACTTCATATTATTGTCAAGGTTTCCTCGATTTACACGGAACACTGATTGATAATCTGAATTCGTTGTACACTGTTTCAATGTTACGAGATCGTATTTCTCAGAAATTCATTTATATTTTTCTCATCTACTCGGAAATAATTTTTGTGTCATAAGAAATTTGCGCACCCTGTTAAATTTTTACAAAAAAGGAAAGGTTGTTTAAATAACCCTAAAATGAATTCGGCATTTGAACTCAATATTAAGTATGGATTCGTCACATTCTTGTGATATAAAATGATTGTCGTATGTACAGTAACTGTTTTGTTTTGCAATGTCCGTTTTGCTCCCTGCTAAACTTTATAATTTGACAAATTCGTTGTTATATTTAACCATTTTCTGAAAAGGTAACCGTTCAAAATAAGGTGAATTTTTAATCGCATGGTAATTGAAATTAGCACTCGTGTTATTTACAAAGAGCGTTGCTTTAAAAACAGGCGAAGGCTTCTTAAAATACTCCACGCTTGTAAGACATAAAGATCATGGCCCTTTTTTAGCGTTTTTGCTTATGTTAACGACAAACGAGGATAAATTACGTATGATCTTGAATGCGAAGAGTACATTCAACAGATGCCCACCCTACAATAGTTGAGCCCAGGGAAGTGTATGAATCGTACACGCTGTAATTACTCTATTAGGCAGTGCACACCTCAGCCTACATTGAAATCCAGCAAGTAACAGACCCAGCAGTTATATCGCGAAAATATTGTCCTGGTTTTCCTTTCCAAACGTTTCCTGTGTTTAGCAACGATTTTGTTGCTCGACTTCTAACAAGTTCAAATTCATTTTTTTTTCCCGTGGAAAAAGTAACGTCCGTGGATAGGTCCATTTAAATACTAAAGATAGTCCTTTGAAATTGCTATTTGGATCCAAGATACGGTTCTTCTCTGTGAACTAATGTAATCTATACATCTGGATTTAACTTAGCGTTACTGAAGTTATCCCTCGTCACGTGCGTGTAAAATAGTTCCTTTTCTTTATTTTCTCTCCTGAAGTGTTCTCACATTCACTAACTCCAGGCTGTTTCCTTCATTCTCCACTACAGACACATCTACTCCGTGAATCCTTCTCCACTCTCTTTTGTTATTCACATATTGTTTAGTTACGTGGCTTTACGTTCTGATCACGTGTTACAGTGCTTATCACCAATCCTTTATTAAGTTTTCTTCTCTTTCACACAGGAACTAGGTGCACGTGAGTGTGACACCTGGCCGCCTCATCCATGATCCTGCGCAGCGAGTATGCTTTCTTGACCAATACCACCTGCACATTTGCAGCCATTAATCCTCCTACACAGCTGGCGTCCTACTTGAGGACTCAAACAGACGTTTGTTACTGAATGTTCTTTTACAACTGGCCACACAAACAGCGACACAATCCCTTGGTTGGCTGAGGGGAGGGGCAGGATGCCACTCATTAGATAAGGGGTCGTATCTAAGAACAAAACACAAGAAAATGAATAAGTCCCGTCTATTACGTAGCTGACACAGTCTGCTTAATGTGGAGCTCTTTATTTTTTCATTTCAATTCTTGAGTGATTTTTTGATCAAATGCGAGTGAAATAGCTTTGCTGGAAACATGCAGTAGGCTTCCAGTTTTCAATAAAAACTTTCAATTTTCCATTGACCAGGAGTGGTTCACTCACGTTAAACTGAAAATAAGATTTTGCATCTGCTCATCATGCATCTACAGAACTGTTAGGTCAAATGTTTCACCAGAAATCTCAAATTCCCACGGAAATGTTACAATACAAGACAATACAAAATCAAGACTCCCATTTCACTGTAAAATGAATTACTGGTGTTTTGAGGTGGGGTCCATGTAATTAGCCACAGAAGTCTTAAAGACTAGATGACATGGTAAAGTGGTCAGACAAGATACTGGCTGTAGCTGTGTGTGTTGTATACTGGAAGGCTGTCCTTGGTGCCCTTGTCTAGCCATATTTACAGCAAAAGATCCTCGCAGTTTGTAGCTCAACCACGTCTAGAATAATACAATTTGGAAGTGCTTTGTGGATTCTGGTATTAATCTTTAGTGCTAAGCTTACCTTTCCACTGAGCTTAGATATGATGTGCCATCATAGCCTCCAACCACGTAAATAAAGCCATCCAACACTCCCACCCCACACCCACTCCGTGGGGTACTCATAGGAGCAACACTGACCCACTCATCCTTCCCAGGGTCATACCGTTCCACAGTGTCGTAGCGATGTCCATGGTCACAACCTCCAATGGCATAAAGATAGCCCCCTAATGTGGCCACACCTACTTGCTTCCTGGAAAACAAAATTGAAGGGTGTTTTAGTAATGTTTAAGTGTACAAAACATGAGTATCTTCCACAGGTCAGCAAAATGTTTGAAAGCCAAATAGAAACAGAATTATTTCCTTTTGTGAAATCCCAGGTTCAGAGCAACATGGTCCAAGATTATTTTTGTCACAGAAGCCTAACTGGTGTTTTTCAGGGTAAAATTTACCACAATAAAATCACAAGGTAATGTAGCAGTTACACTTTGGCTGCCCACTGCTACTTTTCAAAGAGAAGAACATGGTTCCACCACCTAGGATAGGTCAATCATTTGTCTGGATTGAGGATCAGTCAGCGTGACTGGAGCTCAACTGAATAACCTTCCAGTGTGAATACAATTTGATCAATGTAGTTGAAAGTATTTCACCACTGAGGTGTTTAAGAACCTATATGGTAGCTATTGATGTTATTAAATTTTGTAGCAAGGGGGATAATCATACATTTAATATTTTAGTACTACTAACAGACACATATAAAGTGCTGCTGATTTCACCAGGAAGGTAGCTGGTCATAAAGAATGTCATCAATGCCTTTCATCATAGAGATGTCTTGCATTTGGTTAGAACAAAACTTATCATTCTGCAAACCAACCAAGGAATAAACAATACCATTATACAAGTTACCTTGCCGTGCTCATGGAGGCCAGCAGTTTCCACGTATTACTGTCAGGGTCATATCTTTCCACTGTTTTAAGGTTTGTTCCATCTGAGCCCCCAATAGCATACACCATGTCATTTAATACAGCACAACCCACACCAAACCGACACTGATTCATGCGAGCTATCTCTGTCCATTTACCAACTTTAGGATCATAGTACTCAGCTGTGTTTAGTGGCATGGAGCCATCAAAACCACCTGCAGGCAGTGAATGGTACAAATACATAAGCACCAACTGTTTTGTTCTTGTTCCTATGCCACTGAGCACTTTGTGCAAAAATGTGAACTGGTGTGTGAGACACAAACATAAGCACAAGAGCTCAGCAGGACGGCATGTGTATAATATGTATGCTACTCTGTCCTTGTGCTAGAGGGAGCTGCTGAGACATACATGTAGGCACAAGCATAAGCTCAAAAAATAAAATAAAAAAAACAGTTACACTGCATATCTCATACTAGATAACACTTTTTTATGCCAAAAAGGTGATAAGTAAGACCATGATCTCAGCAAGCCTGGACATGAGGTGAGTACATCTCTAAAGATATGGAGTGAGCTGACACATGAGATTGTTGAGGCAACTGCCTCAATCAAAATATTTTACACCATACAAGTACTGCAGATCCTAGCATAGTAAATTGGATGTAATTTTCTTGGTGATTTGGAGATATCCAAAATATTTATTAGTGCCATAAAATGTTTCATTGACTTCCTGTTTTTGAGGAACTTAATCTGGAATGCTGGATGAATTTTAGCACACATCAAATTCTATCATTGTTTTAAAGGAGGGTTGATTAGATGTAAAGTTTAAAGGGGCATCAAATCTGAAACTAAGCATGAACTGGTAAGAATAGAATGTAAATGGTACAGACTGAGAAGGTTGTACAAAGTATACCTATCGCATATATTCTTCCACCGCCAGCAGTGACACCCACACCATTGCGGCTTGAAGACATGGGTACTGAAGGCACCCACACATTTGCAAATGGATCAAACCGCTCTACTGTCTCCAGACGTGAAGCATCATCACTGCCACCACAAATGTACAGGAAAGGACCTAAGGCACCTACTGCAGCACCCCAGCGACAAATGTTCATGTCACCTGAAATTAGAGATTTCAATAATTAAACACACAGCCCTACCTTCCTTTGGTGTTGTTTAAACAAATGCTACAGAACAGATTAGATGATTAGAGAGTGTGACCTTTACATAAAGCCACCAAGCAGTGGAAAGACCTCACAGAAAATTAATGTGTTTATTTAAATATATTAATTAGAAGGAAAAGTCTGGTACATAAAAAATTCCTGGATAAATGCTAGCATGTGAGTTTGGGTAATCCACGAAATAATGTTTTTACCAATAGTTTTCCATTTCCTCTCTCGTGGATCGTACTTCTCTCCACTTTTGCTGGCCTCCCTGCGGCTCATTCCTCCAATAGCATACATCACATGGTTTACACTGACAGGTCTCCTTGGTGCCACCCTGTGGCTATGAATCTGAGATTTACGCTTTGGCAAAAGTAGACATTCTGTTGCCTCTAGTAAGAGATCACTATAAAAAAAAGATATAAAACAAGGCATAGCTTATCATATGGACATTGCAATTCCTGAAAAACAATAGACATACCTACATGTACCTCAAAACTTAGTGACAGTCTCATGATAGCAGAGAGTTATTGCTTAAAATACCATGCAATTAACAGTACAGACCATTACACAAAGCAAAAACAGAATATGGTAAACTGCAACTTTACCTGCAGACTCTGTTATTTCTGATTATTTCTTCTGTTGCGACTCTGTCCATTAAAAATTCTGCTGACAACAGGGGAAACCTGACATTGCTGAGGATTTCTGGTGCAAATTCCTGGAAAAAATGTCAAATAAGGAAACAAAGAAATAAGTTGAAGGCAGTAACAGCTAAAATTGTGTATATTAAATCAACTTATCTAGTAAATTGTATCAAAGTACAATATTTTATTTAAAATGTGAAGATGGTGCTATTTTCTCAGATTTATCTACAATACAATACAATACAAACTTTAATGATACTCCTTGAAAAGGGCTTTTCAGTGACAACAATAATAAATTTACAACATTATACGTCAAAATGATAGTAAATCTAAAAGTTATAATGATGCAAAAATAACAAGATAAAATCTTTATGTAAAAGCTAAAACCGACTAGAAAGGAAAGCGGCGAAAAAGTTGGCTTGAAGTTTATGCTTAAAAATAAGAACAGAGTGGCAGGGTTTAAAGGAATTGTCCAAACTGTTCCACAGACTTACTATATGGTAATAGGATGTCCTTTGTCCAGATCTAGATTTAAATAGGGGGATTTGCAAAAGTTGAGAGCTTCTAGTTGTGCGACCGCTTACTTCACCAGGTGTTAGAAACTTTATATTTATATACCTGTCTGACATCAACATCATATTTAATCCAAGCTAGAGAAGCCTCAAAGACCCGCTCCTCAGATTGAATGTTAAGATCATCGTCAGAAAGAAGTCGCGTCAACTGCTTAGCGGAGATCTCCATAAATTCTTCACTCTGGACAACATCAATAAAGTGATGTCTGGCATAGGACTCTGAAGTTGTCACTAAATCTGTACAATTATGGCGGTCAGCAAAGGCAACAATTCCTAGAGAGAGAACAACAAAATAAATACATGTAGACCAAAAAATGGCTTGGAAAACTTGTACTACTATTTAGGACTGTTATTAAAGTGCTACTGCAATGAAAATCAAATTTTTTAAACGTCATCTTTGGGCTTCAAGGTTACTGCAATATTTAGACCTAAAATTGCAAGAAAAGATATCATAAGACCAACCTGACAAAACTATGCCCTCAAAAAGGCTGCCTGAAAGTAGTACGATATTTTATAAGTGTCCCCAAATAGTCTACCTAGGCTATAATAATAAATACATCGACACTTTAATAAAGGTTTTACTTTACTTACTTACTGACTGACTGACTGACTGACTGACTTACTGACTGACGTAAAATGCATCCTCTATTACTCAAACAGGAACTACTTGAGTCAGCAAATTTCGTGCATTGGCTCCCCTCAATCTTATCATCTTGGCGGCATTAAATTAAAAAGCTAGAAAAAGCAGTCGCAATGCTCAAGTTCTTCCCCTTCTTATACTGAATGTGGCTCTGATTTCAGTTGTAATGCAAGTGGTAGTTTTGAAGACAACTCCATGTAGTTCATGGGCATATTTGAATAATTGAGTAATTGCATCAAACCAAATGTGGACATTATGCTTGAAATAATCCAGCTTCCCCCTGGAATTACAACTTAAAATTTGGCATGGGTAGCACTTTCCTCCCATACTTTTGAATGCTGAAGATAAAAGGAATGGTAAAATTTTGATCACAGTAGCACTTTAAAAACTTAAATCAATTTATTAATAGTCTACTACTCACCAAGACAATTCTCTGAGCTAAGCTGCCTTTTGAGGAACTCACAACAGGCTTGCTGTATTGATTGTACTTGGAGAAGACAGGTCACTGGAAGCAGATCCTGAACATTATTCTCTGATATCTCAATTTCACCACTGTAGAAAAAGTCCACAATAGTTTCCATTGCATGCTCATCAAGTTCCTGTAATGTTACAGTGTTCTGTCGACTCTCCGAGAGGCCCCCTAATAATCAAAATAATTTTAGTTAGTTTTAAAAATTGCATTCAGAAATTGTATTATTAGCAAATTGCTATTAGTAGGACTTTCTAGATTGGCCAGCCAAAAGTATGTTTAAAACACTTGAATTTCTTGAGGCGCTGGAAGCAATGCAAAGGTAACACCTCTGTTGAACCATTTGAAGTCAGTAGTCTACTTAGTTAAGTAGTCATTTCTTTTTCCAAAAAACTGAAATTTTTTTTCCAGCTTGAGTAGCACACATTGAAACGTACAGTACCGGACCAAAGTAACCTAACAGGGAACATGTTACTGGAACGATTAGGGAACGCAAAGAGGATCACTAAGGGAATGCAAAGCAGAACATTTTAAGAACGCGTTCAGCACAGTGTTCTCTGCTAGGCTACTTCGTTTGGTACTCTAGAATCAACTCTGTTATTCATACAACTGACTGACTATACACTTACAATGAATGCCTTATCTTAATCTATCAAATTAATATCATCATTTTGCCATTTTTTATGATTTAAACACTCCCTATTTAATTTATAAATCTAGAGATTTTAACTTACCAGCAAACATTGCCTTAAAGTAAGGGCTACTAGCAGCCAGAACAACTTTGTGAGCTGAGATACTAGTACCACCAACTTTCAGCACCACATCACATAGGTCCTCATCTTGTCGCAAAAACCTGAGGGAATTCACAAGACCTTTGCTGTGAGCAACATCAGTGAAATAATACTGTGGACCTGTACAGTTACTATCATTGTCACTGCTATGACTGCTGTGTGCAAAGGAAACTGGAGAGTTTCTGTGAGGAGAAGCCATTGGAGAGCCTCTTTGAAGAGGACGGGAATCTAAGAGAGAAGGCAAAATGGATATTAGTACAAAGCCTGATGAATGTCTCCAGAGCCTTCCCCTCACCCACCCTGTTGTGGGCAGAAATGCCTCTTGAGCATTGTTTCTGGGGTTTAACCTCCTTATTTATAACACAGTTAATTCAGGCCAGACAAAGCCTCAGGGAGAATCCAAAAACGGATTTGTGATCACAGATCATTCGGATCATGGTGCATCAAAGGAACCGACCAATCCACCCCCGACGAGGATTTGTCAGTTCCTTTGATGCACCATGATCCGAATGATCTGAGATCACAAATCTGTTTTTGGCTTCTCCCAAAAAATTGCACCCAGAAATTCTTCACTTGATCAACTCAAGACAGGATCATTTCTATTTTTACATATCAAATAATTTCTTTCTTTAAACTCCAAAATTTACTGGGAAAATACTTCGAAAGCCTCTACAGGGAAGAAAATTCCAACCTTTGATTCTCTGCATTAATGCCAATAATTTGCTGAGGTTTATCGGCCACCAAATCCACTGAACATGCTCTTTGAAATGAATTGCTTGAATCCCAGAGTTCATTAATATTTTATTAAGTAAAAGTGTAGATAATTTCAACTTCACTTTATTCTGAAATATTCAAAGACCATTCACACCTCATAGAGTATATAAAGATGCAATCATTTATACATGTACAAGCAGGGACTTGGATGAGAACAAAAAAATTATCAGATTTCTATTGATCTCAGACTACTGGTGGGCTTGTTCAAACTTGCCCATCACTAATAAGTTAAAACAATTTCCTACAATGTATATATTGAATTTCTCAATTTGTTGCTTTTTCTCCCTGCACCAAGACAATCTCGCAACAAAAGACATTGTTCAACAATTCAATCCAATAACGTCTATTTAGGAAAAACGAATTTTATTTACCGAAAAATTTGGCATCGTAAATTGAAAACGATTCGAGGGTGATGATGGAAGAAAATCGTCACGTTAAATGTAACATGGGACCACAGAAATATTGATTTAAAACCACATTTAATCTATAGAAAGCCATTTGTAAGGTTTTCCGATTATTAGAACTATATTTTGTTGCGAAAATTGGATAGCGTGGCAACCATTCACCGTCTGGTCAATTTCGTGTAATTTCCATTTTTGGACGTGTTTGTGTTATTTTGACCACCTACGGCGTTTTGAAGCTCACATAGCAGAGCGAACCAAACGTTGAATTTCAAAGAGAAAAAGTAGTTTTGTTACCATACTGTACAAATGTCCTGACCTTTTACAAAACCACCTCTTTACACGATTGGGATTAGAATATATTATGCTCAAATATAATCTTAAGCTTACCACAAGCTAAGCTTGGTGCTTGGAGAATTTTAGACCTTATCTAACTGTAGGCTTTAATATTAAACTTGGCGAAATAAAAGCGAAACGTCTTCAAAGCATCGGTACATTTTTCTCTAAATGATGGCAGGTTGTTTTGGCCTAGATCATAAATTTGTACAACGTTTACGCACGCATAAACAGCTGTTTACAAAGAATAACTTCAGCAATATTAAGCTTATCTTATTCAAACCGGGGCGAAGTTTCGATTGAACGTCAGGTGAACTCGGTTTATAAGGGATTTATAACAACACAGCTGTGGCTTCCGTAGAATCAATAAACACCCACAAATAAATATTAACATATACTTAGACCATCAAACAAAATTTCTCACCTATAGACGCCGTTTTCTTATCTTTTACAGCACCAACATTCACTAAAATATTGATTACACAGCACCTTTTCTTGTGTGAGCGGAAGGCATCTATGACGTCACTAAGTTACGTGCCATATATGGCGCCGGCGGCATTTTTGAGTCCTTAAAGAAACAAAGCACTTCCGGTTCATTGTCACGCGAAATATCGCGCCTTATCAATCTGAAGTGTTTTCTTTTTCAGCTCCTCCCACAAAAGATAAAAAACAATCCTACAAACCAGTCAAACAAATTGAAAACGAAACCTGGAGATAAGAGCAATGAAGAGGAGATACGGTTGACTGGGCAGTCATTAATACAGGGGTGCTTGACCTTGTCTGTCTTTGGGCTAAAAAAAAAAACGCTACGTGATTTTTTCAAACTTGGGGTGCTGCGTCCTTAATTAATGGCAATAACGAAAAGTCTTTAAAACTTCAACTTGTTAACAATGTTGTAAGTTTTGCATTTTATTTTCATCTTCATCCTCACTCTTCTTGGATTAGTGTTGACTTATTTGGGGTTCACCTCATTTAGTATCTTTTTCCAGCCTTGTGCCTCACTGGGGGGGCAATAATAATTATGAGTGGATATCAAAACAAGAACAGACCAATATATATAAAAAACACTTTTATAATCTAAAAAATTTTCTAGCTTTACCATAGCTTTACAAAAGTTAACTATAATTTTCTTAAATAAGAATACAGTAACTGGAAATAGGCTCCTTTTGAAATATTAAAATTCAACTTGATATTGAGGTCTAGAGGACACTTTTTTTTATATGGCTGTTATTCATCTCAAATAAAAAATGACAAGTTGCACTTAAGTAACAGAATATTTCACATCTTAAAAAGCTGCAGAATGATCAACTGTTACACCAGTCGTCCAAGATATATTGCCTTTGGAAAATTTACTAGAAGCTGCTTCCACTGAACCAGGAAATGGTCTGCAAAATGGTACATTATTTTGCCTGATAGTGACAATGTCTTTACTCTGCAGAGACTTTCAACAAAGACCATTGTAACATCTCTTAGGCCTGAAACCTGAAGTAAATGATATTTTATGTTGGTGAGTAATAACATTGTTAACAGCACCCATGACAGCTGAAGACTACACCCAACTAATAAAGAAAGAACAGGAAGTGTCTTGGAAAAGCTTGCACAAGTCAACAATAACTATAATGCCAAGGTTTGCCGTATGTTCAGTAAGATTGTGTTGCTTTGCACTAACATCAGTATCATAACAGAAATATCTAGAAACAAAGAAAAAAACCAGTACTCAGATGAGCTCAAAGGATCACATCCATGGCTTGTGATTGGTGAATCTCAAGTATTTTCTGTTTGACATGTTTGCCTTTCAGGGCTCATTGGTCACCTTCACAATCATAACTCAAATTATTGAACATTAGAGTTCACACAGGAAAAAGATAAACCACTACGTTATCACGTATCTCATAAAATTTCAAAACAAGTACAACAATATTATTAATAAACTAAACAGCAGAGAGGCAAGTCTCACCTTTAATACAAAGGCTGCTACACAAATTGGAATACAAGTCCCTGGGCCATTACAAAGAAGCTGAGGTAAAAAAGCAATAATTTAGTGTTATTTATTTACTTTATTTACATATTTCAATGGGAATATGCAGGAATAAACTGCAAAACTGTTAAGGAAGAGCTATGACATAACATGGATATGCAGCTTTTAGAAGAACAAAATTAATGTCAAGATGTGGAAGTGAAAAGCATTTATTAAGTGACTGTGACATGGATGAAATCTCACGGTTCTACAGTAGTTTTTCAGTAGCTCAATAATTACTTTATGTATTAGGCTCAGCTGTTTGAGGGTTGAACAACAAATGTCTCTCCAGCCACCAAAAAACCCGGTTGCAGCTTATGACTATTTTGTTTTATCAACTCAGTTGATAAGAATAGATTTGTTTGGCTTTGAGCTTGCTATATTAGGTTCAATTGGACTGAATTAGGTTTGGAAATTGAACACAATCAAGCTGGTTTTGACTGTTTTTGCTACAGACCCCTAAAATGCAAAGGCACTTGGCCCAACTGTTAGATTGAGTTCCATAGGGTTTGAATACTGAACAAGTCAATTACCTAAACTGTGAAATTTGCAATGGACAACAGAAAGCACAACTATATAGCCAGAATACAATCAAATTTGAATTCAGTATCTAACTTCTCAAAAAAAAAAAAAAACAGTTATACATACACAAACACATACACATAAACTTATTATGCTAGAATCAAGAGTTCAACAACACTTGTTCAGCTGAAATGATTGGCTTGGCCATTGGCTTCAAACACATTTCACAAGGGAGTACTGACCACCAGGTTCATGCTACTTACCAAATCTGGTTTCTCCAGGAACACAACAGGAAAAGAAAAGAAAACTGCATTCAGAGTTGTAAATACAGTGGTAAGCCATGACTGACGTACTTCTCTACTGCGTGGAATTTTAAGAATTTTAAACTACAAAAAAAAGGGCACACAAGTTATTTAGGCAGCTCAGTTATGTACTTTAGTTAGGACTATATCAATAATTCAAAGCTGGTTGGTGATAAATTTTATAACAATCAAAAGGAGAATTTGGCTGCAAGCTAACACAGTCGAACCTCTCCCTACGGACACCTCTCTAATATGGACAGTTCCCTATGTCCCCACAGAATTCTAACACATTTTCTTTAAAACAAAAACTCTATAATACAGACCCTCTCTACTATGGACAATGGACACTAAATCTGGGCCCCAGAGAGCAAATACATGTCAACTTAACCTCTTCATTATGGACACTCTGGTGATCAGGTGATGATAGTTAGTGTTTGCAGTTACACAAACATCAACGCTTTATTGCCCAAAGGTAGGCGTTACAAGAGAAAATACTGTAGCGATAGCCAATTCAATAATTTTAACTGTTTACATGTATAAATCTAGCATTAAAAGATGTTTTCCAGAAATGAACTGTAGTACAATG
The DNA here is from genome assembly GCF_977016875.1 of Pavona decussata. NCBI lineage: Eukaryota > Metazoa > Cnidaria > Anthozoa > Scleractinia > Agariciidae > Pavona > Pavona decussata. Next base: position 38,939 of record NW_028145544.1, read on the forward strand.
TACTTTTTTAAGTCCAGCATTGTGTTGTAGTTTGTTTCATTTTCCTGTAAGACAGTGTCTCAATACCGTATATTAAATAAATAAATTGAGATGCCTGTGTGTGCCTGCTTTAAGTAACTAGACACTTTAACACTAGCAATGGAAACTGGAAAGTGACGTCATTGTAGTGACCTCTATAAAACTGACACTTCTCTAATACAGAAACTTTGCTCTGTCTTTTCGGTGTCCGTATTAGAGAGGTTCGACTGTATGCAGTAGTACTGAACCATTAGGTTCTCAGCTTAGGCTAAATTTGTCCAGGAATCAGTTGAGAGAATATGTTTCTCAGACATCCACAGAGGATGTGTTAAACCCAGGTTGTGGTGACATTCAGCACTATCAGATACTTGGCTTGGAAGTTATTCTGTCAAAAGCTTCTAAGGAAGGCAGACAACAACCACAATTCAGTGTTGGTTCTCTAAGGGGACCACTTTACTGAGCAAAAAAATCTTTAAGTAATTACATGTGAATCAGTTCTTAGAAAAATGACAAATTAAAAGTATTGTAAGTGGACATGTTCCTTAATTACCCTAAGAGTTATACAATATAAGCTGCCCATCACATACCTCAGAACTCTTCTCTTCTCCCTTCTTCTTCGTCTCAAAACTAATAATTTTTTCAGCGCTCATTTTGTCTGTTTCAGCAACAACATAAATCCGTGGCTGGTAACATGGAGACAGTGATCCCAAGAGTCTCATCATTTCAGTGGTGTGACCACCTTCAAAATTAAAAACATTGCAGTCAACTCTCTTTTACTAATGAACAAATTTTATGCAGTCAGGGGTTTCAATAAGGGCCAGGCACCAGGCAAATTGATCGTCTGTGAACGCAACATTGCCGGGCTGCTTTTTTTTTTTTAAAAAAGAGCATATCCTAGTTTACTAACCTGCCCAGATGCACTACCCTCCTGCGCCCATTCAAAATCTTAATGAAACACCTACAGTGTAATTAGGGAGAGAGAGTGCTCTATTTGGGATATGTTGTGTAGACAACAGGATAAATGATGATGGTAAAACAATCGGAACAGGAAGGAAAAGCAACAACTACATGTTTTTGGACATTTGCACTGTTTTCGTACATCCTTATTGCATCTGTAATTCATGTATTGTAAAGGTCACTCCACTCCATGCATTGTCCACAAGTGATGATGAAGAAATACAAACAAATATAGTGTTGGTGTGGGTTCCAATAACTTTGCATGGATTTTACTCTTTTAAATGTACAGAGATCTCCTTTATTGTGTTGATACTAGACAACTCCTTTTCTTACTGTATCTTCATTTCTACAAAACTCACAAAAATCAGACTGAAAGTGAGAAGTTTTAACCATTTCACTTTATCGACTCCTGTGGGATCAATTTTTTCTATTGACTTAGCATGTCTATCAATAATTACTAGGCATGCTAAGTCAATTTTCCTTCCAGAAGCTTTCTTCTACCTAAGGGGATGACAGCATAACTCAAATGAGTCTATCATTAATTTATGCAATTATTGCATAAATGAGTTAAGGCCAACGTAGGAACTTTGGTTAGAGAAGCTCACTACCTTCTTTCTTTCTAAGCAAAGTGACTCATTTTGTATTAATTACCAAAACTTCTATAAACATTGTGGTCTTTTTTCCTTTCTGACTCTAGTTAGTTTATCTAACTACAGAAAGAGTTTTTTTGTTTTTTAATCTGAGTATGGGAAGATAATGGTGCAGATGTTCTTAATTTATCAATTTGATCTCTGGGAACTTCCCAATCTTGTGGCTTAACATAGGTGCATTGGCCAGGCAAAGATTATTTGATCTTTTCTCCATCCCCATCCCCGTTTGTCAAATTTATAACCAGTACAAATTTGTACAAAAATCACCCCATAACTGGGAGTTGGTCTTCTGATTTCAAACCTGGGATAATTTTTTAAGCCAAAGTCAAATGCTTAATGTCTGCCCTCCCCCATTTCTCCCTTATCACAGTAACTTCATGCGGGCCAGGTAACAAAAATCCATTGACACTGCTGGAGAGGACGGCATTAAGTTAGTAATAGAGTCTTGTCTCTTAAAATACTGAAGATATAGTTTTGTACATTTGTATATTACTCCTTTGGTATTTTAACAGACAAGACTCTCAAACTTGGCCCTTTTAATAATTTGGTGATTTTGTCAAAACAATTAATTATTACGGACACAACCCTTTGCATGGCTTTCGTCTTGTGTCAAGTTTCTTCATTGGGTTGTACAGTAATACAGGGTTGTTCAAAGGTCAGTTGCAGTCTCTCTTTGCAAGCTTTGGCATCCCCCTCCTTTGCTTTTCCTTCATCTCTCCAAATCCTTAAGCCATGGTTTCCAGTTCCTGCAGCTTATCAGGAAAAAAGTCCTTATCATTCCTTTCTCCCAAGGACATCAAAAATCTTTCAGTTTTTTTAGACAATCCTGATCCTGTACTAAGTGCTACAGGAGTTGAGCCCAAGAAGAAAAAGAGCAAGAAAACACCTTCAGCCGTTTCATCTGATCTGCTTCTATAGAAGATCTTATTCGTTTGGAACTTTTGTGAAAAGAGAACCTTACCAGTCAGCTAAAGATTGCTGCAACAGAATTGCAACTGGCCCAGCTTAAAGCGTTGCCTAAATCTTCTGAAGCTTTGGCAACCATACCCTCATTTTCTCCAATAGTTCTTCCTCGCCTGATTTACCAGAGCAGTGGCTCGATATACCAGACCTGCCAACTCTCCCCCGGTTTTCCCAGGAGTCTCCAAGTTTTTCATCAAATCTCCCGGTCTCCTGGTTAGACCACCAAATCTCCTGGGAAAATATCTACCCTGGCATTTTTCTTTTTTTTTTTTTTTTTATTAATTTCGTTATTTTCGAGATGTCAAAAAGGAAAATAAAACATGAAGTGGATTTAGTGTTCTTATTTGAGCTGTTCTTGATCGGAAAATGTAAACAGAGTAATCAAATATTGATATATATGTAACAAGTACAGTATCGTAATTGGTCAGAAATCAACCAATCAAATTGCACAATACATGGTAGGTAAATGCTGTTCTAACCGAGAGACGTTGGGAACATAATTTCAGAAGGCCTTTGGGTGATTTTTGGAGAGTATTCAGACATTGTCGAAAATGCCATTCTTACAATGCAAAGATTTCTAGACGTCTCCAGATTTCTGTACTCCGGGGGTTGGCAGGTATGTATACCATCCCTTGACCAGCTTCCTGCCCAAAAGAGTGCCTGTTTATCCCTGCCAAACAATGGGCCATGCCATTTATTATTCGCACCCCTCCCCCTACTGAGGGCTATTGTGTCTACCCCCATCAGAAATAACTTTTCAAGACCCCTTCAGAAATGAAGATCATTCAAAGTGCCAACACATTCCCCCTCACGAAAAAAGAAAGAGTTCAAAGATACCTACATAAATACACCCTCAGACATAACTCTTAAAGACCCCCTCCCTCCTCCTCAGATTTCCCAGTCTCTCAATAGGGGTGGGGGGGGGGGGGTGCAGATATTAAATGGAATGGCCCAATCATTTGTTCTCCGCAAAATTAAAGGTGGTCAAGTCAACTGGGGAAAGATTTCCACACAGGCCATGCATTATTAAATTACACATAACTATACTATCCATTGTAAACAGAAATCACGAATAGAGTTTGAATCGGAAAATGAATTCATTCTGTTCTGGGCCTACCTGAGCCTGCGACCACCATGACTTTCACTGGTTTTCTCCTTTCCATTAGGGCATTATTAGCCGTCTTCTTCAACACATATACAGTGCGCAAAATCAATACAAAAACCAAAAAAATAATTACTGACAAAACGTAGCCACATAGGAGGAAAAAACCCATAACCAAGTATTCCCGGCAAGGACAAAAATAATTCAGTCCAAGACTGATGAGCGGATTCTCTTTGCAACAATGCGCGAGCATGGATTTTTTGGTGAGGCAACATTAGGTATCAGGGGCTCAAAATGTCATGGCGTGACATGGGACAGCGCGATAGTGTAAAGACAATCTCGAAATCCCTTTGTTGTTTTTCAGCGGCTTCCGATTTGCAAAAACAGACATTCCAACGGCTTCACTGAGCTTAAGTGATTTCGTTCAAGATGGGTGTTTTTGGTAAGATATTATTGTTTTTTTTTTATTTAGCACGATTACGTGAAAAATGTGTGCGTTTGCGCGCTGCACGCGGTCGACGCCGAGGAAATAATCTGGAATTCCACGGAGCTCCTGCTTTACTGGTTTATAATCCATCATGTAATTTTAAGTTTTTTCTTGTCGCGAATATTGAAACGCATATAGCATTTACAATGCTCAAGTGGAGTGAAGCATAGGAAACTATTTGGTCAGGGCGGTTTGATCCACCCACCCCCTCCAATTCCTGAAGGTCTGGGTATGCTGCCGATGTGCTATTCGCTTACCTGACTGACTTAACTTTACTATTTTCATTTTTTACAGATCTTGAAGAATATTTCCCAACAGGAAAAGATTGCAGTCTGTATGTTGGTACAGCCATGATCAGTTTTTCACTTTGCCTATTTCTGTTCTACTTTGTAAGCCCAAGATTCTCATCTGTGGTCTCCTCAAGATACCATCAGCTTCCTTTAGCCAAAAAGATTGATTGGGACACAAGGTAACCATTTATTTTATGGTAATATAAATGAGGAAGTGAATTTCTTTGGCCTTACAGATCCATCACCTCCCCCCCCCCCCTCCACAGGCGCACACACACTCCCCTCCCCCCCACACGCGCACACACACTCCCCTGGAATTTCCTTTTCCCTCTGTGGGTGGTGGGGTGGTGTAGTATGGATGTGTACATATACAGCACACTCAGGAGCACACTATTTCAATACTACGAAAATCTTGCAGTTTTCCATAATTTTCTAAAAAAATTCTTTTTTTAACAGGATTGGTTCAAACTTACATGCAGTAGTTGTCAGTGCGATTGGTTTGTATTGCTTCATCTTTGATACTGAAACTACTTCCAACCCTGTTGTGTGAGTAAATTGTATATTTTAATAATTTAACTACATATATTGTGTTTTCTTTGGATTCGTTGCTCGTATTAATTCAAATATCACTGTAACAGTTATTTTATACTTTGCCTGTTTACATAATTGATAGGAATGATGCCATACTAGCAAGAATGGGAGTTGCTATTACAATGGGATACATCACTGCAGGTAAATGTTGTATGACACAGACAGTCACTCGCCTGTTGTTAAAAAATCTCAAAATGAAATAGAAAATACCGTGAAAGATGATAGTAGAGTCTCCTGTAGCAAAGTGAAAGTGCATCCGAACTAATAATTGTTATTGGAAGGTTTAAGGTTCAACTCCTGACAGGAGCACTCAGATTTCCTTTTTCCGAGTTTGCCTGTGTCACTCACTGAATAATACATCATTCTCAAGATGATAGTGTAGTTATTCCCAGGGCTGGGGTAGTGGATAGCTTATGTAATATTTGGCCTCAAGAAGGGGAGGGGTCAATTAGAGATGGGTAGGAGGCCCCCTTACATCCGCACCCCCTGCAAAAACAAAGTCCTTCATTTGAAGAAGAACAATGATTTGTTTTATTTACTTTTTAATAATACATTATTTTATTGAGTTATAATTTATTTCAGATTTGTTTATCTTGCTTTTATCATACAAACACATTGGAGATGTGTTTACCATGACACATCACCTTATGGCAATATGGGCCTACTATTTTGTTGTGGTGAGTTTCTTTTTTGCTGAATGCATCAGTCGGTTTTATACTTTGAGCTAGTATCACATGAAGGTTGCATCACCCAGCACTGTTCTGGGGACACCCTGTACAACTCTTCTGTTAAGGATCCCAGCTCAGTGACTTTCAGTTGATGACAGTTATTTTCCTCCAGAGTGTATGCCCTGTCCGTGTAACCTGATTTCCTTCTCAGAATTCATCTGCCATTTGCTTCTGTCCTCCTTACTTTTCAGAGTAAAAAGTAGCGATATTAAAACATGACGTTTTGGCGACGACATGTCACCATTATCAAATGTAAATTATAACAAGGTGGGTAACGTTATATAAAGAAAGGAAGGTGTGAAATTACATTAGAATAAAACGAAATGGAGTAAAACAAAAGAATGTGCAAAATTAAATGAACAGTTTTGCTGGTATGGAGTCTTTTTGAGTGTTAAGAGTCGGTCTCTTTTTCCTTATTAGAAGCATCTCGTAAATAAGGCACTCGAATTTCCCGCGGCGTTTCTTTAGGATGGCAAACTGCTCGTGAAGATTGTTCGGTCTTTGATCGTGTTGGTCCTTAAGATGTTTGCCGATGACGGAATACTTGTGCTCCTCAATGCGGAGGTGGAGGTGACGGCTTGTGTAGCCTATATAATTCGCATCACACGAATTCCATTTAAATCATACACAATGCCTTGTTGATTTACCAATGAGGGCTTTGTTTCCGTGACTTTCAGGTCTTCCGAGATTTTCCTACTTGTAAACACTGGTTGTAGAACATGATCGATTTTCTTTCCAAGATCGCTTAGTTGTCTGCGCACGGAGTCAGCGGATTTCTGATCTTTAAAAGGCAAGATGATTCGTACGGGGCTGTCGACTGGCACAATTTGGTTTTGGTTCTGGTCTTGGGAAGATCAGAAATCCGCCGAGGGGCAGAATGAACAGAATGTTGCGAATGAAAATCCAAGATGGCAGATGGCAAGATGAGCGCTGCGGATTCAAATACGTCTCTACTGGAGAAAAAATCAGGTTACACATTTTGGACAAAATGAAACATTGTTTCTAATTTCATTGTACCAAAAGTACGCGGAAAATTGCTGCAATAACGGCTTTAATGGCAGCTTCTTCGTCGGCCGCCATAGTTGTTACACAATGTTTACTCGGCCAGGGCCTAGGGGGTTTTTTTTATGCAGACAATCCGAATTATTCCTAGCATTCCGTACCAACCATTCTTATTCCAGAATTGTGGATTAAAAAATGCCGCCCTTAGTGCATTCTTTGAATTTTTTTGACAGGTTTATGGAGTTCTACCTTACTTTGCTAATGTCCGTCAACTTGCAGAGATTTCAACACCATTTGTAAACCAGAGGTGAGGAATAAAAATGAATGGTACAAATTAAATAAGATACAAAATGAAGAGAATCATTTAGATATTGTATTCACAAAATGGTCTTGTGAAAACACTTCATTATTGAATTATACCTTCCCATTGCTGAGTGAAGAAGTTCTTAGCTCTTTCATGAATGATCTCAGAACTCTTGCATGGTTCCACAGCATTGTTGATCATGATGGAAAGATGAAAATTATGCCGAGATGAAGGATTGACAAATGGAGAGCAAAGTACAGAGATGCGAAAGCTAGCAAAGAGAGACCACAAATGACCTTTTGGGTGACACTGTAACACTATAACTAAATGAAGAAACTTGACACAAAATCAAAGCCATGCAAGGGGGTGTGTCCCTGGTTAATAATTAATAGTTTTGGCTTTGTCAAAATTATATAATTATTGTAATGACAAAGCCAAAACTACCATAATACCCCCACTCCCATTTAAGGTGGTTCTAACTGTTGAGTCTGTGGATAAAATTCAAAGGTCTAACCATTTAAGTGAAAGCTACTGAGCACAGGGTTGTTCAGAAGAAAACCTTGCATGTGACACTCCCATTCAGTGAAAGCTAGACTGAACAGTGTTGTCTTGTGGCACAGTCTATTGTACCAATAACATGTTCTTGATGTTTGAATCATAGTGATATTTGCTTGTGGTGCTAGTTATTTTCAATTTTTGTTTACCAAAGAATTAATTTCTCTCCAAACCTATTTTTTATTCAAGGTGGTTCTTTGATGCTGTTGGCCATCCCAGATCTTCATGTAGTTTTGTTATCAATGGCTACATGATGGGAGTGTCTTTCTTTGTTTGCCGCATAGCAATAATGCCAACATATTACCACAAGTGCTACTCAGTGTGGGGTTCTCAAGACCAAAGGAACCTGGGTGCGCTTGTTAGCTTCTACTGGATTTCCACATGTATCGTGCTGGATACAATCAACTTGTATTGGTTTGCAAAGATAGTCCGGGGAACCATGAAGCTTACTCGCAAGCTAAAAGAACGCAAAGAAGGATAATTTAAATTTGTGGGAAACATTTAAACTTGAAAATTGTAGCAAAATAATAATATATATTAATTAATCAATATTATTGATATCTGTCTGTACCTGTCTTCCTTATCTCCCTTTTAGCATGTACAAATTTTTTCATCATGGGTAAAAAAGTACCTTCAGATTTTATTCAACTTCAAGTTATTCAGGTTTTGTTATATCTCTCAGTTAGTACATGTGGTGTTGTTGGTCAATTTTGCGGGCCGTATTTGACTGTATGACCGGTTAAATTTCAAAGTTTCCTTTATCCGTAACTTACATTCTTTATATCAGATTTTGATAAACAAAATTTGAGCTATTTTAATGTATAATGACAATAATATTTAAAGTTTCTATGAATACTGAAATTAATATTTTTTTTATTTTTCTTTCCTTTTTAATGAATATTTGTCACTTAATTAATTTATTGATTACATTTGTAACATATTTTATTTAATTGTAGAAAAATCAAAAAAAGTGTATGATGATTCATTGTAGTATATTTTGAAATAAAATCTTCTGTTAAGGAGCCTCGTAAGGATTTTTCATTGTTATAGTGTTGGTGAAAGGATGAAAGATTACAAGAAATTTTATCTGATCATGTGGGCAAACTATAAATAGCTTTGCAACTCAGTTATTGGGCTATACCTTAAAGCTAGTTCTGACATCATAGCGATTGCCATGGCAACAGGTCAACTCTGCAAAAAAGGACCTCTTTAGGGCCTCTTCTTATGAGCCCGGTCGACCGGGCTGGCTCGGTTTCCGAGATCTCGCCTCGCCACTCTTTTCTTTACAAAAATTTTGATGTGTTCATATGAGAAGGCGAGCTGGCCCGGTTACCGAGATCTCGGTTTTTGCGACCGAGATCTCGGTAACCGAGCTGGAAATTTTTTCCGTATGAGCACTCCAGCCCGGATACCGGGACTGGCCGGGACGAAACAATTTTACTCGAGCACGGCTTGTAAGGTCACTGACAAGTCAGAGAAATTGTTTTAATACAGGGTTAACCCCACGATTTCCCTATTCAGGATGTTTTTGCATTTATATTGAAGCCTCCTGAATAAATGTTTTGTTAAGTCGGAGTCGGGTCCACGGGTATTTTGGGCCTATAGGACATTTTCCATCTCGGTAACCGGGATTAAATTTCGCATATACAGAGGACAAGATTCGTCCCGCCTACCGGGCCAGCCCGGTAACCGGGCTCATATGAAAAGGCCCTTAATTACAGTTTCTGCAAAATATCTCAAAAACTAAGTTGGTAGCCTACCGTTTTCTATTTAAAGTGGCATACTGAATGTTGCATGGATTCAAAAAGTCAAGATTGCTCACCGAGCAAAATTCCGAGATAAAGACATGTTTCTTGTAGCTTTTATTTCCGGTTGGCGTGATTTACATTACAATGTACCGCATTTGTGTAGACCAGCCCTCACAAACCACAAGGTTGTTGTGGAACCATAATTACTACAATACTTTCGTCGGACATTGCGGCGTGTGGAGTATTTTAGTCCGCTGCTCTGAGCCAATAAGAAAGAAGAAAGTAACGTAGCCAGTCAATCTGAACTGGAAACCATTCAACTGTTCGCGCCGTTTTCTTGCTTGTTTGGCTGCAAACGCTGCCATGAAGTGCCATCTGCAGACAAATTGTTTTGAACTACAAAATGGCTGAAAAACGAAGAAGCAAATTCTCAGTGATCTCAGCTAGATGAATAAGGCTTACAGAAACTCGTGGGCGATGGTGGAAATAATGCTAGCTCCACGGCCGGAGGAGAGGTGAACGTAAATTTGTTTTCGTCGAGCGAAACCCGCTCAATTTAGCGATTGCACTAATTAATTTTAACACTTGTAAGTAACTATTTCTTCACTGTTTACAATATTCTGTTGTTTTCCTTTAGAAAACTTTGAAGTAAAGATTCTTTTGACAAATTTGCGGCGTTCTGCCGAAGTTTTAAGCTTAATCCTGCCGCACACTTGTGGAAAGAACTGAACACACTGCCTCGCGAGGTGATTTAGTAGCTCAGCTGTTTCATCACGTGTGCGGTTGAGTTTTCATGAGGCTTTCGCCTCGCCGTGAGGAAAATTATCTGTCGTGTTTGATATTTGGGATTTTGCCTTGCGAGGCGAAATTCTCATGAACTTGAGGAAACAGCTGAGCTGATTGCCTCGCGGCTCGCGTGGCATCGCGATTCCTCGCCAGGCAGTTTGCTAGCTTTCTCCTCAAGTGTGTCGCAGGCAGTTACACTACTGGCCACTACTGTATTTGATTCCTTTTGTGAATGCCCTCTGAAATTATTATTAGGGGTCTTATTATTATTATTATTATTATTATTATTATTATTATTATTATTATTATTATTATTATTATTATTATTATTATTATTATTATTATTATTATAGTAATAGAGTTGATGTTCTTGGGCGTGAACGGCAACTCTGCTCGTGCACTACACTGTTTTGGTGCATTTCTTAGGACGTGAAATTTCCTGATGGGACGTTTTATAAAGGACGTAACTTACTTACGACGACGAATTTTTCTTTCTCTTTCTAAACTTGGGTACAGTCTCCAAGAATTCAACTCTAGGAAATTTCAACTACATTTGACATTTATTAAAGCGAGTTGGAATAATCGCGGCGTCGTTTGAAAAAACGCGAATTCATTTTAATGGTGACGTTTCCGCTGCCGTCGTCGTCGTGGTTGCTAAAGCTCCCTATTTACGACCACGAACATCAACTCTATCGTAATATTATAATGTTACAATAAGCTTATATAAGGAGCATTTCTCTGGGCGTTTTTTTTTTTTTTTTTTTTTCCTATTTTTTAGAAGTGAAGGTTTCATAATGCATAAGCAAATGAAAATTTTCGATAAAAATGAACGACGTTTCGGAGTCGTCATCACACCAGTTTCAAGTTCAAAATGATTAAAATAAACAAAAGATGTCAGCCTCCCGAGGGAAAGTTTTGCTCTTGCCGTACATGCCTTGTCTAGGCGCAGACAGAGAAATCAGTTTTGGGAAACTTTTCGCCAATGATGCTTGTTCGTTAGTGTAAAGTGAAGTAACTGCGTGCACTAGCACTGTATCGAAAAAATTGGATTGAAAATCTAAAGTAACTGCCTCTTTGCTTTGGTGTTGCAGATTTTTTTCAATCGATAATCGAACCAAAAGTTTCAAACCAATAGGGAAAGCGCTTTCTCGCGCTTGCCATTTTTTGCTTGAGTTTTGATTGGCTAGGAGACTGATGACTTCGTTTTAGAGTCGAAAGTAATTTCGCGTTTGCTTCGGTTTTGCTAATTGGTTAACAAAAAACTCGCACCACTTTCTCAACCATTGGATGAGAAGCAAAACCAATCGTGACTTGCTCTCAAGTCTTTACTTTTAAGATGGTCATTGGAAAACCATTCAACGCTAATTAATTTAACTAATTGTGTTTCGCACGCTGATGTCAAATGCTAATTACTTCATTACGTTCTGTGATGTCAGTAGCATTTTTCGCCCCATTTTGATAATGGAGGTCGGATCTTTGGGAAATGCCAAATTAATCATGAATTACGATGATACATTGAGAGAAATCGTTCGTTAAAAGTTCAGAGATGTCGAACAAGGTTCACCCCGTTTCTATAACGGTGCGTGACAGCTCCGATGAGAGCGAAGAACGCGAAAAGTGGACCACGAAAGCCGACTTCATTATGTCGTGCATCGGTTATGCCGTAGGGCTGGGAAACATCTGGAGATTTCCATATCTTTGCTATAAGAACGGTGGAGGTAAATAACTTAAGTCTTACAGTGTCAATTAATGCTTCAACATGGCATAGCACAAAATTAGCCGTAAGGAACACTGTGTACCAAACAAGGCGACACAAAAAACTGACTCTGGTGACTAAACACTGTTTCTTTGCCGATCTACTTACAGACTCCAATTTGGAACTATAGATGTTGGCCAAAGTCTGATTGTAACAGGAAAAGTGCAAAAGTTTCTGAGGCCTTAACTTTTATTGGTTTCATGTTCGTTATGTTTGGTTGATATATCTTGTTGTCTGTGGCAAAAGTGCGTCAAATTGACAGAATTCGTTGGTAAAGAAGCTCGTGCATGATGTTGGACTGTATAGAGTTCATCCACAGACGAAATAACGAATAAAACCCAAAGTACTGAATGATAAAACAAAAATGGCAAATGTGGGAAAAGATAACCTTTCTTAAAATTGAGTGATAAGTAAAACATGATAAAAATCACGAAAATTATTTTCGAATCGTGGTATTACTAAACCGATTGAGCACGCGCAAGGAAACCAAACTTCTGAACAGGTTTTAATATTAACAATCGATACAATGTTTTTGGCTTTAAAATTGCAAACAGTTGTATCGCTAAATACAGCAGGCAATGAACAAGTCGATTAAAAAACGAGCCACGTCATGCAAACTTACGTCAGTCAATTTCTAATCCAGTACCGTGTGTCTAGCTGCGCTTATTTCTACCAATGACTGCGAAAATTGCGTACTGTACAATTCTTAGAATTTCTTTTGTGATTGAGTATGTTTATATTTTGTTAGTTTTTTTATAATAGAGGTTTTATGTATATTTTTATTTTTATATTCTTAGATAGGTGTCCTTACTTAATGGGAAACCGCTATATTATATTGACACAGAAATAAAGTTTTTTTTTTATTTATTATCATCACTTCCCGGCGTGGAATTGCGTCTGCCATATTCGGAAGAGAGTCAGTAATTAATGGGTGTGGTCACACACTGAGATTAATATAACATACACTGACTTAGTCCACAAGTCGAGAATCAAAACAAAAAGCTAGCGGGAAGTTTTCGGAAAGAGTAAAAGGAAAAGGAAAGGGAAAGGAGAGGAACAAAAGAAAGGACGTTGAGACAGTCCACTGAATATGCATACAGTATTGCGCATAGTGAGCAGGCGTAGAAATTCAATTTGGGAAGGGCTTACCGTGTTCATGGAGGGTAAGCCCCTTGCCCCAACGACTTAGCATTCGATTCTTTTAACCCTCTCCTTGGACCTATGACGCAATTTTGTTGCATGTGTCCGAGCGTTTGCTAAAGCTAGACTTTCTAACAAACTCTTGCTGAAATCCATATCTTTTTTTCAACAGCCTCTTTTCTTCTCCCATATTTCCTGACGTTGGTAACCTGTGGTATTCCACTGTTCTATCTTGAACTGGCTCTCGGACAGTTCCTGAGCCTCGGTGCTGTCAAGGCTTGGGCAGTGGTTTGTCCCGTACTGAAAGGTACGTCATTGATATTAAGCTGCAATGGTCCATCAATTAGGTTGGAAAGTATTTTGCAGCCAACACGCCTTGTGTGTCAATGATTTTCGCTCATACCCTCAGTTAACAGTAAATCATTGAAGCAAAGATATATAAACTGCCTACAGGTCCCTTTTTACCTATTGCAAAGCTCGATTGCTGAGTTTGTTAGATCGCAGCTTGAATAACACAATGAGCGAGAGCTAGGGAGAGTATAGAACTTCTAAGATTGTTGGGAGTGTACTAGATAGCTCTCCCGAAAAATCGGGAAATCGGTACCGTGAGTTATTTAAACTTTATATCACCATCAATAGCTCCTATTTACGTCATTTTACTTTAAAATTTGTATAGAAAGTAGTTGGTTTTAGTCACACGACCCCACAAGCGTTTCTAGTCTGTCTGTCGTCTATCTATCTGTCTGTCTGTCTGTCTGTCTTTTTGTCTAAATGCCACATTTGCACAGCATTGAATGACCTTCATTAAACTTATTTGTCTTTACAGGTCTTGGAGTGGCTATGGTCATGACTTCGTTTTTTATTTCCATTTATTACAACGTGGTGATAGCATGGAGCCTCCTTTATCTCTATCACTCGTTTGCACCGGAACTGCCTTGGAAAACATGTGGAAACTATTGGAATACAGCCTTCTGCAGGTAGTAGGACAGTGCCAGTCTCCAGCAGTGTGTACTCACCCAAGTTCAATGCTCGCGATCTTGTTTAAAATTGAATTAGCAAGTTGCTGGCCGTATTGCTTGCGCGAGGACAAAGCGTGGTCGTTTGTCTGAGCAGGCTATGTCCGACCAGTGCAGAGATGAAGCGCTTTAAGATGTGGGTTTCACTATGTCAAGGGTTCTTTATCCTCTACTATGCCTTACTGAAGAGGTTTTTTCTCTAGATGCACAACAATTTAATGCACAACAGTTCAGTTAATTAATTTAAGTAATTGGTTTTGCATTGTTTACTGCAAAGTGCTATTGGACAAAGATGGAAAATCAAAGATACTCTGAATTTCGGCTGTTCATTTTTTCATAAGGCTAAAACTAAGTCTGCTAGGTAAAATCTGGTAGACGTCCATTCTCACCATTTGTCCCTACGCCTTTTGACTTAAAGCAACCCCACAATAAAGGCTTTGACGTGATGCCAAAGACATCATACACTGCATTGATTATGTCACGATGCTGTTGTCTTTCTTTAGTGAGGCGTGGGGTAACTTCACCTACAACTGCACTACCATTGGTCAGCCGTCTAACTGTACAATGAAGCTCTCTTCTCCAAGTGAGGAATTTTGGGAGTAAGTGATAGAAACTTGTACGTTCTTATGTCAGACAAATGTAAGTCCATGTTCAGAACCTCTTAGCGCTAGTCCCTTACATTTTCTTACATCTGATTTTAAAACTTCCAGTTTGCGTACTTGAAACGATCATGAAAACGCATTTTTACAGATGAACTAATTTGTGTGACATGCTACAATACAGATACATTAACAATCGGCAGCAGCTCACTTGCAAAATACAACAGCTAGGTACTTCAAGCTGTCACCTCGTGTCACATTGACTACATATGAATAACACTAGGAACTAGCAAAAACGATAAGGGCACGTAAGCTTTACGTGACGTCATCGTTTTCACTGTCTCGATCTTTATGTGTGGGTGTTTCCACCCTTTTTTTTTCCAATACACATTTATGGCTATCCGTCTAGGAATTTCAATGTTTTCTTTTCTTATATTTGTTGATAGACGCTACATTCTCGCCGTTTCAAATGGCATTGATGAACCAGTTGAAATCCGCTTACCACTGGCCACTACTCTGTTTATCGCATGGACCGTTGTATATTTTTGCCTTTACAAGGGAATCAAGTCCTCTGGCAAAGTAAGTAGACTGTACCAGAAGAGAAAATTCAAAGGTCCACGCCGCGTGCACGTGCCAATTGTAGCAATTCACGATTGCTTCTGCATGACCTCATAAGGTTCGGGAGTGTAAACATTTTGTTATGATAAAAATTGATTGCGATCTGCGGCAAAACAAGTTACTATGTATGGTCGTCATGTTCGTTTTCCTTTTCACAGGTTGCTTATTTTACCGCCACGTTCCCGTATATTATTCTGCTAGCCCTGCTCATCAGGGGGGCCACTCTTCCTGGTGCGGTCGATGGAATAATTTTCTACCTCAAACCTGACTTTAACAAGCTCTTGGAACCTCAGGTACAACCTCTCGCCATTAAACTGATACTTTTCTGTCTATGAAGTGTTAGACTGCTTTTTTAGCTGTTGCTGTGAATTTTAAAAGTTTGCAAATCAAGGTCATCCGTCATTTCCCAGCTGAAGTTAACCTTAATCAGCCGAGGTACTATTGCTAAAGGCTGTTTTCTAATGTTCATTTGTAGGTTTGGATTGACGCCGCGTCGCAGATTTTCTTCTCGCTTAGTGTTGCCCTTGGTGGACTTGTGACTTTTGCTAGCTATAACAAATTTCACAACAACTGTGAAAGGTAAATAAACAAACGAACGAATGACTAAACAAAAAACAAACGAACCTATGAACGAAAGACGATTGAACGAATGAACGAACGCATTTATCCTCATTGTCCTTGGTGAGGCATAAGGCGGCGTTCTTATCTGTTAAGTAAGATTTAAACAAAGAATCAATATACTTCTCGAGCTAGTTCGTAATAACGCCTAGCCACAACTATGATGATACCAAATGAACTAAATGATTGGTTTGTCTCCAGATAAGTGTTCCAATTTAGGGAATTACAATTACAATGTGCCTTCTTACGGCTTATTTCCCTTACGGAAGAGAGAGCGTCTCTTCAAATGGTGTGTCCCATTGTTGAAAGTTTCAACATAGACGCTATATACAGAAGATTGGTCTTCACTAGATTTAATTGCACAGCAAGTGTCCTTAATTAGATTTGAAGCATAATATTGGTTGTTTAAAATCAAGGCGCATCATGTTTTCAGGGACGCTGTAGCTGTTTCGTGTATCAACTGTATGACAAGTTTGTTTGGAGGATTCGCCATTTTCAGTGTGATAGGTTTCATGGCTCACACGCTCCAGAAAGACGTATCGGAAGTCGTCTCCTCAGGTGAGTGATGTTAAGACTTTACAGTCATAAAATATGCCAAGTTATTGACCTAAAGGGATATAGATAATCTTTTTACCAGCAGAAATCACTTAGCTAATAAAATAAAGAAATTCGTCGGAGTTTTCATTCCAGAGGAATTATCGAAGGTGTGGGAGCACGAGTATAGTACTACTACTACCACTAAGTACTACTGCTAATAATGTCTTTATATTGTAAGATAAACACACATATCCTATGTTACAAAAATTATGAGTGTAAAAAGCAAGCTACAGTACACGAAATAACGATAATTCTGATGAAATTAAGGAGCAAACTCGTATTTAAAAATTAGGCGGTTTACAAAATAACTCATAAAACGCTTCGTGTTTACTTTAGGTTTCACAGCTGACTTTCTTCTGAGCTGGTATCTGGTATTCTTAACCTCCGGTAGCATATTATGCAGCGGATGAACCTCTAAGCCCATAACTTTAGTGCGTATATTTTTATCTTGTTTTTCTAAAAGATATACTGTCTTGCGGAAGGCCATAACCCTAAAGCGTTCATCAGTCATAGTTCAATTTGAATAAAGGAAATATGCACATTTACTCCTGGATATTATTTTGATCGGAAATAACAGAAAATGGTATTCTAAAACGCCACTATATAGTGCAAGATTTGTAAAAAGGAAAACTGAGAAAGAAAATGGTGTTGATATTATCGCCAATAGCTTTTGAAGCACGCACTAAACCCGATTATAATCCTTTATAGGACCTGGAATCGGGTTCGTGGCATACCCAGAAGGCATTGCACAGATGCCAGGTGCGTCAGTCTGGGCTGTGATGTTTTTCTTCATGCTGTTCACTATCGGACTTGGAAGCCAGGTAAGGACATGACGTCACACACTCACTCACTCGCGGCCAACTTCGTTCCCTAGTAACGATCTGGTGCTCACTCTCTAGCTTCTGTTCTTCTCTCATTTGTGAGCCCCTAGCGCGAAACCTTAACTTAACCACAAGCTCTCTCTCTCAGAAACTAAAGGAATCCTCTGAGTTATGTTTTTTAGAAGTTATCTATCGATCGACTACAAGCTGTCACTGTTAAAAACTAAAGCATCCACGAATCCGCCGATTTGTTAACTTTCATTCAAATCTTGTCTTTTCTTTACATCTAGTTTGTTTTTACGGAAACAATCATGGCGGCATTAATGGACAGTTTCAGCAAACTTCGGCCATACAAAGGATTTGTGCTGCTCGCGTTATGCGCCATTTCATATCTTATTGGACTGTCCTGTGTCACTAAGGTAATGTAGATGGACCATGGCAACCTTACTGACCAAACAGTAGTCTGTTCCTTTCAACTCCCTTAATGGTCGCCATATAATATCATTACTTGATACATACAACCTTTATTCATACACGATAAAAATGTCTTGATCAAACATAAGCTATAAGAAATGATTTAAACGATAATGAAAGATAATAAAAACGGTTTGATATTCAAGCAAATTCAACCACCCTGCAAGAACAGCCTGTCCTCAGTGGAGAGACTCTGTTCGCTCACTACTCAAAGTTTTAAGTTAAAATTTCAAGTGAAAATTTTTCTATCTGACGTTAGGGAAATTTAGCAACGACGTCGGCGACGGCAGCGAGGACGTCACTATCAAATTGAATTCACGTTTTTTCAAATGTCGTCGCAATTATTCCAACCTGCTTTAAATGTCAAATGTAGGTGCAATATTCTGGAGATGAATTCTTGGAGACCACACCCAAGATTAGAAAGAGAACGTTATATTTTCTTGCAAAGTCTCACCGCTTTACTTTCTCTTTGATGTGCTTTTCAGGGCGGAATCTATGTGCTGAATGTATTCGACAGCCAGAGCGGTGGTTTATCACTGATTTTTGTGGTTATTTTTGAGGCTGTAGCCGTCAGTTGGGGATATGGTAGGTATTTAATAATCATGATATCACCAAGATGCTTAGGTGATGGCTTAGAAACTCAAAATCGTGTTTAGATCACGTGTGATAGTAGTTGAGGCATTGATTAAGTAATCCTGCAATCGTCAAAGGTGATAAAAATAGTTTTGCATAAAGAATGAAAACGTTAATTAGCTGAATGTGTTTAGTACTTATCGATTAGTAAGTAATTCGAATTGTTTTGGTTTTGCTTTACTACCCTTTCTGATTGGTTAGAAATAAAACCACCACCACCCGCGCGTTTTCCCGCGCTTGGTGCTGGTTACTGTTTTCTTTTAATTCTGATTGGTTCATTGCACGATACAAAACCGCTGTACAACATACTGTTATTTGAATTGCTCATTTTGATTTTTTGGTAAGCTACATACGGAGTACCTGAGCTCGCCTGACAGTTGGCTTCATATTTTACGGTTTTTAGTTAAATGATGTTCATAAGAAAGGCGTTTAATCTATAATAACAAGGTTCGTTAGGTTGCTAAAATAAATAAACAATAAAGCATGTCTTTGAACTATTTTTGCAGGTGTGGACAAGTTCTGTGAAAACATCAATTCAATGATCGGAAAGAAGCCAAACATGTATTTTAGAATTTGCTGGAAATATATAACCCCCACAGTTGGAACGGTGAGGCAAAAATCGAAATGAAGAAATGTATAAACATTCATTAAATGTCAACTACCTATACACGAGCTGACGATCAGTGCGCGCGCACTTAAATACTATGTTTTGCAAGTCCAATATCTTTACTTGTTATATTACTTTCACATGTGACAACAGAATATAGACTTCAGTTTAATGCACCGCATTGGTATTATCCGTATTTAACTGGAATTAGCTTGCATCAGTACGAGGCTTAACCGTGGAAATCTTTTTAAGCTCGATCCAGCTCAATGCCGAGGATGAGAATACAGCAAGCTAAAAAGAGCGGTACATCTTGTGATTCCATACTGTACTGAGTGATTTACATGGTAAGGTGGCGGTTGTTAACAAAACGTCACTAAGGGAGGTTGGGGGGGGACGCTTATGAACCACGAAGACAAAAATATATCAAATCGGCCGGCCTTGTTTAGATTCCGTATGTACCGTGGAAGCACCAGCACTTGTTGTTGTTCGGAAACAACGCTCAAGGTAACAGTTGCGGAGAACGTCACGTGACTCGGCTGGAATTTCCTATATTTCCAGCTGCATTCATCTTTATCGTCTGTTGTACGACTACAAACCAGTATGACTGGGCAAAATTTTAAACGCTTTAAATGATTTCCATCTCTTGCATATGAGCAGCTCATTTTATTGGGAAGCATAACACAGTGGAAAAGAATCGCTTACAATGGATACGTGTACCCTGACTGGGCCCAGGCCCTCGCGTGGCTATTGGCTCTTTGCTCTTTTATGATGATTCCAGTTCGCGCGATCGGTGAGATTGTTCATCCCAAGGGATCGTTTAGAGAGGTAGGCGGTGCTAGTTCATAACTCATTAGCCTCCATTACGCTAAATCCCAGTCGGACCATCACCAAGGGTCTTTCCTCTCAGTTCAGATGGTTGCATCATTGGTTCTCTGGCATCCGTTCCGAAAAAAGTCCCGAAAAACTGTTTTACTTACACATTATTCATTTTTTTATTCTTGTGAAAGCTAATACTTTGAAAATTTTACACAATTAAGAAACGCAGTGAAAACTACAGTGGAAGCTCTCGTAGGCGGACACCCTCGGGGCGCGAAAGAGGTGTCCGTAACTGGAGCTGGCCGCTTACGAGAATAGTTCTCCTAAGCGGCCACTAGAGGTGTAAGGGATAGATGGCCGCTTAGGGGAGTTTGCCCAGCTTACAATAAACATTGGGAATCCAAAAAAATATACCACCGTATTAAATGATTTTTTTTATTGCCTTATGTAATGCCTGTATAGAGCACTGTATAGAGTACTATATATACTATATAGGACACGCCCTCAGTGATTAAAGAGCAAATCATAATTGTAACCAACATTAACATTAACAGCCTCAACAACAGTTAACAAATGTTTATCAGAATATTTCATAGTCAGGCCTCAATTTATGGCAATGCGCATCACGATAGGTAACTGCGAATGGAAGACTGCTTCATAGAATTCAAAGATTTAAGTTGCAAGTCCATAAGACATCTTCACGCGTGTGATGGCTTGCGACAGTTTCTCGTTTCCCTGCCAGTCAGAGTTGTCAAGCTCAAGTGCACTGACCTTTCACTGAACTCACTTCTGGAGTCCTTAATTGCGACGAACAAGGATGTGAGGTTGATTGATTAAAATAAGATTGAAAGGCTAATGGGATTTTCTTTCGGGTGTCCGCTTACGGGAGTTTTAAAACAAAGGAAAAGTGTATATTGTTACCACTAAAAGTGTCTCTGGCCACTTACGGGAATGTGTAAACACAAAGTTTATATGGAAGTTCACTGGTTTTGTGAAGGCGGTCGTTAGTAAAGCTGTCGGCTTACGAGAGCTTCCACTGTACCACCAATGTTTGAAAAATACTTCTCGGGCCGAAAACTATTCGGGAGTTTTGACAGACGCCCCCCTGCATCCTCGTTAAACAGAAATAACACCCCCACCTCTTACAAAAAGGATCATTGTTCGAGGAGAACAAGGGTAATAACGCCTTCTTTTTATGGTCTGACCATTTCAAGGGTGGTTGGGGAATCATCGCGATGTAATATTTCTTCTTTTTGCTTTTGTAGCGGTTAAGAAGAGCCGTTCGGCCCGATCTAAGTGTCCTTGATGCAGTCGCTGACCGTCATAATCTGAGACAACAAAGGTAAGCTGTTTCCAGTCGTATATCAACCCGGCTTGAGGGCATCCAACTCCTGAGAGTAATTACTTTGTATTAGGTTTTACGAGGTTCTGTTGAACACGGCTCTGTCATTTACGGCTCAAAGGAATTAACCAAGCAAGTCAATAAACAAACAACAACAGAAACTTTATTTTCACTTTCCTTGACAAACAAAGCCAAACCATCTTGCTTGGTCTCTACTTAGCTTGTCATTACCATCAATAGTGTCTTTATACACCACCCTCACCCGCAAAATCGTATTTCAGGTTCATTTATTTCACACTATTTACATGAAATTAACATAGAAAGGAAAGTATAGTTACAACAGATGATTACAAGATAAAATAATTACAATAATTACAGTACAGATTATAAAATGTATGTGGTGGTCAAAGTACCAAAGGCTTTCTAGTTGACCACCACCTACTTTTAAGTAAACAAAGAAATGACACTGAGCTTTATTGGGATATAGTAGAAAATGTAGGAAATGTTTGTAGAGCCTAGGATTAATGTACAAGAGAGAATTACATGTATATAAATTAAGGTATGTTAGAGATATACTGAACCAAGCAAGAAATCTAAACAGGACAAGCTTAAAAAAAGAAAAAAAAAAACAACAAAAAAAAGAAAACATACAAACAAAAAACGAACAACAACAACAAAACAAAAAGAAAGGAAAAGAACAACACATCATCAACAGCAACAACAGCAGCGATAACAAAGACCAAAATATAAGCAGACAATTATTATTATTATTATTATTATTATTATTATTATTATTATTATTATTATTATTATTATTATTATTATTATTATTATTATTATTATAAGACAAGACAATGTCAAGCGCTGTGTTGTTATTTTCCAGCAAATGCGCAGAAACAACAGTTGAAATTCATGCGGTCGCCTGGCAAGAAAAGCTCCCCGAGTCACAGGTGTAGAAGCCATAATGGAAGGAAAATGCAAAGTTTATTATTTGAACAACTTTAGACATTTGTAAACTTTTCACGTCTCGACAGTCAGTTAGAACTAAACCTTTTGTGAACAACATTGACGCACTATGAAAAGCTTTCCGAATAGGACTGGATAGACTGGATCAAACACAACAGCATTTTCGGTCTTTTTTCATGATACGCAGGCACCAATAACCCCAACACTAACCCTAACACTAATCCTAACACTAATCCTAACATTTGGTAATTGCGTATCGTGGATTTATGTCCGCAATTTGCTTTCTGTTGATTGTAAAATGAAACATGCCAGTGTTTTGTAAATGTCATTTTGTTTAATACATAAAGAAAATATAAACAAAAAAACAAACAAACAGCGTTTTGAGCGTATTTTCCGCATGATGCATGATGTGGCCAAAAAACCATTGTGTTAGGGATCTAAAGGGAGGTCAGTCTCTGCACAAGGAGCATTTTCCGTTTCTTCATTGATGGCAGTGACGCTATCTTCTTTCTTCCTCTCTTGTTTGATAAGGAGCTGCAGCAGTCGTTTCTTATCCGCGGTGATACGAAGCTCCAAATCCTCAGTTTCTCTCTTGATGTCCTCATTGCTACAAGAACCTGATTCTTTAGGCTCTGAGACAGACGAACCTGCCGACTCTTTGTAGCGCGGTGACTTGGAGCGAGACTGGTGACGTGACTTACAGCGGCGTGATGCTGGAGAAGTAGCCGTGTGATTTGGTGATGGTGATCGTGAACCGCGTAAAAGCAAACGAGCTAAAGTTCCTTCTCGCTGAGTAGTCGAAGGCGATGACGATCGAGAATTATATTTCCGTTTCTCAAAGTTCTTTGAGCGAGTCTTTGAACATGACTTCCCTTTTGATCGAGAGTCCGATAAACCCGGAGAATGAGACCGCGATCTACTCTTTCTTCGACCACGTTTCTCCTTCTCCTTCATCACGTCCGATGTTTTTGAAAAAACTGACTCTGAATTTGAAGAATTGTGATTATCACTTTGGAAGCGCCTTTCCCTTTTCGAGTGAAATGTTTCGTGGGAGCGTGATTCCGAATGCTTTGAGGGAGATCCCAGCCGAGTGCTACTTTTTCGCCTTCTTTCTGCCGTTAGTCCTAGTGAAAGTGAAGGTCCGTCATGATCATGGGATTTCCACTTCCTTTGGTCTTTTAACGTTGACTGATGATCTCGTCGCGAGCACAAGGGAGATCGTGTTCGATGTTTAACGTTGAAGTTTTTCTTTTCTCTATCACTCGACCTTGAGCGTGACCGATGTTTATATTTACGTTGTAACACACGTTTGTCTTTACTCTTAGATCTCGATCGAGACCGTGACACTGACCTTTTCCTTACAAGATCAATATGGGCGGCTTCACAACGAGCCCCGGATAATTCTACTGAGGCACTGCTATCACTAACGACAATAATTTCGTCTATGTTGTCAGTAAACGACGAATCCACAGAAACTCGCCCGGATGGCCCTGGCATATTCCCAGAGTCTCTTTCCAAGCGGTTACAATGTCTTCTTGACTGATCTTTCGAAGAATGTTTGCGCTTTCGCTTATGTTTATGCTTATGTTTGCGGGAATGTCGATCATGTCGGTGACTTTGCTTTTTTCTCGACTCCTCCGTAGTTTCTTCCTTGGTGATCGTTTCATTTTTAGGTCCTCTTCTCTTTCTTTTGTCGTTAACTAAGGAAGACCCATCTGCATGTTCATCGCTTTCCGAATGCTCAATTGACACTGACTGAGTACTAGATGACGAAATCGTAACAGTACTTTGTAACCTGGGCGCAGGCAGAACGGTTGTGCCGGGGGATGAGCTCGGAGACCAGCTGGTAATTTCATTTTGTGGCATTGAAGATTCTCTGTCCCAGTCTGTTTGGGACAGTTCCTGCACAGACACTCCAGATGGGCCTGGTAATGGAGTCTGCCAACCTAGATAAAATGCAGTGAAAAAAATTAGTCCACCCTGTACTACATCTGTACTGCAGTAGTGTTGGTTCCCGTAATAGTTCACTTCTTTAATATATCTCCTGTGATCAACCAAATGAACGCTGGAGCAGTATTTTCCTATGTTACTATTTGTTACCTGTGTAGTGAAAGATGGTTCAAACTTTGGGTGTGGCCTTTCAATTGAAAGCTATCGCACTGTGTCCTGTTGTGCTGCTGTCGCCTGTTTCTTACTACTAACAGTTGATTTAGTGACTCCCACAGTGCGCATTGGATGAAAG
Source organism: Pavona decussata (assembly GCF_977016875.1). Taxonomy (NCBI): domain Eukaryota; kingdom Metazoa; phylum Cnidaria; class Anthozoa; order Scleractinia; family Agariciidae; genus Pavona; species Pavona decussata. The sequence continues at coordinate 63,365 of NW_028145544.1, forward strand.
GCAAACACATAGCTATTTTAGATAGCTATTTTTTAAAAGTGAGGAAGCCTGACTTTATAAGCCTCGTGGTTTCTTTCAGGTTTTCTCGCCATTTATTTTCTTTGGTCAATTTTCATCATTTTTTTTCCATCTGTATAATTGTTGTATATGGCAAAATAAATATTGTATTGTATTGTATTGTACATGACCGCGTTCCGCATAAAATATTACACTTGGGTCCCGTCCAAACTAAAAATGTGAAACCTAAGTCTGAATAAATTTAAAAACGCATCTTTTTGCTCCGGTTTGCCTTCCGTCCACTTCGATCATCCAAAACGGAATTTTTTTTGTAGGAGGATGAAAATACCTGCGAGGACGACGAAAAGGGAGGGTTTTTTTTTTTTAAAACGTAAACGCCACAACGGTCATGCGCGTATGATCCACTGTGTATTTTGCGTCTCTGGGAACAAGGGAACGTTTTAACAATACCTATTAATATGGACGGAAAGCATTTGATGGGGAAACGCAATTATCAAATTTATCTGAATTAGTATGGGCGGGGCTTTGGTTCTAGTTGCAGTTTTATTGTGTTCAAGGGCACTAGGAACATTGAATTCTAGTTTTTCTTGCTCTTTTGAGTAGTTGAAATGATATTGCGGAATTTGTTGTACTTAAGAAGCTTGGATGTTCTTGAAGGTGAACGTGCCAAGACAGATGTGGCTCCGAGTAAGCAAACAAACAAACAAACAAAACTAATTATGAACCCACCTGTAGAGCCACTGTGAAACACCGTTGGTGTGTCTCTCACTTGTTCACGTGACTCATCAGACCAGGTGTACTGCGCACGCTCATCATAAGCATTCACATCAAATGGTGAGCGAGCAAAGCTAATAAATTCGTGAATGAAATGCTCTGTTTTGTCAAACAAAAAGGGTCGCAGATGATGGCAAAACTCTTCAGAACTGAGCTCAACCCTGAAATTTTCAAGAGAAACAAATCAATGAATAAGTGTGCAGATAATCACTTTTTTGAGATAAAAACCCTGTAAATTTACTGTCATGGTTTTCTTTTATTTTAAAAAAAAACTAAGAAACATGACAACAAACATAAATGGCAATATTTGCCTATTTGCAGTTCTGTTACAAGAACTTTTAGCAAAAACACTTATTTAGGCAAGTATGTTCAAGCACTCCTGGATAAAGAAACTTTGACTTAGAGAAGTACAGGCCTGCTGCAATTTTCCTGGAGTGATAGCTTCACACCAGTAAAGTTTAAAATGTTTTGCAAACATAAAATAAACAAATGTGGCATCCCTCAAGTTTTTTATGTTGAGCATCCATACAAAAATTAGCTGTCAGTAAAAAAAATATTTTTGGCATGTAATTTGGTTCATCACTGTGTTCCCAAGTCACTATGCACTATCATTGTAGCCTCCATAGCAGGCCTAATTGGGGAAGGAGAGGGGAGTGAGAAAAAGTGAAAGATGAAAGGGAGGTCCCCCCTTTCTTCTCACCCTTTTTCTAGCTCCCCTCCCCCTCCCCAATTATGCCTGCTACACATGCTACTTAGCAGTTAACTGTAAAACTTACAGGCTTAAAGTAGGTCAGAGCCATGTTACTTAACTCAACACTGGTTACATACAGCTGTAGAAGTGAAAAAGGTGAGGTATCTACAATAATAAAACTTATCACATACTTGGTGATGAGAGACAGGATTATCTGAAGAACAAAATTAACATGGCTCTCCTCATCATTCAGAAGTACTTTTAAATCTCTGGTTAGCCATGGAATTAGCCGATGGGTGCAAGCAGGATATGCTAGGAAAAACTGTGGGGCTGTGGAAAACAAGAAAAAGTACTGTCCTGAAGCAAATGAACTGCTGATACATTTTGTTGAAAACATACCTAAAGTTTAAGGGAACGTATTGGAGTACATGTAAGTTTAAACTTCCATCTACCAACACTGAAACTTCATTCTGACTTGCGGGCATTTGCATTTGTGTTCAAATCTGCATTTGCAAGTTAAAACTGACAACATGCAGGTAAGTATTCAAGAAATGAAAGGTTTCAGGTGCCAGGGAGGTATAAATGCATTTTAAGGCTTCACTGGATACCATGCAAGAAACAGTTTCTGGCCTAAAGGAATGAATTCTGAGATTTTTTTCATAACTTCTGTTTCATGCTTGAGAAACCAAAAAATAAAGCTCTGTGGATCATAGACCTTTTCAAAGGCAAAGTAACTTACAGACATCTCTCTGCCTTGGATGACCTTCCTGAGTAACACTTTGCACCCATAAATTGCTGCTGTAAATTGTCCTGTAAAGTAAATAAATGATATTTGTTTTCTTTTTTATGTATTGTTAAGGATACAGTTAAATGTTGTTTGAGTATGGCTAGATGCATGATCTGGATAACACAACCAACTTTAGTAGTCATTTCCTGTGGTACTGTTTATTTTGCTGAACACACTGGTTCTAACCTTTTAATTTGTTGTTAACAATGGTCTTGTAATAAGAACTGAAATACATGTATTACGATACTTTCTTGTTCCTTGCCTATAATTATCCATTAAGTCTGCAAGATGGCTTTCGGAGTAGTTACAATAATTTGATATTTTTTACTTTGTTGTCGTAGTTCAATATTAATTTTGTAAGAGATAAAAAAACAGATTTTGTTAAGTGGATACAAATTTGAGTCTACCTTCTTCTTTCTCGACTGATCACACCACTGCTTCTTTGTGAAGACAACTGAGCTTGTCTCCGCTGTGTTCGTCGTCCCCAAGCATCAGATGCATTCACCTCCCGCTGCCGTCTCTGCGTCTGTTGTCGATGCCCTTCTGTTAATGTTGTCCGATAGCGGAATCGTCTTCCATCATTTTGAGACTGCTGTACTGGAGCATGGAGATCAGGCTTTGTGAGGTAATGCTGTATAATAACACATCCAAAAATATATAAAATTATTATTTCCCCTTCAGAGGTTTCATAATAATAATAACGTTTGGAATAGTTTTAACCAGGATTCCATTCAGTGTTGATTATCGCTATAAGGGTTAGAGGTTTTTTAGTGGTTGGTTACGTTTATAGATGCCCAATCATTGTTAATACTAATATTAGGAGTCATTTTTACATTTTAGACTGCTGTTTTATAATATATTATTATATGGCTAACGCTGGTGGCTGATATAACACATGCTCTGATTTGCTAAGAGCAAGATCAGAGCAGGGTATTACGCACCCATAATGCCCACGGGACGATTACAAATTATGCAAATTAGGGTTAGGCTTGAATTGAAATGCTTTTTTTTTTTCTTATAAAGAAAGTCATAATAAACACCTCAGCCTAGCTGTATTGACTGAGCATTACAACAAGGCCTCAGTTTGAGCTTTTTCCCATAACGACCTCACTCTTGGTTATTAACTTTTTTAAATGTCAAGCTTGTAGAACTTGGTATACAAAAGGAAAAAGAAAACAAGAAAGAAAACATTAAATTATCAAGATGGATGAAATGAATAATTACTATTATTCACAAAACAAAATGTGATTGAAACTGAATTCATTGTGTACTTTTAATGTGGGTTGTTGCTATGCCTTTTCAAGTACGATTTGGCATCAGATGTGTTTCTATTAAAAAGTGTTTTTTTATTTTCAAGCAATATAATAGTGCCTATGTAATCAATGGAGTTCTTCATTATTATTTTTGGTTTGGAAGGACACTGGCCTTTGAACTGCTCAGTGGCACCCCCTTTGCTTGGTGTGAACAGCAAGGTGGTCTGATCCTACATGTATATAATAAAGGGGAGCATGTTACCTGTTGGTAATTGTTCATAGATTTGACGCTGTGGATGATGGAACTGAAGCTTGACTTACATAAAGGGCATGTCCTGACCACCTCAGACCATTGCAGTATGCAAAAGTAGCAAAAAGCATCTAACACAAGTCATCAAGGTAAAACAAAAATGCATGGAGTGGCTTGTTAGTCCCAACCATGGGGCATTCACCAAGTTTGTTTAAAAAAATCCTAATGCCCGTGGTGGTGGGGGAGGGGGGGGGTGGGCACTGGTGGAATTGACTATGTATAAGTCACACATTCTACTAGTGTAACTAAGAATTCAATAAAAAAAGGAAAGGAAACTAGCTAGCAGTCTGGAAAAAAATTCTTAACTATTAGGGCCATACATGTACAGATACTTTCGTCCTGGGATGATTTTTACTTATCTGTCCAACAAGAGGAGCTTGAAAAGCCATTAGACTTCTTGACAGTAAAAGGATACGAAAGCACTTGTCTAGAAAAGCTTTGTTGTCGTATTCACCGAGGCACACAGAACAAGTGACATCTTGTGGACTCGTTCTTCCAGAAGAGTGTTGATTTTGTTTATTTTTACGCTCTGGAGCCCCACTTTGTCCCTTGCTGACATCGATGATTTCCAGTTCATCATCACTGCTGATTTCCACTACGTCCAAGACTTTAGATAAGTTCTCAATTCGCGATTTCGATTGCAAAGACTCTGGAGAAATGTCCTCATGTTTGATGTTGTTATCAAGTGTTCTTGAAGGTTCGCTTTGCGACAGTTCACTTGTGTCGACTTGGTTGCTGCTTTCCAGTAAACAGTCATCTTGCCCCTCCATAACAAAGAAAACTCACTTGCAAGGAGCCATATATAATCAACGAAAAACAGCAAAAGCTATAAAGACTTTATGCAATCTTGAAGAACCCTTACATGTAATAAGTAATTTGGTTCCAGCTCCCTCGATGCTGACTCACTCGTCACGTGTTCGTAAATTTTGCCAGGTTGCATTCCTGTATCGGGGAACGTACTCTCAATCCCCGAATTTTACGAGTTGCTGCTGGCTTTCTTGTCCACATCGAGCACCGAGGCAGGAACTATGAACAAAATTCGCAACTATTTGCCGTGGGGCACAAAAAATCTAGTTCGAATCGTTCGACTGCAAGGCACTATAAAAGCTCAATCACGTGGGCAGGGACTGAACTTGCAGAAAATCGAAAAGCAGCTCGAAAAGGCATTCAACATCAGGCGAGTGAGACCTAAAGCTGTTTGCCTCGAGATTAACAGCATGGGCGGCGCTGTAGTCCAGTCGAACTTGATTTATCAACGAATAAGGTCTTTATCAGAAGCCACCGGTGTTCCTGTGCTGTCGTTTGCCGAAGACTTTGCTGCTTCTGGGGGATACTGGCTGGCAATGGCTGGCGATGAAATTTTTGTGGATCCAAACTCCATGGTAGGCTCCATTGGCGTCCTGCATGGAAATTTTGGGTTGGGAGAAGCCATTAAAAAACTTGGTAAGTATGGATGGGTGTACCCTGCGAGCAGAGGCCCTTCGATCTTCCTGCTCGCAGGGTAGGATGGGTGTGGGTTGCTTCACATATATGGTGGGCTATTCAGGGAGGCTCCACCTGACAGGGGATTCTTTTTCACTCCTGTAGTCATTTGAACTTTAAACATGGGCTTGTTCAAATGCCCCAAATGCCTCCCGGTCCTCAAGGACAAATATTTGAGCTTCAATCAATTATTGCTTTGGGACACAAACATTAAAAAGCTCTTTTGAAGCCCTTTTCTGACAAAGGCAAAATAATGTCCTTGAAACACTGCTCAACTCCTAGAACAAAAGATAAATCCGTTTCAAATTCCTCTGTAGAATGTACAGTCAAATGCTTGAGGATATGCCTAGGAGGGGGAAAGGGATTGTTGAACAGTATTAACTTTATTTTTACAAACTTAAAAAAAAAAGGCCTTTGTAGCCCGCAGTTTGTAAAAATAAAGTTAAAGGCCCACATTCACCCAAGATGTATTGCGTGCCATGAGGAACACTTTTCATATATGAAAACCCCCCCTTTTATTTGAGCAGGAGTCGAGTGAGAAAGCAATAAGCGATCACAAATATTCTTTCCCTCCAGTACGAGTCGTAGAGGAAACCCGCATGAACGGCTTGAGTTCGTACAGCCAATAACATCACGTGTTTGGACAATAGAGCATTTCAAAACAAAAACAAACGACCGCAATGACTCTTGGGTGAAGGTGGGCCTTTAATGTTGTTGTTGAAAGTTCAAACTGATCAACGGGACTAAACTTTAGAATACAGAGCCATTTTCAGCTACTATAAATTCAAGTGGCTTGGCAGCTCACCGGTCAAACAGAACAAGTATTATTCAAGCGGCTTGGACTGGCGAGTCGTCAAGCCACTAAATTATAAACCTTACTTGTTCTTTAAACTCTGACTGTTGAGCCACTGAGCCCCCTCAGTTATACCTCTCAAAATTTCTCCGTCAGGAGATAAAGCATCACAAAAGTACTGTCAACTGAGAGGTAGCAATTAAATCATAGTTTTAGAAAGGGTAGTAAAGCTAAGAAATACCTGGAAAAATTATAGCACAAATGTTATGCTTATTGCAAATTATGCAGAGAGTATTCTTCTGTCTCTGGCTCATCTTTGAGGTGTAAGAAGACAGTTTTATGTCTGAAATGGTAAGAGGTGGAGCCTTTGGGGTGTTGTCCCCCCCCCCTCCTCCTTGGAGATCTGTGAAGTATAACTCTGGCTCCTGGGTATATGTTGAATCAGCTTGGGGTGGAGGGGGTGATAAACTTGGGAGAAAAAAACCCACAAGGTAAAGTGCACAGGGAACTGAGGAAAAAGTCATTTACAAGGTGGCTGAAAGAGAAGAAAAGGAAGAAATGACTTAATATATAAATGCAAGAGACCAAGATGCTTCAAACAGGAAGTTCCGGCCTCTCTTTGGCCTCCTGCATTACCTTGCTTCAAATCCAACATAATATCATCCCACAGAATCAAATTTACTTTTGTAATACCTTACAAGAACTGTTTGCTTTAGTGCGCTTTTTATAATTCTGTTCCTGTCTGTACTATTTAGGCCTTGAATGGCGGCTCATTACTGCTGGCGAAAACAAGGTTCGGATGGACCCCTTCAAACCACTCAAGCAAGAGGATGTGGAATTTTTCACAAAAATCATGCTTGAAATACACAACAACTTTATCAATTTGGTGAAGGAGCGAAGAAAAAAGGTTGATGTTAATCATAAGAAGGTTTTTACTGGCGACTTCTTTACTGGCCAGGAGGCTGTCTCTATGGGTCTTGCAGATGGCTATTGCTCTGACCTGAAAAAATTTTGTACTGAAAGATATGGTAAAGATGTTAAATTTGAGCGCTGTGATCCACCCAAGGGATTTTTGGGTAGTTTACAGAGTATTGGAGGCGAGGCAAGGATTAAGCTGTCCGTGAATGAACTGTTTGATGAGATATCTGATAATCAGCAGGGAGCAAAGTTTGGCTTTTAAAGACCAGAAATTTACTCAGAAAAGTTGCTCTATTTTAATTGAAGGTTAGCATAGACTAGGAACCTTGTTGGACCTCATCCTCAGAGACCCAGGGGCAGTAGGTTGGGTGGAAGAGATTTCATGGGCGAAAGTTTTATTTAAGAGCGGTAAACTTTTGCCCACAAAAATCCCTATCACTTTCACTCTGCAACAATCAGATAATTTTTCAAGAACTGCCAGCCCATGAAAAAGCATCAATTAGTCAGGGCATGGGATAAGGTGCAAAAAAAAGTATATATATAATAAAGGCATTATTGATGATGATGATGATGATGATGATGATGATGTAGTACTACACAAAGTAGTTAGCAGATCTCTCAACCTCAAAACACTGAAAATCTGGAGATTTCAGTAAAAATATGGAGATTGATCGACTGGCAGACACAACCAAGTAAACACAGGTGCTGATCAACAGAAATAGTTTATTTCCTGCGTATAAATTACTTAAAACATGTGTGGACTTTAGCAGCACAAGGTTTATAAATACTCATCAGGTTCATTAGCAATTTCTGCCATTTTGAAAACATGAATGACCAAAATGCGAGAGACTGGTAATGAAAAAACCTAATTTGGCACATGTTAGTCTTCTATATATGGTCATGGACTGTGTTTCCGGCAAATTAGGGTTGTTTGCAAAGTAAGTGACACCTTAGATTATAGCCAGGGTATTTTATACATTTGGTATTTTCTTATGTTTATAGCTTCATTTAGGTCAGTTTTAGATCATGGCCACCAGTAGCCTGCGAACAGCAGACATATTTCCGGTTGTCGCTTCTCTCCCTCCAGCGGGTGAAACTAGAAACTTGAGCCGAAAAAACTGGATGCTCTCGCAGGCTAGGCTACCAGAGAATTTCTACAACCTTTAAGATTATTATTAACTCATTGGTTGACAAGCCCCTTATGTAATCCGAATTTATAAAATAAATTATTGTTGTTGTTGTTGTTGTTGTTGTCATATACACTGGAACAATGCCTTTCCTATCATACCCAAGTTTGATAAAAGGCCTTAGTTTCAATATTAATGTAATAACACAAACACCACACTGAATGACAGTAATAACAAAACGCCATTGCATCTAGTACATGGATATTTTTTTATGCTCATTCAGTTTTGGACAGTCTGTGAATACAAAATTAATTAATATTTAAGCTATATCTGAAAAAAACATATAAACTAAATTCGATTTTGAGACGGCAATACGACTATATTGACAGCTAGTTGGGAGAAAATATATTCCCTATTGGGCGGAGTCGCAAAGCGACAGAGCTCAATACGGAATATATTTTCTCCCAACGCCGTCAATATAAAGTCGTATTGTTTATATCGTATATTTATCCCGATACTGACATTTTGTTGGAGAGAGTAAACGGATAAAGTACAAATCGTGCGCTGATTGAAAGATAAATTCTTACTTCAGTTAAACTGTAGCCATGGTAATATCCGTGCACGCAATTTTTTTCTCGGGGTGGGTTATTTGAATTTTTGGCCTTAATTTTTACGTCAAAACAAAGAAAATGCAACAATTTACAGTCCATAAAGCACCTACCATTGATGAAATGGACGAGCTAGTAGGTTTGAACATTTTACCAGCAAATGCTATTGAAAATTTGTTACCGCCGACAACAACCAACAACAACATGAAAACAGTGAGGAATAAACCTCACAACCAGAAGCAAGAATAAAAAGAGCAACCATACTAGTACCCAAAAACGAAAACAGAGCATTGTTATGCTAGCTTAGATGCCGTTGAGATTTAGAAATTTGAAAGAAACCAAGCAGCGAAGAATACTGTAAAAATTACCGGGTCTGTCGTTCGGCGCTACGACAAGAAGAACAAATTGACAAACCTGAGCCATGAAAGAGAATGCAGCAGCGCTCTTGGAGCAATTTTTTCTAGAGATAAGAGACATAAAGAAACAGATCCTTTTGCTTTGAAAATGCCATAATTTATTGGAATTTAAGCTCATTGTTATTTACCGTGGCTGATTTTACACTCAAGAAATTCTTTTAAGTAAATTTCTCTTCATCGAATCTATAATCACTCTTTTTCGCTTACCTTCAAGAAAAAAAGTTATATCCGCTGTACTATGGTACATGTTCACCACAAAAAAAATATTATAAGTGGTCCTTGAACAGTGTTAGAAGCTTTGTAAACTCAAATGAAAAGAAATAAACAACACCATCCAACGTCGCATGTTCATTCACAGAAGTAAAATTTTGATCTGTGCGCGCCAAACCCATTTAAGTGCCGTGCTGTCATGCTTACATGACAGTTTTTGAGCCAATCAGAAACCATCATATTGAGATGACAATACGACTTTATATTGACGTCTCAGCACAATGGGAAGATCCCCCAGGATCACGATAATGGATAATATTTTCTCACAAACTAGCAACTATTTCTTTTGTTTACCAATACAGTTAACTGAGAATTTCAACAACTGTTGGTTTGTATTTCATCAGGGTGTCCAAACACTTGAAAACAGGGCAAGTTTAGCGTGTTTTTCTGACTTTAATATACACCTCATTTGCAAGAAACTATTTTATTGTAGACGTGTTAATGTGAAGTATAAGTGATTTGATTTACCAAATAGTTACAAGCATAGATGTTTAAAATAAAAAATAAAGTACATATTACAGTCTTGGCTGCTTTCATTCCCACAGAAAACTTAAAATTAACCTTCTGTCCCTCTATGTTTCATGTACTGGAAAAATGTTCCAACAAGTAACATTGTTGTCGAGCTAATCTCCCCTGTATTAACAAAATAATGATAGTTCAGGGTGACATCACAGATGTAGTGCCACAAAAAGCAAAGTCACTTTGTCCAACTGACTTTAGGTATGTCATAATGTTCTGTCAGCCCATCAAGATATTCATTGAATTTCTAGAAAAAATGTAAAGCAGGCAGATTAATAATAATTATTATATGACCAATGGAGGATTTTACAAAAACATTTTGAAAGGATTTGAAAAGGAGCTTGGTAGGATGCAAACTTTGTTACATATATAATCGGTTGTACCTCAACTCTTTGCTTGTGAGTCTTCTCTGCCTTTTTTAGAATCCTCTCTGCAGACTAATGAAAGTGAAATAACATCATTTTAAAACTGGCTGTGAAAAATATTTCTAGACCTTAAGCATTACTTCAATAGCAGTAGAGGCAATTCACCAATTTTAAAGTCCACATGATCATTTTCTGACAAACTATTGCAGATTCATTGTCTGTCCTCTGGCCTTATGTGCAGTTGGCAAACACTTGGAATCAATGATTTATAACCAGTAAATTACTATCTTCATACAGCAGTTTTTTACACATAGTTTGAGCATTGTAAAAAATACATCCAGTAACAACACAATGAACCAAACTGAACTTCAAGCAAATATGACTAAATGACAGCAAGTTCAGATAAAAACATGCAGGTAAGTCGAGCTGCATTTTGTTACAAAGTGTTGTTAGCCATTTAACCAATCACAGGAATATACAGTAAAACCACAGTAAACAAAATTATTTTTTGTTGCCCAATCGAAGAGATACTTCTTATAAATCACCCTGCTGTTCAGAGTTCACTTTGGTTTACTACAAGAAAATAACAATTTTGAAATGCTCACTCGTTTTTCTTGGATTTTATCATAAGTGATTTGAGCAGGGGTTCTTGTATCCTTTGGAACTGCTTTCTCCCTTTCTTGACTGCTGGCTTTAGAAATGTTCTCAGTAACCTCTTCAAGTCTTTTCTTTTCCTTGTTTTTCTTCTTTTTCCTGCCAGTTATAATTCAGTTTAATACTCAGATTTTGATAACTGATTACACCTGGTGTGTAAGCATACAAAAGTAAATAAAGTTAAAGAGAACAATGTGCAAATCAAGGGCACCATATTAGGTTGCCTCACTACCAAGAAACTTCTTAAACTGGAGTTATTTGGAAAATAAAGTGAAATCCACTCGTCCTTTTCCCATGTTATTGTAATAATAAAAAAAATGACTGCAGTTTTCTATGGTCTTAACTCTTATAGACCACAAAACAAGCAGTAATCAGAGATTATAGTGAGTCTCCTTAGCCACCTTGTGTTTACCAGGGACACCAGTTCCAGTGACTGCCCTGTTTTTCTAATCCAGGTTGTTCCCCTTCCAGCATGTATTTTTCTATTTCCCTTTGGTTGCTATGTAAAGTAGAACCTTGATATAAGAAAGACCACACTATAAATGGTATTCCTCAGCCCAGTTATATTTAAATGTATGGAAAAGAACCTCAATACAACAAAGCCTCATTACAAACGAGAACATTTTTTGTCTTTCCTAATCAGGCTTTGATTTATCTTACCTACGAAATATTTAGAAAACATAGCATAAAGTTTGAGAAAAGGATAATCATCCCATGTTGTCAAAGAATGAGGCAGCAACAAAGGTGTGTGTGTAGGCAGACTTGTCATTTTAAACGCACTGGGCATGCTGGATACTGTTCTCACATTTCAAGATGGTGCAAATTTGGGACAAAAAAACCTTTTTTTCTCAATTTGTTCTGTTTGGAACAGGCACTGGTAGCCCACAGCCCCACAGGACACCCAATACTAGATTAGGAAGCATCTCCTTTATCAATGCAATGGTGCCATAAAATGTTTAAAACTTGGTAGTGAAACCACTCACCTGTGAGTCTTGGTTCTACTTGAGTTTTGAACATTTTATGACATCATTTTATGGTCTACAAGGGTATATACAATAGAAAACGGAAAGATTTCCATACACCCTATACATTATTATACATGCATCACTGTCATACTAACCCTCTTACACAAAGGACAAGCAAGACTAGAGTTTTGAGTTGCAAAATGTATACAGACGAACCTCCATGCATGACCACCTCTCAAAAGTCACTACCTACAGTCAAAAGTCAAAGCCCTGTAGTTGAAACCTCTGGTAAATGACCACCTCTTGTAAGTGACCGTGATCACTTTTTGGGGTGACAGCATTATAATTTTTCATTGTTTTTAACCTCTTGTAAACAACCCCTTGACACATGGTCTGATCTCCGTGTTCAATGTATGTACTACGCTACTCAGAGTTTATGAGGAACCTTTAGTGACAACCTGGCATTGCTCGTGTTGTAACTAGGAAAATGTAGGTGATAAATTCTCTTCAAATAAGAAGATGTGTCTGACCTGTTCTCAGAAGAGAGCCCCTCTGGTTCAACTCTTGTAAGCAACCACCTCCTTTAAGCAACCACTAAATCTTGGCATTTTGGGTGGTCGCTTAGGGCCAGAAGCCCAGGGGAAGTTCGACTGTACACATAATAATTATGTATACAGCCCCATACATTTAATGTATGGGGCTATGGAGCAATTAATCTTGCCAAATTTCCTTCCTTTTAAGAGTGCCATTATTTCTCGTGCCTTTCCTAAGGTACAGGTGAAACAAGCTTAAGCTTAAATGGCGCCGACGCTCGACAAACAATACAGTTTTCACGATCAAGAAAACAAGTGCCCAGAGGCTAGGATGGTTTTGGTAACGCATATGATAAACAATACCAGCGTTGAAAGACAAATTAGATTTATGCGCATAAAATTTCTATTTCACTCAGGGAATGAAAAGTCTTACTTCTTAACGCCTCCACTTGCGACTCCTTTCAGCTTCAAAGAACAACGACTGACACCTTCATAGGCATCCGCCATGTTGGATTTACTCATGTCGCAGCTTGCCTGGAACTATGGGAATATTTGCGTGCACACGCACACAGGACCCTGCTGTGCGTGACAAAGCAGTTTTCTTCTGCAAGCAGAATGGCTGTCCCAGTTGCAGTCGGTGCTGCGGCAATCGCAGTCCTTTACGCTGGTAAAAGATACTTCCAAGGGCCAAGATGTCAAAGCAACACAAGCTTGAAGGGAAAAACAGTTGTCATCACAGGTGCAAATACTGGCATCGGCAAAGAAACCGCAGTGGATTTAGCTGCGCGCGGAGCGAGGGTGATTATAGGCTGCAGAAACCTCGAAAAGGGAAAGGAAGCGATAAAGGAAATTCAAGAACGCAGTGGAAACCAAAACGTCTTCCTTGAGAAGCTAGACCTGGCCTCTTTGGAGTCAGTCCGCACCTTTGCAGACAAAATCCTGAACAGTGAGCCACGCCTTGACATCCTGATCAACAACGCTGGAGTGATGGCCTGTCCGTATCAGAAGACCGAAGATGGATTTGAAATGCAGTTTGGTGTGAATCATCTCGGCCATTTTCTTCTAACCTTGCTACTCCTTGACCGGATAAAGCTTTCACAGCCGAGTCGCATCATTAACGTGTCTTCTTCGGCACACAGAATGGGAGATGGGAAGATAAAGTTTGATGACATCAATCATGAGAAAAGTTACAGCAGCTGGGGGGCCTATTTTGACAGCAAGCTTGCAAATGTGCTCTTCACTCGGGAGCTGAGTAAACGCCTGGAAGGAACCCATGTTGTCGTGAATGCACTGCACCCAGGGGCTGTCACTACAGAATTGCAGCGCCACTCCATATTGTCCAGTCCTCTTCTCTATCCTGTTCGTTGGTATATGTTCAAGACTTCAGAGCAGGGTGCCCAGACCACTATTTATTGCGCCGTCTCTGAGGAGATGGAAGGTGTCAGTGGCAAATATCTGAGAGATTGCCATATTGTAGAGCCATCCAAACCTGCTCAAGATGATGACATGGCAAAGACGTTGTGGGAGGTTAGCTTGAAGCTGGTTGGGTTAGAAAAGTGAAACTGTTCATGCTGAGCAAAATCCAAGATAACTGTTAGACTTTAATACTTTGTCTGTTCCAAGGCTGCTCATCACATCTCCTCAGTCCCACAGGAGTGGGCAAATTGTACCTACTTAGACAGAGGTACACCCAAAAAACTGGCATATTTTAAACATTTTTTTTGTGTGTAAAAGAGAGCGTAACCTTGATCTTGTCTCATTGGTAGGGTATTACAACTGTTTCCAAAAGCCCTGTGTATATCTTGTGTATACAATGCAGGGCTGTCAGCTCTCCCGGATAATCCGGGAGACTCCAGATTTTGAACCGCATCTCTCGGTCTCCAGATTGATGTCTGCAATCTCCAGATTTTGAAGTGTAGCTCCCGTTCTCCAGATTGATTTCTGTAATCTCCTGGATAATTGCCAAAGTTTGGTATTTGACGTAGACTAGACATTCCGAGTTTAAAGTCTTAAATGTTTATTTTACAGATTTAGAATATTCTGTTTCTCCTTCCCCCCACTGAAGTCGTGAATGTAGCATTGATGCCACGCCCCTGTAAGGCACTTTGTTGTTGCTGGCTGGGAAGTCATATCTCCATATTTTAAGACGTGCTAGGTTGACAGCCCTGACAATGAGCTGACCCCACTTTTGGGCATCAGTAATGCTTAGAAAAGAAAAGGACAAATGCCTGAGAGGGGAGGGGATAGACAGGTTTGGAATTGGTATAACCATTAAAAGTTGTAGATAATAAGGTAGAGACTTTGATAGTCCAAGCACTACTGGGAGATCAAGTGATCTTACCTACGTGCGTACACACATGCTTTATTACAGTGTTAACTAAAAAGTAAAGTTTTAAGTACTTAATGTCCCTTCTTCTAGTTCTAGACTATACAGTACAATGCACTTCATGAGTCCATCTAAATGTTTTTTTCAGAACTGGAAATATTTTGTCATCCTTCAAAGTTTTTCAATTTCATGAACAAAAATGCTGAGATAAGAACAAGGTTTTCCATTGCAATTCATACTACAATTAACTCCCTTTATTGTGAGAACCGCGAGTAAGTCTCCTTAACAGTGAGAGTGGAATTTACTTTAGTCAAATGTCAGTAATATATTTTTTCTGGGGATGTAGCTGCTGTCAGTATTATTCAGGCGTCCGTAATGGCGAGGTGTCCGCAAGGCGAGAGTTGATTGTAGTTGGTGTAATTATTTGTTTACTTTTAATACTTCTGGGCGGCACCTTTGGAATGAAAGAAAATTTGGTTGGGATAATCACCACCAATCATGAGTTCTGTGATGTAAATGTTAAATGCTCTGTTCACTTACAAAATGTGACAATAAAAACGCATTAAAATGCATTCAAGAGATTTGATTGATCTCCACTCCAGGGAAGTAAAAAATGCAGAATACTTGATAACTTGGGAGCCCAGCTGCTTATTGACAAAGAGTTTGCTGATCATCCCATTTTGGATTTTATTGTAATCTTCTAAACCCGAATTCTTAATTTTAAAACTATACAGCCAATTAAGGGACATTTTGAATACAGAGAAGATCCTAAGGACTAGTTGCTGTGTTGTAAAACATTCCATGTATATGATGTTAACATTGTGTGCTTCTCAAATACACAAGGTGGTTGCCTCAGTTGCAAACAGTGTTGCAGGGATTGCAGTCTTTTATGCTGGTAAAAGATACTCTAAGGACTGCCGTGGATTTAGCTGCGCGTGGAGCAAGGGTGATAATTGGCTACAGAAACCTCAAAAAGGATAAGGAAGGATTGAAGGAAGTACAAGAATGCAGTGGAAACGAAAATATCTTCCTTGAGAAGCTAGATCTGGCCTCAGTTTGCACCTTTGCAGACAAAATCCTGAATTTACCATTATAAATTACAGCTCATGTTTTTTTCATCTCATACATGTATCTGATTGGTTTTCCTTCCCAACACAATAAACATTCCAGAAATATTTTTCAGTGTTCATGGTTTTCTTAAGCCTGCCGCACACTGAGGAACCAGCCGAACAAACTGCCTTGCGAGGCACCATGAGACCAAGCGAAGCAATCAGCTCAGCTGTTTCCTCAAGTGTGCAAAAGAGTTTTTTTTAGAAATAGATATCAAACATGACAGATATTTTCCTCACTGCCTCGCGAGGCAAAAAACTAAAGTGCACACATGATGAAACAGCTGATCTAATTGCCTCCTGAGGCAGTTTGCTTAACTCTTTCCTCAAGGCGGGCTTAAGTTTCACAACTATTTACTTTGTAACATGAGCTCAACACTGTATGCAGATGTCTCCTAGTCCTACGCACACAGGATAATAAAGCTAGAGCCTCCATCGTGCTCCCCTACCCAAGCGTCTTTTCCCAATCCACTTCTTCCCCTCCCATCCCCTCAATTTACTTTTTTTGACGAAAAATTCATGACGTCATCGAATGATATTGTTGATGCCACCTGTACCCAGGCCCTCAAAGAGAACGCATATGCTCCCTCCACACTCAGATTGAAATTTCTACGTAACCACGCCGATTGGAAGGCACATGGTGGAAGTTTTGGAAGATGTCGTCCTTGGCGAAGCAACTACAACAACTGCAAATTCCGGGCAGCTTACATCCCATTTCTGCTTCTAAAACCAGTAAAAAGGTATCACTACTGTTTGATGCTAAGGAAGCAGCTGACATTGACAATGATACTGTGTTTTCAATCGGTGTAAATGGCTTGGATGAGCTAAAAGTTATCGAACCGGCGTTCTCGACCTTTGATAATTCTCTCTTTTGTGATACTTCCAAGTCGTTGGAGAGATCTTTGCAGACCAAAGAGGTGAATGAGAAGCTAGATAAACACATCTCAAAATTTCTGCAGTATTTATCTCCGTATTTTTTACTAAAACCAGCTCATAAAGTCTTGGAGTGGTTAATTAGACGATTCCAGATTCACGTATTCAATGTTGATAGTTTGGTTACTTGTATTCTTCCTTACCACGAAACAAACCTTTTTGCACGCGTGGTACAACTACTGTCCATAAAAGACCCTTCTTCGAAATGGAACTGGCTGCGTCCAATCCAGAAAGCTGGTGTACCTCTTTCTAAGATAGCTTTCTTGCAACATTGCGTTTCTGATTCCTCATTGTTGTCCCTAATCTGCGAGATGGTAACAGATGGAATCAAGTTGGAGATCCCTCCGTCCAGTTTGAGAGTTTTGTTCACATTTTACACTACCACAGTTGTTGGCATGCTGGATATGATGCCTTCTGTGACAGAGAAATTTTTAACTCATTTATTGCCCTACCTACTGGGAGGGCTGAAGTCTGGTATATCTGAACTTAAAGCTTCATCTTACATGATTGTGGCTCAGCTATGTTTCAAATGCAACATGGAAGAAAATCTGGTGAAATCATTCACTGAAAGCATTTGTAAGGTATGTTGACCATATTTATACAGCAACTATAAAGACTACATGCATTGCCAGTTATTAGGCCATGTCCGAGTTACTTTCAATATCATTATGAAAGTGAGGTTATGTACAAAGTCTTTATTATGAAAATGAGTTTTTATTCACATACAAACAAAACTAATTGTCATATGAAAAGCTTTGTGCTTAGCCTTGCTTTAACCCATTGACTCCTACACCGGCCAAAACCGGCCGTCTCTCGCGCATGCTTCGCGCGTGAAACTCGATACGTTCTCCCTCCCCTCCTGGAGTTTTTTTCGTCCTGAAAAGGTCACAATAGCTAGTAGAATGATAAACCAATCAGAATCTGTCTTTTGCGCATATATTAAGGCATTTTAGGGGGTAGGGGAAAGGATCCTTCTGAACCTACCGCATGGAGCTGAGCAAAATTACAAAATGGTGCCGCGCCTGAATCGGTCCTGAAGTTTCAAGACATGTTTTTTTACATCTTTTAAAGCAAGTACATCTTTTTTAAGCTCACAATGGAAAGGAATAACCGTGAACAATAATCTACCGTCAAAAAAGAGAACTTGGAGGCGTTAAAAAACAGCGAAAAGCCGTTTCGCGTTGTGATCTCTTATATTTCCACGCCGCTACCGAAATATGCCTCAAAAGTTAAAACCAAACCGCGGGCTTCAAACGGAGTTTATAAGACCAGGACAATGGTGACAACACGGTAAATGATGTTTTCCGATGTGGATTTGCTTTTTTACAAATTGGCCCTCGTCCATCATACATGTAGGACAAACACCGGCACAGGCATGGTTGGCGTCCAAGCTCAACATCAGACCTGGTCATCAAAGTGTATTACTTCTACAAACTGTTTTGCTCCTTCAAAGACCTAAACTAGAAATGTTTGACAAAAAACGAGCATTACCCAAGTACAGCAACTTGATCATGGTAAACATAACTGGAATTTTTTTTACATGAGGTGAAAACGAAACAAGTCTACACAATTTTTGTTGCTGGTAGCACTCAAAGTATAGTGGGGATTGATTACAAATCGCTGCCGCTGCCTTACTTTTAATTTCCAACTTGGGTAAAGTTTATTATTAAAATCCTTGTAGTCTTGCAAGCTAAGGTTTAAGTTTGAAGTTCACAATGATTATTTTAGGGAATAATCAACAAGTTTGTCAAAGTTTTGAATAGTATGAAAATGAACGGCTAAGTTTTCAAATTATGCTCACCTAAGAAATGTCTAATTTTGTATAAGACAAAACAATAAATTATTAAAAATAATATTTTCCATTTTGCCATGATCGCATAAGGTGTCGAAATGTCTTCTAATCATCAGGCCCCAGTTGTTCAAAGAGTGGATAACTTTATCCACTGGATAAGTCACTATCCAGCGGAGCAAATGTACTCCAACTAACACTTTTGGCAAGTTTTCCACACAATCCCATACTTAAATTTGACATATGCTTCTACTCTATCCATAAATTATAGGGCTATCGGGAAAATCTTGCACACATTTCATCTGCCGGATAGCGACCTATCCAGTGGATAAAACTATCCGCTCTTTGAACAACTGGGGCCTGGTGTGGTGGACAAACTCTCCATCATATCAGACTAAGTTATTAATATTACATTAGTTACTGTGTCACCAAATGGATGGAAGTATATGTATGTAATCCTGCCAAGTAAAGTTATCTGAAAAGGGGTTTCTTACAGTAGGTTAATGGGCAACAGACAGTAATAATAATGGCATATCAAACAGGCACATAAAGGCATATCAGAGATACAATCATCCAACCACTTAAGTGAATCTGTTAGAAATAACATCATGAAAAGTTTTTGCTTAATAATAATAATTAATAATAGTAATAATCTTTATTTCTATTGCACTATTTCTACTAGTTAACCAATAGCGCTTAACAAAACTACTAAGATAGTATAATACTCACTAATATAAAAACATATGCAAGGTAAGAAACGTTTAAGAGCAACGACTGAATCAGTCTGTTGTCCACACATACATGTACATGATGTTCACTTATTAACATTTTTCCATTTAGACTTTAAAGCCACAACTTGCTGTTGAAGGACTTTCTTGTCTCACTTACATTTGTCAGTCACAGTGTGTTAAGAAATTATCAAAAAGGTATGTCTCTTATACTGATTTGCATGTTAATACCATAAGAAAAACCTCTATGATAATATAACAAAACTCTGACTAATGATCAGCAATCATGGCGAGTTATTAAAAGAAAAGATGATTCTGAGAAGAAGAAAAAACAACGGTTGAGTATTATGACCTTGGACAAATAAGAAGGACCTACAAACTGTACAACTGGACAAAGTGGCTACAGTTTACTTAACCCTTTAGCCCCCAAGAGTGCCAATTGGCACATAATTCCATAACTCTTTCAATATTTGACAGATTTCTATGAATTTTTGACACGCAGATGATCTTGTGAGGATCTACTCATTAACAGGATAAAAACTTAACCCCCTCCCATATGTGATATGGTTGACCACCCCCATAACTTTTCAACTTTTTTCCCCAAGAAGTTGTAGATCTTAGTACATCTCTCACCTTAATGAACATGTTGAGAACTGCAAAATGAGCTATAGTTTAGAGGAATACCTAGTATACACAAGGATTGGGACGTTTTTGAACTTTAAAATTTTTACGTTTTAAGGCCATTTATCTCAAAGCCATAACTTTTCTCATTCATAATTATATCAGTTATGAACTACACTTATGAGTAGCTTTAAAATGGTATATCATACATGCACATTGAGTCTGTAGTCTTGGATCTGGAGAAAATGTCGTTTTGCCTTGGGGGTTAAAGGGTTAAAGGGAACCTCCACTCTGACAACAAACTTTGACAATAAATTAGATACGATTATCATCTATCTTCGCTTTTGAATTTCCTGCATGCCACCAAAGACGTCATATGGTTGCCGCTATTGTCACTGAGCTAATTTTTTTTTGTGTGAATTAATTGAACAACTATATTACATCATGAAAATATCCAACATGGGGATGCCTGGGAAATTTAAGAGTGCAAATGAGCAATAATCAAATCCTGTTTTGTCCAATACAGAAATATTGTTTCCATGTTTTCCAACCAAATGTAAAATAAGAATTTAACCTTAACTTATATCAACAGTGGAGGTTTCCTTTAACTACATGGTGACATCCTCATATCTGATCTCTCTTTGTTATTAAAAGATAACTGTCCTGAGGTGCTCACTTATGTATGAATGAGCTATTTACAGTGTATGTGTGTGCCAATACTCCAGTTTAGTCCAGTCATCTTGTGGTTTGAAGTCAAACTAATTGCAACAGAATTTCTGTCACTGCCAAATGATAGATAGTGGTCAACTTACCAACATACTAAAAGTTCCCCAAAATTCGTGTGGTGGAACATGCTTAGATTAAGCATTATAATATTTCGAGCATGAACCACAGGGTACCCAAGTCGCGGAAAGATATTTTTTAATTAATAAGTTAACTTTAATTACAAGAAAGGCTAAAATATTGTTATCAGCTAACGCAAATGTGTTTTTTCTATTACTTGCATAGCACATTTGGTGAATTTGATAAAGACTGCAACATTTCAAGCATGATGTTTGACATAACAGGCACAGGGTGTCGTCCATTATTCAACAGGTCCGACCTGTTTTTTTGGCAAAAAGAAAAACAATCCCATAATATATATCATTATCTTATCTTATCTGGTAGCCTCTACATAATTATCTAGTTAAACTGATCAAACTGGATTTTTGGGGGGATTCCGCAGGGCTTAAAGTTTATTTTTGGCTTTGGGAGCACCCGTGCTACCAGGTGTAAATTTCTAGGCGCATTTCCGAAATTTTAGGCGCACAGCTGAAAATTTTAGGAGCACAACTTAAAATACTGGTAGCACCAAAAAGAAAAATCAGAAGCTTCAGACATTTTATTAGTGATCGTTGATAATGGTATCATGACGACACCGACATGTTGTTAATTTCTTTTTCTTATTTTCGCTTGCCAATCGTTAATCAGCATGGTAATCTTTTATTTCAATTGTGTGTTTGTTTCTTTCAGTCTCTTACTGTACGTTTGAGATAGCAATAAAACTGTTACATTGTTTTGAATATTACATGTTATGGTACATTCAACAAGATAATAAGACAAAACGAAGGTAAGGAATAACGTCATTGAATCCTCTCGATCAGACGAAATCCTTCAAGTCCCACGGATCACCTGACTGAAAGTAATTCATTTGGCTACTTTCTGTAGGCAAGGTTAGCTCGCCTTGATCTCTGTTCACTGTTTAACCACTTCACAACTGCTGGAGTTGGGTCAAATGTGTTGGAAGGCAGCGGCCAGCTGTTTGAGAATAAATTTTCTTTTTGTAAATGAACATTTCAAAAAAGATAATAAATTAGATTGTTGACAGGGCATTGACTTAACTGTAACTCTTGTTCGTACCTTGAAGAAAAAAAGTCTCAAACCAGATTGATTAAAAATTCTTGACTCGTTAATCGGCAAAGCAAACCAAATTGCGCGAGAAGCACGTGTTTCAGAAGGTTGCCTTCACTCGTACGTACGTGTCAGAGGTGCGGTTACATAACCAAGAAGAGTCTGGGGTAAAATCTGGGGTGGGATGAAACACGGACAAGAAATGGACTTGAAGTAAACAACAAATAAAACACACCCTGATGTAAGAAAAACGGTGTAACTTGCTTATGTGGAACCTAATTGCGTTACATCCACATTTGAATTTATTATTTCAAGCTTCTGTTTCGTGTTAACCAGGCAGAGTACACAAGAATTGTCAGGTGAGGAAACAAAGTGGCCCCGATTCAGGCGCACTGAGCTTGGGCGTTTTTAGGCGCGTGAGTGCGATCACATAAAATTTTTTAGGCGCAAAATAAAAAATCTAGTCGCATATGCGACCAGCTGGTCGCTAACTTTGAGCCCTGTTTCGATGGGGATTGGAATGGGGGGGGGGGGTACTCTACCCGTTTGTTGCATATTCAGGAGGGGTATTGATGTGATTTTCATTCATCGTTAATGCTGAGGACTGGTGAGACGGAGTTCATGTAACTCTGTTCTCTACAAGTACCACATTGAGCCGATCAATCCAGTCCATGTTTTCTGCACCTAACAATCTCTAACAAAGACGCGTGAGCTGCTGGTAGTTCAGTTCTTACGGGTAGGAGACTTCCATCTACTGTTTCCAACCCCAGTCTTGTGGCCGGAGCGCAACACCTCTCCACTGCTGCACCTGGTGGTAAACCCTGAGGCTGTGGTAGACCGAGGCTGCAGAAGTGGGAGGAAGACATTCGGCTGATTCCGGATGTACAAACGAAGTCCCTGTTGTGATCTTCTTACAGAATCTCGAATATCCTAACGAAACCAGACTTTCGTCAGACCAGCTGTTGTATAGAAAAACAAGGGCTTTCTCTCCAACTGCAATAATATCACTCTTTGTAGCATCTTCATTATTAAAAACCTCATCTTGCTCCTGAAGTTCTGCATCCTTCATAATTTTCTTAAGAGCCAAACCTTTGCCAATCCCATGTATTCCTAGAACTACGTGAACAAAAATAGTATTTGCGCAAGTTTCTGGTCCCAGTCTCTTTCGTCTGTCTCTAAATCTTTCGCGTTGTTGACCTTTGCTTGGCTGAGGAATGAAAAAGAGATCAAGAGCGCTTGTATCAGCGTGATGACAAAGCAAAACGAGAAGGTCTGTGTTATCTCCTACAAGGACATGTTGTGATTGACTTGACAGACTGAACAGCCATTTGGACTATCATCAGGTCTGCGTCTCCTGGGGCGTGGATAATATTGCATCCCGTAAGTTGCAGTTTCTCCCCAAGTAGTTTTATGAGCCGTTGCTTGTTGGCGGTATTACTTAGAAACACGTCCTTCTTCAGGTTCATGACCATGTCGCTATCAAAGTTCACTGATGGGCCAGACACACCGGATCTTCTTTGATCTACGCAGTCTTTTGTGGAAGGCCCCTATTCATATCCATCAAATACTACCGTAGCCTGGCTGTACCTTTGGGTCACATGTTGTACATAGAGCGAGAGAATTTCTGTGTGCGTAGGTAAGGCCCCGTGGCCAAAGAATGCGATGGAGGAAAGCACCGCCATCAAGAACATAGTGAACCTTTCCTGTAGACTTGGTTGTTTGCTCATTTTTCATTCGAGTCCAGATATCGTCAGTCAGGAGGGGCTTATTAGCGTTACGTGATAGGAGCGAGCAATCAAATAATGCTGGTGGATAATTGCACTTCTCAACCTTGAAGAACGATTGGGGATTGTCATACTGTCCTTCAGTTGCTACAAAACTCAATCTCTGAAACAGCAACTGTGGATCCACCTGGATGTTGCCTCCACTTAATCTCACAGCCGTCGTTCACGCAAGGGTATCTACATGGTCATTCCTACGAAATGAGTCGTCATGCGCATTTTTGCCAACCATAGAACTTAACACCTTGTCTCCTACTTCCTTGCACTTATTGACATTGACTTCCTCCTTAGCAAGGACACCTGTTGCAATGCAACGCAGCGCATGATCCTGGGGAAATAGATCTCTCTGGGGAAGGTAATCAACTAAATCAAGGGTGTCATTATAATCGCGCAGCTATCTTGCTTCTGTGGCGTCCCTATGCTGTTCACTAGTTTGACACCTGTAATTAGAAAAGTGAGAATATCAGTCTGATTTTGTACTGATTGTGGTAACATAAATACAAATATAGTACTATAAACAAGGTGAATGCCTATCACCAGTAACGGTCTGCATGGCGTTGTTGCCTTCTGCACAAGCGGGCATTGACATTAACCAAACAAGCCGCTGCGTCCTCGACAATCCTTTACCTCGAGATAAACCACCATTCGTCTTAACGCTGGGCGTTAGAACTTGTTCAATCATCAAATCGGTGGAAAGGCCCGTCCAAAAGCAATCCCTTCTCCGTGCGCAATGAAGTCCATTCTGATAGTTCTTGTAAATGTTTGGGTGAGGGTTTTGAAGCTCATTCATCATTTGTAGGTAGATATAGGCCGATTTAGCCTAAAGTCGGTGACCAGCAGCGGCAAACTAAGGAAGCATGTCATAAACCGAATGGAGGTGCAGAGTCCAATTTCCTTGCATTCCGCTTTTATGAATCTTGGCAGTATTTATACCATCTCTATATATCCAGTCCACAGAAAAGCAGTCCATTGATTCTTCATTGAACTTTGCACATGTTTAAGCTTTTCTGAAATTCTTTGGACCACTTTTGTAGAACAAACTTAATTCCTCTACTGTGAATTTGCCTTCTTCAAGTCATCTTAGCATGGTTCTCGCCACCTTAATATCTTCTTTAACACTTTCGTTTCTGGATTCTGCTTGGACGTCATCAAGTTGTATCTGTGAAGGAATGTTGTTTTGCGGGATACTGCTGCCGATTTGACTAGTTGGCTCTGTGGGGTCAATACAAGACGCCAGGGCGGTACGTGCAGTCTCGGTGAGATCCGCATGCGAGGCGAGCGATAGTTGTTCTTTCATTCTGATCAATATTACGACTTCCAGTTTATTTGGACCTGATGAAATCAAGACGGAATTTCTTATGTATGCATTGGCCAGTTGTCACCTGGATTGGCCGAGGCCAGGCCGAGTGCCTGGCTTATGCTATTAATGTTCCTGCAGCCCTTTTCCGTCAAAGTGACCGTGAGATCTCCATTGTCTATGGACTCGCTGCAAAAGCAGCATTGTAGTTGCGTACGTCTTCATAGAACAAACTCCCTTGGAAGAAATCATAATAATATTTCAATAACTAATTCTGTTTGTGAATTATTAAGCGTTAGTGTACTTACCTGCAGTACAAATTTAAGAAAAAGGCTGAATGTAGTTAAAGAAATCGAATTGCCAAACTGTTTCAACTTGTTGTTTCTTGTTTTGAACATGTTGAAAGAGGTGCATGAAACATGCACAATGACATGTCCTTCACTTTAATTTATTTGTCCCAGTCTTTTATACATTAAGAAGACTTTTTTATAGCAGTCAAGAACAACTATTTGTAAGTTCTTTCTTAGACAATAAATTTTTTTTTGAACAAGACTTTATTGAATAGGTTTAATCTCTCTTCAGTTTGTCGAGAAGTCTTTTTACATCGCCAAATCGGGCGCCTTTCAGTGAAAAAAAGGCTTTAAAACTTAAGCCGTAATTTTGCCCTCTATCTCATAGACATGTTATCGCATGATTCCTCGTAAAATTAAGGATTACTATCACTTGTGTTTTCAGAAGTTGCAGAAATTACCCTCGTCGCTTCTGAAAACACGCGCAATATTAATTGTTATAGATTTTACTCAGCCACATGCGATTACATATACAAATTAACCTAAATATGCATGATAAAAATACTTAAATCAGACTTACCGTTTCTCACAACACGACTGCTATAAACAGAACAAGTAGATATTGCAGAGAAACCATAAACGTCCAGTAATAAAAATAAAAGTTCGTGTGTACAGAATTACAGACAATGCAGCGAAACGAACTAAATACTGCCAAGCGTCCATGTTATACCGTTGGAGTCTAGAACTACTCAAATCGTATGTTTTAATCTAATTATTTTATTTTCATCTATTAAAATCATTTTTGTACATTTATAAACATTTATTGTAGTTCAACATGGCTTAGAACCGCTCAAAACAACTTTATTTTGTTTGTTTCGATTTATTATTACTTTCCGCGATGTGGGTACCCTGTGGTACATGCTCCAAATATTACAATGCTTAATCTAAGCATCTTCCACCACACGAATTTTGGGGAACTTTCAGTATGTTGGTAAGTTGACCACTGTCTATCATTTGGCAGTGACAGAAATTCTGTTGCAATTAGTTTGACTTCGACCATAAAAATTTCATTTAGATGACTTGACAAGTTGGTATATTCGTTTTTGAGCCATTTCAGTCTGAAAATGGGTACGTGCACATGATTGTAGACAGAGCTCTTCACCTCCAATAACAATTCTGAGGAGTTCCCTCTTCCCTGTTTAAATATTATTACAGTGTATATTCCATTTTTTCAAACACAGGATTGCACTCTGGTCAAAATATTAATGCTTTAGCAGTCATGTTATTATTATTATTATTATTATAATGTACTTTTATAGTGTACCGTACCAACATGTACCAAATACAATATCCTTCCACCTGTGAGCATGCAGTTTTAAAAGTGTCAGAAATGGTCAGTTTTCACTCTGGCAATGCTGTGTTCCTTGCAGGTCTTTTAAATCCCTTCTAAAGCTCCCAGGTCTGGTCAAAATCTTTCAGCAGTTGTCATCTTCTCATGTAATCTCTCCCTTGTTGGACATTTTTGTGTCCCAGCTTATAAACAGTGGAGTAAAGAATGCACCAACAGAAGAACAGAGTGATTCTACAACAAGCCCTCCATTAAAAATTGCCCAGGAATTACTAGTGGATGTTGACTTTGAAAATGACTCAGTCATCACCATTGGCAGGTCAGAGTAAAAGCATTTTCTATCCCAATCTCACTTTGTAGTGTGATACTAAAGGTTGAGAAGAATGTGTAAGGGAATAGGAGATTTTCATGATGACACAAGTTTACTACATGTACAATTACCAGAATCCTCTTTGTTTTTCCTTTCTTGTGTAAATTTGGTATTCCCAATGAGGCTCAAATAACAATATCGGTCCACAATATCCCTAATTTGCAACAACAAACTGAAGGATTCTGGTAGTTGTTAGTAGTACATGATGCCATTTTGAAAATGGCCTATTTACATGCTCCTGATACACTGTAATTACAGATGCTAACCCTGTATTAACTAGCTTTGTTCTGCTTTGGTCCTGTATCAGTCAGTCAATCAGTCAGTCATTTATTTATCCATGTAGCATCTCATGTGCTAAAAGTTTCTTCAGAAGTATATAACAAATTACAATTTATAAATAAAGTGCAGCTCAGAGATAAGCAAACCAAAATACATGTGTGAAACGCATATAACACGCTTATTCGTATATACGCATACTAGTATTGACAAAGGCGCATATGGGTATGTACTTATGCGTATGACTCATTAGTATGTTTGAGCTAGCCTATTGTTTTTTCTATTGGGGAAAGGTCATTGTTAATTTCATTGCCCTTTGCAATTGCAGAGAACAAGAGTGGTCAAGCTGCATGCCTGTCGATCTTCTTGTGTTTATTCGGGCTCTTTGTTTGTTTATTGCTCTCAAGCATTGTCAAGTGTATGAGTATCAAGTATTGCCTAAATCTCCTCATTAAATGAAAAATGTTGCCTAAATGATAAGCCTCATCTTTAGAGGAAACCACTTGATATTTTTATTGTCATTTCTAAAGCACTCGATTTCTTGAGCTGCTCTTGTCGCAACTATTTCCAGTAACCTTTTTGTAACTCAGTTTATGCTCGCGGCAGCATAGTTTTATAAATGTTTGCTTGCCAAGAAATAACGCATAATGTTCGTCGCATCACACTTGGACAAAGCATAAATGTATTTAAAAAGAGAGCATTTGAATCAGCGAATTGTTCCAAACAGAACCAAAGATATAATATTTACAGTAGTTGTCATGACTCTACAGAAGACATAATGGCTTGATGCCAGCATGTGCTAAAAACCAATGTAATGTGATTAGTGCATCATAGAAATTTTGAAGAAAAATCTTGGCTTTGAAGAGAGAGCATTTTACCGTTTGAATCAGAGAATTGTACCTAACAGAACCGAAGATATCATTTTTTCAGCACTTGCTGTGAGGCTACAGACAACAATAAACATTCCACAATTCACTCAGCCCTGCATGTGCTAAAAAACCCAAAACTTTTCTTGCAGAATAATCGAATAAAATAATGTGATCTGCATCACAGAAATTTTGAAGGAAAATCGTGTCTATGAAGGGAGAGCATTTTACCGTTTGAATTGGCAAATTGTGCCAAACAGAACAGAAGATACCATTTTTTCAGCACTTGCTGTGATGCTACAAAGACAATAATTATATTATTAATATTGCACAATGGGCTCATGCCGGTGCATGCTAAAATAACCCAAACTTTTCCTTGCAGAAAAATCAAAGAAATGTGATCGGCACATCACAGAAAGTTTGAAGAAAAATCAGCTTGTCTATGAAGAGAGAGCATTTTACCATTTGAATCAGTGAATTGGGCCTAACAGAACCGGGGATGTAGTTTTTTCAGTATTTGTCGTGGCGCTACAGAAGTACAATACACATTTCACAATTCACTCACTCCAGCATGTGCTAAAAAAATGTTTTCATGTCATTCAAGTTTGTCAGCAAAGCAAGGTTCTAAATATGTTCAATTGTAGTCGTAATTTTTTTTTTTTCATACTATGTGATTTTTGTGCTTGTGGGCTGTCGCTTTTACTTTACCATTTCTTTTGTTGTGCAACACATTGCCACATAATCGAACAGAAAGCAAAGGGCGGGTATGGCAATGAATAACAAAGGCAGGACATATGCGTATGTGCTCGTATTTATATGTATACACCTATTACTTGCATAGGTATGTGTATGCGAAGTTCGCTTATCTTTGAGCTGCACTGTACAAATAGTGACTATTATAAGACGTAAGATTACTGCTGTAGATTCTAAGAATATGCTGGTACTTCAGTGGATGATGAGAAGTGTATTCCCCGTGTTTGAAGGAAATATCCTTCTGAGAAGAAAAAATCACAAGTTGAGAACTTTTCTGACACTGGACAAATATTTTGGAATCTATGTTAAAATCTTGATATGCAATCATAATAAACCTTTATTTTCTGGGGTGAGCAAAGAATGCGAGTTTTGGAGTTGCGAGTTCCAACATAGGGAAAATGGGTTGGTACAGGTAGGCTAGCGAATTCAACTTGTTTGCCATCCTATGTTTTTGGTCGTTTGGGGGAATTTCTTAAATGACTCAATTTTGAGCCTTCATCACCATCACAAAATAACACAGGCATTGGAGGGTATTCCCATAAATAAACATGACCGGAATGCTTGTCTGAAGTTTTAAAAAGAACCCCTAAACCAGCCTGATTATGAATATATGAAACATATATTTTGAACAGTGAATGAAAGATTTTGGGTGCAACTTGGCAGGTATTAAAACTGAACTCAATGAAAGATAAAATTACCCTCCCAGGATCACTGGGTTTTTTTTTTCTGAAATGTCCGGTTTTATGTCTTTGGGATCCCTAACTCTTATAACATTGTCTTGACCAGAAATTTTCATTTTCTAGGTTTGGCAACTCGCAACTGCAACTTGCAACTTCACAACTCGCAAATTACCCAGTGCCTATTTTCTCAAAGTGATTATCTTCATCAAAATAATTATTGTGATAATGTACATTACAGGAGATTCAATATTTTATTTTCCCAGGGTACTTCTTGAAGAGTATTGCAGTGTGCGTCAAACTCTCAGCGAAAACAAAAGTGAAATTAGCAGGTTAAATGAGAAAGTAATAGATCTGGTACAGGCTTTGGAGAAAAGGTTAGTTGTTTTATTTCAAGTGCTAAATTTATATCTGTGGTGTTATAACAGTCTCAAAGTATTGTGAATTGAAAGTGAGCTATTGATGAGTATATGTTTTAAATAAGGGTTGATAATCAACTACCAAAGTGTGGTGTGAACTACCCACTGACCTTTTTCGCTGGAAACAAGTTCATCTGGAAGCTTCTACGTGTATTACATTTCATTTTTTTGTTACATTAGAATGCCATACTTTTTAAAAAATTCTTGTTCAGATTGGAAGAATTTTGTCATAACCAGTCATGAAATGTTCTAGAAGAAAGAAGTTGTTGGACACAAACCAGAGCTAAGTCAGGACCAAAAAGATGGAAAAAAAAGTAAATTTTGTGATGAGGAAGATAAAATGCTTGCTTGTGCTCCCTAGGTACCCCACAGAATTAGAAAAGGCCATCGAGAGACATTTAGGCTCCCTTAAGGCTGCTGAAGGTACAACTGAAGGAGATACAAGTCACCCGTCCTCCATATGGACCATGGAGCTGGTCTCTGTAGCACTCACAGGAGTCAAGTCACAGGTAACATAGCTTGAACCAACTGGCTTTCATTTACTCTTCAATCCATGCTGTAATTAACTTGCAGCCATATTATTTAATATACATTTTGCTTTAGGAGGTAAAGGCCTACACGTCCAACAGAATGCAGATTCAATGTTCATGTCTGACCTAAATAGTGTTACAGATTATAGTGATGCTGAGGGATATTAAAATTTTGTTCCACAGCTCTCACATTTTTCCACAAGCTTTGCTCTCGGAATGATAGACTAAGTGTAATTATTGGAACAGATACAGTGCAGCTCAGAAATAAGCGAACCAAAATGTGCGCGTAAGACGCGTATAATACGCGTATGCGTATATACCCATACGCGTATTGACATATACGCATACGCGTATATTACTTATACACGTATGTCTCATTAGTATGTATGAGCTAGCCTATTGTTTCTTCTATTGTGGAAAGGTCATTGTTGATTTCAATGGGCAAAAAAAAAAAAACACTGAAAAATGGTGGTCAAGCTGCATGTTCGTCGATCGTCTTGTGCTTATTCCGGCTGTTTGTTGTTGAACGCTGTCGATCGAGCGTAATTTAAATCAAGTGTATGAGTATCAATTTTTTCCCAAATTCCTCATTAAATAAAAAATGTTGCCAGAACGACAAGCCTCAGGGAACCACTTGATATTTTAATTGTCTTTTCTAAAGCACTCCATTTCTTGAGCTGCAATTCAGCTTACGCTCGCGACGGCATTCACTTGCCAAAAATTATGCATAATGTTTGGCGCGTAATGTTTACAAATTTGTGATCGGCGCATCATAGAAACTTTGAAGAAAACTCTTGGCTTTGAAGAAAGAGCACTTTACCGTTTGAATCAGCTCATTCTGCTAAAGAGAACCAGAGATATCGTTTTTTCAGTCCTTGCTGTGACGCTACAAAGACAAATAACATTTCACAATGGACTAACGCCAGCGTGTGCTGAACCAAAACTTTTCCATGCAGAAAAATTAAATAAATGTGATCGGCGCATCAAAGGAAGTTTCAAGACAAATATTGCCAATGAAGGGAGAGCATTTTACCGTTTGAATCAGCGAATTCTGCCAAAGAGACCCAGAGATATCGGTTTTTTTTTTTTTTTTTCAGTCCTTGCTGTGATGCTACAAAGACAATAACATTTCATAACGACTCACGCGCCGAAGCATGCTGAAAAACCAAGCTTTTCATTGCAGAAGAACAAAGAAATGTGATCGGCGCATCACAAAAACTTTGAAGGAAAATCTTGTCTATGAATAGAGAGCATTTTACCGTTTAAATCAGCGAATTCTACCAAAGAGAACCGGAGATATCCTTTTTTGATAATATAATGCAAATTCATCCTGCCGCACCGACCACCGCTAACGAAAATGTAAACAAAACGAAAGATACAACACGCAACACGCGAATCAGTTTGGCCATAGTATAGATTTTGACCGAGCCACCATTGTCGACAAAGCGCGTGATTACCACAAGAGATTTTTTCTTGAGGCCTGGCATTCTCTGCGAGAGCGAAATGCGGGCAATGAACATATTGATGTTCCTGGAATTTATAGGTCACTCACGTGATCTGTTCTCTCGCGCGGTGATCGTTCGTTACGCGTTGTGATTGTAGCATGCGCATACTGTGAACCGTTAGATAAGCGTTTGCTTATTTGTCATTTTTTAAACCGACGAAGGCCGAAGATTTTTGGCCGAAACGTCTTGATAAAGTTTTTATAAACGTTTGATTTTTAACGTTTTACAAGTCAGTGTCATACACATTTTAGATTACATTATGTCCATTCCTGACTGGAATTTCAGTATATTTCACGAAAGATACATGTTACGATATTTATGATCATGCTTGTTTAGACTGTTTAGCGCTGTTCCCACAAGTAGTGTAGACGAGCGAGCTAAAAATTATTTTCTTACCGAATACATTTTAGTAAAAGAAAAATTAATTGCCTGGTTGTCGAATCATCGCTTGTAAAGCGATAACTTTCAAAATACGACAGCTGCCGTTCTTGACGTTCGAGCTTGTTCTGCCAGTAGCGACAAAGCGAACGCGAAGTTTGTTGTTAATGCTCGTCCAGCAAGTAATATTAATTCGATAAACTATTTTCCTTTTCTCGAAGAATCAAATTGACAAAAAAAGTGCATGTCGGTAATAAGGCAGATAAGGTTTTTTATCGTTGAGTTTCCGAAGCGACTAGCTTCAAAATACGACACCTTGTATTCGAGTTTGTCAAAGCGAGGTTCTAAATGCGTTCTAGTATAGTCCTATCGATCGTCATCATTCGAATTTCGTGCTGAGCTGTTGCTTTTACTTTTCCGTTTCTTTTGTTGTGCAAGACAATGCCACATAAAGCAAAGGTATGGCAATGAATAACAAAGGCAGGACATACGCGTATGACAACATACGCATACGTGTATTGCGTATGGAACGCGTATGCGATGTTTGCTTATTTCTGAGCTGCACTGTATGTGTGGACAAACATTATGTGCATATGCTTACATTAAGGTTGTTTTTATTTATTTTCAAACCATTTTTTCATCAGGTTATCCCAGACTCCAGTACAACACTGGTTTTGAGTCTTCATCATCCCCAATCTCATGTGCGAGAAATTGCTATAAAACATCTAGGAGATCTTCTCAGAGGGAAGGAGGTATTTTATACTTAGTAGTACTCTTGGATCTCTTTATAGATTACAGAATTTGAATCTTATGTAACTGAAAAAATTATGTAAAAAGGAATTAAATTACTTTTTGATGTTTTGAAGCTGGATAGCCACTGTGCAAGACACATACAATACATAATGAATAAAAAATATTGCATTTATTTCCTTTGGGTCAGGGTCTGTCAGAAGATAAAGAATTTGTCAGTGAGTCACTGCTGTCACGGCTTCAAGATGATGATCCTGTTATTGTGTCTTGTGTTCTGAAGCTAGGACAGGTGTGCATATTAACTGGTGTAATAAGTGGAATGATGCTCTCAAAATTAATCTCTTCTTTATTGCTTCTTAATGTCTTCGAAAATGTGCACTGTTGTAGGTCCTTTATGTTCTTCTTCATTATCAAGTGTGACCATCCATATCAGAACCTTCCCATGATACTATTATTTAATAATGTGGTACACAGTAGTTACAAAAATTTCTGGGCCCAGTTGTTAACAAACCCAAGGTTAGTGTGAAGTTTGATTTCATTGATTTAATTATTAACCAATAAAGGTTATTCCAAAAGATTTTTAATCTTTGACTTTTCTTTTACTTGAGCTTCAAATTAGCTTTGAGAAACATTTTCACCAAACAAGGTGAAAACCTTGGTTAAAGTTCACCTAACCCCAAATTGTTTTCGCTTAAATAAATCTTTGCACCTGTTTGAAACATATTGCGCCATTTGGCGTCTTTTTCAACCAAATCTTGACTTTTTAAAGGCTGTAAAAGTTACGAAATCTAGCCATCATCTGTCCCATGACCAAGCTAGTAAGGGGCATGGGTCTATTCCTTACTTGATGTCACAAACTGATTTGCATTGTATTAAGTCATGCAAAGCAGTTTGTGACGTCATGTAAGGAATAGACCCATGCCCCTTACTAGCTCGGTCATGGGACAGATGATGGCTAGATTTCATAACTTTTACCGCCTATAAAAAGTAAAGATTTGGTTCAAAAAGGCGCAAAAAGGCTCAGTGCCTTGCAAACAAGTGCAAAGATGTATTTAAGCTAAAAAAAATTTGCCGGTTAGGTTGCACTTTAACTTTTAATCATGGATTCATGTTAATCGGCTTTTGAACGAGTGGGCCCTGGCCTGTGGAGGTGGAGTCTGACCACTGAATATGTGAAAACTATTTAGCAGTACAGTTGTGCAATGCACTGGTTTTTTTTTTGTCTGTTTCCCTACGTCCCTTATTCCACCTGCCAAGATTAGCCCTCTGTGACATCTACCTTATTTTGTGTCAATAAATATTCAATATTGTTGTGGTTATTTGTATCAAAATGTAAATTTGATCAAGCAACTAAAATAATATTTTAAATACAAGTAAAGTTATTTGATGTTTCATTGATGTTTGTGTGTCATTTTCAGGTTCTTGCTGATAATCTTCCTGGACAACAGTTTGTAGAAGAGATGTTGAAACTGCTAAATAAGAAATCATCTGAGTGGTATGTAAATTTAAGATTTTATGTTTTGCATATTATACCATGTGGAACTGGACTGCAAGGTCATCAAGTCAGATGAACGTTTTTTTTGTTTTTTGTTTGGCTTGCAACTCTACAAACAAATAAATATATAGTCAAGAGTGTTTTTCGATTAATTTGCATAATTTGCTTTCATAATTTGCTTAGCAAAACTTGTGGCATTTTCTCATCCAGTGAGAATTCAAACCATAACCAACCTTTCACATGTGTTTTTCTATGCTCGCTATCGGTTAGAAGAACTGGAGGCTCTAGTTCTGATTGGTTCATTGTGCTGTTTATTTCTGTTCTTATTGGTTAGAGTGATTATTTTTGGGTTTGATTTTACAGCACTCACATGAAAACAACCTTAAATGATTGATTGATTGATTGACTGACTGACTGACTGACTGACTGACTGACTGAATGAATGAATGAATGAATGAATGATTGGTCGATCGATCGATTGATTAATTGATTGATTGGTTGATTGAAAAATTGATTGATTGAATGAATGAATCATGTCGTATAGTACATTTATGTAGTGCATTTATTACTGTTTGTTTTATTTTTAATTAATTTTGTATATATTATTTTACAATTTTCTATGGCATTCACTGCAACACAGAGTTACTCGACAAACAAATTAAAATAGTAGGCAAAGTAGGCTAACGTTCTATGTGATCCACTCCAAGGATTCCTTGGAATTCATTATGAAAATGTTACCTTTTGTATCCAATCACCCTGCAGGGATGAGGTACGTGGTGAAGCTTTGCTGTTGTTGGTTGGTGAATGGGTTGGCTCTGCTGATCCTTCAGCTGTTGACAGGATTGTGTTTGGCCTGTTACCACATTGTGTCCTACATCGTCAATCATCCGCAGTTGCTGTTCCCTTGTCAATAACCATCAGCACATCTGTACTGGCTACTAATCATCCTTTGTTGGCTGGAATGAAGGCCTTTGTCAAAAAGAAAGGTAGTTTATTTTAACACTTTTCCCAGTCAGAAAAGGCTGTGATTTGATTTTGCAAAATACTGAATCATCACCAGCACAAGGGTAAAGAATTATGTTACAATTAGTTTTGATTGTTTCATTTGAGATTCTATGCACTGTCTGTGAAGCATAGTAAACGGGAAAGTACTTATCAATTTTTTTTTTCAATAAGTCCAGGACACTTCAGGATATTATCCACAGTCCACACTGTGCACAGAATAACAAACAGCATCACAGAAAGTGCTGTTCAGAAATATTCATTTGAATGGCCTCAGTTTAAGATATCATACACAGACTTAAAAAGTAAGAGCCACTTTTTTTATGGCCTACATTATAATAAACAGCTCCTTGTGAAAGTACTGGCCAGTGGCTGTCATCAGGAATGTACCTCTTTAGGATTTAATTATCGACACAAAATAATGTACATGAACATGTAAGTGAGGAGCAAGTGACATTAATACTGGTTAAACTTGGATGAAATCCCAAGAACTGTGCAGGTCTCTCCTTTAATCTTCATATTTTCATTTTTAAACTGCCTTTTTTTTCAAGAGTGGAAGAGCTGTGAAAACAGCTGTGATGCTGATAAACTGACTTTAGCCGACAGCTTGTTAATCAATTGGCTTGGAGAAAATCTGATGAAGATGAAAGATCATCAACTTGCTGAAATGGTGAGTTTTGTTATGTACCTACATTGCTGTCTTCCCTTCCCTTCTGCTGTTTATTGGTAACATAACCAGTTTTTAGAATGATATTAGAGTACACATATGCTCATTTAGTAGTGATATTATATTAACCACTCGTAACCCAAGCCAAGCTTAAAAGTAACATTATGTGGGATTTCAGTGTACCTCAGTAACCATTTTATTTCTACTCAAAAAGAAGGTTTAACGTATGTTATTATTTAATAAGTATAAGTTAACTTATAAGTAATTTCAGTAAAGGTTTTCTTTTTGTTTGAGCTCAGAACCAATAGAAAATTACATGCCATTCTATGCCATCTTTTTAAGCATATTCATCTTCTTGAGCAGGTGCAGAGCATGATAAGTCATGCCAAGAGTCTCCCAGATGATGATCTTTTTCATCTGCTTCTGAGGTGTTTGCTTGGCAGTGCAGTTTCTATGGCAGCAGGCCATTGTAAGATGATGTTATGCCAGACTGTTACAGAGTTCATCATACCTGACCTGTGGAAGGTTACAAAACTGCTGGGAAATTATGACGTACCTGAGGTAGGTTGTGTTGTTTGTAACAGTTAATACACCCTGTACTTCTGATGCAAACTGGTAACCTTTCATTTGATAGGTCACACTTTAGGATTTCATCCACAGACTGAAATGTTTGAGCTGCCTTGTACAGCATTAATAAACAGCTGCACCAAAGGAAAACTGTGCTCAGTAGGTTTGAGTTAATGAATGGTCACAGTTCAGGATTTCTTTTTCAGACACAGAAATGGCAGAGCCACCTTAAACAGTGAAAAAAAAAAAACAGGACCATGGTCAAGAAATTACTGCGCAGTAACTTTCATTTGGATGATCACATTTAAGGGTTCATTCACAGGCTCAACTGTTTACAACCACCATATACAGCATAATATATATTCAGAAAGCATGCTCAGTAGCTTTCATGTTCTATGAATGGTCATACTTTGTGGGTTTTTTTACTGAATGATGCAAAAAAGATAAGGGCCAACTTTTTACAGTACAGTAAACAGTAACTTTAAGCACTGTTCACAACCTTTATTCTAATTGTAGCACTTTTGGAGTTAACTCAGACTTGATTTTAAGAAACTGGCAACAGGTAGAAGCAATAAATTATCAATAGAAGACAAACCTGTGGTTCAGGGCAAATCTTGAAAGATAGCAATCAGTTTTTTTGTCTACCTTCCCATTTTAATTTACAAACAAAGTTAGTAAAAATACACTTGAAGAAGTTTTATTATATTGTATTGCATATTTTTTTTAGAGTGAAATCCTCCAACATGAGCAAAGTGGAAAGGTTCCACTTCCTCTTCTGACAAGCTTGGTTAAGTTGCTTGGTAAACACAGTACCAAAAGGTTGAATCATGCTAAAGGTTCCATCACACTCTGGCTGTGTGTTATTCTGTTAAAGAATATACCAGCTGAACCAGATGCTGCCAATGGTAAGAATTTTCTTTCCACATTTCTTGTGTGCTAGGGAACTGAATAGGTGCCATTTATCCTGATAAATTGTTTTATGCACAGTTATTTAAGGGAACAAAGACCTTTGAGGTGACCCAACTGGACAAAATGTATCTTTGCATTAGCTGATTTTAAATTGTCTTCATTAGGACACTGGTGGTTTTCTAAAGGTGGTAGCTGTCCAGAGGGCATGTACACCAAGGTAAAAAAATGATTGTGTGTATTTTTCAGTTCCAAAATTGTAGTGTAAAATTCAGGGCTAACATTAGTTCTGGCATGGATCAGACTCATCTGGGTCTCCTTAAATCAAGCAGAAAACTTACCCTCTGTTAACTATTAAAATTAACACCATCAATAATTCAATTTTTTATTTCAGCTTCTGGTGTCCCTGTTTGAGGTGGTAGCATTTGGGAGTGGCACGTCAGCATCTCATCAAGGACAGTTTAAGGGGTTACTCCAAGGTCTATTTGAGGTATAGCCAAAAATTCACTAGCATTTATCTCTCCACATCTGCAATACATGCTCTGGTCTAAAACCTATTGTAGCATCACTTGGTCAAATCCACTGTCTACTGAGACATACCTGTATTTTATTGACAAAGGTAGAAAACATTGAGACA
Organism: Pavona decussata; assembly: GCF_977016875.1. Classification (NCBI taxonomy): domain Eukaryota; kingdom Metazoa; phylum Cnidaria; class Anthozoa; order Scleractinia; family Agariciidae; genus Pavona; species Pavona decussata. The sequence continues at coordinate 101,758 of NW_028145544.1, forward strand.
ACTTTACCCAGATAACAAGATCAATAACAATCTCAAAGCACATATAGTCTGGATTTGTAGAAGAATTTAGTCATCTCCACAGTCAACTTACAGACAGCACAATCCTGGAAAATTTTATAACAATATTTTTGGTTGCTTTCTAGTGCCATCTTGCAGACAAGCTTGTATTGTTAAAATTCCTGGGCCATCTGTGGTGTAAACCTCTCCACGGGGGAGGAGAAAGTGTATCAGCTCTGTTACAAGTTCAATGTTTACATATTGCTAATGCCTGTCTTAGTTCTATGTCTGGAAAACTTGTAAAGGAACTGTCTAAACCAGCATGTACAGGTGGGTGAATATTCTAGCCAGCTTTTACATTTAAAAGCTTGGATATCAACATGTATATTCTCCACACTTTTCTCCATGTATTTCTTATGCTACTAGTTGGGAGAATTTGTTTAAAATTCTTAGCTAGACATTTCATCCTCAGTGAACATTCCCTTTCCTCAACCTGTATGTTTGAGCAAACAGTGATTTTGAAAGGAGCAATTACACTCTACCACTGGGATTAAAGGATGAAACAAAAATGTAATGTCACAAGGTTTTTCAAGTTTCAAACAACGTGGTCAGAGAGTAATTATGTCAGTGCTCAAACATTAAGGAAATTTGTATAAAACTATACCGTTGTTGTTAGGTAACCATTAGTAGAGATGTCTTTTGCCTGCCTCCTTTGTTGATAATTATAATTATACTAACAGAAGTTCTTTCATGGGTTAGTACTTTCTTTCACCAGAAAGGATGCTACACACTGTTTAACAAATTGACAACACTTTTCGATAATCTATACTCGTACAGACCATAAAACATTGTCATGTAATATATCAAACACAAGGAAGAGTGTTTCCTCCGATTTCCAAATACCGAGAAGTAGGTTGGAAAAACGAGGCGTAGCCAAGTTTTTTTTAACCAACTTCGAGGTGTTTGGAAATAGGAGGAAACACTCTTTCGAGTGTTTGATATAGCTTCTCAAACTATTGATAATTCTTGGAGAAATTCGAAGCAAAAGTTCACAAAATTTTATGATAATTAAGATCACATTTCCAAACCTCCTTCACGGTAGTGATTTGCTTTGTTTTGGCTTGATGAATTGTTAATGAGTTTGACAAAAAATGTTCAAAACTCAAGCGGAACTACAAACCAAAGTCAAGTGATTTCGCTGCCAAGTATTGAACATTTTATGGTCTGTAAGAGTTCAGACCATAGACTGCTGTCAATTTTGTCTTTTTCAATAACATGGAAAAAGTACAAGTAGCATTTTACAATAACTGTCCAAATTCCTGCGCGCTGATTGGCTCGTAGCTATTGTCTATAAGAGTACAGACAATAAAAATGACGTCAGATGTAACGCGCGCGCTTTCTCAACGAAAAAAAAAAGCCAATTTCGCTCGTACTTTTTCCATGTTATTGTAAAAAACAAATCGACGGCAGTTTTCTATGGTCTATACTCTTATAGACCATAAAATGACGCCATAAAATGTCCAAAACTTGGCAGTGAAACCACTCGCCTGCGGCTCGTGGTTCCACTTGAGTTTTGAACATTTTTCGACGTCATTTTATGGTCTATAAGAGTATAGACCATAGAAAACTGCCGTCGATTTGTTAATTAGCTTTATTTCCCATTGAGATAGCTGGCGTATTACTTCTGATGTTGTTTTTATTGTTTGTACTCTTATAGACAATAGCTATGAGCCAATCAACATGTAGGAATTTTGACAGTTATTGTAAAAAGACAGATGGATCATGATTATACTTTGATCATGTTTCTTTTCAACAATCTTTCCCTAGTAGCTGTAAGCATACATTGTGGCATTGTGTTCTCAAAGTTTGATTTTGAGTTATTTCTTAATTTGCAGTTGTTCCTTCCCTACTCGTACCATTGTGCAGCCCTATCTCTGCAGTGAGGAAGTCGGCCATGGGCTGTATTAGGAACCTAAAGGCTCAGTTGTCATCTGGCCAAGCTAGTGCAGTCACTGCACTGATTGGTATCTTGGCTGATAATGCCGAAGAGTTGACTGCTGATCCTGAACAGTTACCTGTGACTCTTGGTGAATATTTTGCACCTTTAATGTCACATGGAAAACCATCTTCTGTGGAAATGAAAAGAGTTCAGAACACACTGAATTACATGCTGCAACATGTAGTACCCAATGAAACACCATCATACATCAGAAGAATCATACTTTCATCTCTTAGAAAAGTTGTCACAAAGGTATGGATTTAAAATGTTTTTATTTTCACTGTGGATATGCTGGACTGTTTTACTTGGTGGGGTTGTGTTGTTATCATAATTATTCTGACCAGACTTTTTAAAGTACTGAACTTAGGATTTCTTTGCGGTGTATGGAAGCCTGAATAGCTTCCTTTTACAGTGCAACAAACTCAACCGGGGCCACCCACCATTGATCAGCCAATCACAGTGTGTGTGTCATGTTTACAACAAAGGAGTCTGGCTTTGGTAGTTTGTAAACCAATTAAAAACGAGAACAGTTCTTTAAATTTCAAAGTGTCGGCTTTTTCTGTGGCCACGGTTGAGTTCGTTGCACTGTAAAGAGAAAGCATTAAACTGTCCTTGTCTTTAAAAATCTTATGAAAAAACATACGTTCGGATCGAAGGGCAACATTTCAGCCACCTTTGCACTGATGTGGGGTAAAAGGAAATTTTAAGCATGCAGCCAGCAAGTTTTTTGACCAGCAGTTGTAAGTATGAGTCAGGTTCAGTATCAATAGTCTTGTTACAGTATGGTGTGTGTGATGTGAAGTTCTCGTATCATGGTGTATTTCTATGGTGGTTTGTGGGTTTCTATTGTATAGGCAATATTATTCTAGTCAGTGTGAGGGTGCCTGGGAATCTGGAGCTCATAGTTTGGTTATGAGGATTTGCTTGCAATGGAGTAGTCACCCAGATATTCCAGGCATTCATCTGCCAGTTATGTGAGACAGTTGGTTAACAACACACAGGCTGGCTTGTGGATCCTTCTCATTTTAAAAATAAGTTTCATTCTCCATATTTGCATGCAGAACGCGACACAGAAGCTTTTACCTGTGATGGTGCAGCTCTTAGATAAATGTGAAGATGGTGCGTCAGTATTACATGAAGATGACAGTATTTTGCTTCATTTGATAATTCAAAAATACACTCCAGAAACTGCTGACCTCCTGGAGGCAGAGTCCTCAGGCTGGAAGGCATTTCTGAGAGTGTTGTTGCTGAGAACAAGTATCAGTGTTGGAGACCCACCACCTGTAATATCTGTGCTTAATCAGGTAAGGATGCTGTACATGCAGAAAAACAAAAGGTTTATACATTGAAGAAACCCTTTTTCAGCAGATTGTATCTACCTAGCTTATTATATTATGCTTCTGTTTATTCTGAAGAATAATTGTCACAGCACAATAGAGTAAAACTAGAGATCACCTTCACATGTTATTTACATTTTCTAGGATTACCCTTTAGAGACTGATACAATCAGCAATCATGCCAAAGTAAGACTATTACTATAGAGACTGATACAATTGGCAATCATGCCAAGTTAGACCATTACTAAGCCTCTGCTTAAAGTTGTCATTTACTTCCTTGATGGTCTTGCACTAATTTTATATTTTTAGATTTCAAATAGATTTTTCCAAGCCATCCCAACAGTAGAGTTACAGCAGCATTTGTTCAAGATTCTTGTGGACACCCTGCTTGAGACAAGAGATGTTGCTGTTGGAAATGCAGTCAAGAGCACTATGTTGAAAGTGAGTATTGACCATGCAACTTATTAACAATCATGATTTGTTATTTGTTTCATTTTTTTTTTTTAAATTCAGGGCTGGGGGGCAATTAGTTGCACACTGTGAAGTTAGTATTAAATTTTGACCAGTAATACCAAAGGTTGCCCTATTGCTTTTGCATATAATAAATTAATGTGCCAAGGCTACACCCCCAAAGGTACCTGTGGGTCAAATTGTTTTTGTTGTTGTTGTTGACCCTCCTTCTCCACCCCCATCAAAAAATTAAAATACTTGTTGGGATGTTGCTTTTGCCAGAGCTCATAAAAAGGAAACAGCCTTCACTGTAGAATTAATATTTACTGATCTTATAGTGATGGAATGTTATGTTTTTCTCTCCAGCTTTGTTTAACAGCAGAGCTGGTTACTGAGGAACTGTTGAAGTTAGATCCAAAAAGAGAAAGCAAACCAAAGAAAAAGAAATTGAAAAGGTGAGTAAACTGTGATTTTTAACATCACCTGACTGGTTCTTTGAAATGATGAAACTGTTGCCTGTTTTCCAAAGAACACAGGAAGAGCATAAAGAAGAAAATGATGAAGACAGTCATCATCTGCAAAGAGTGACGGCCATTCTGGAGCTGCTACAGTACAAGATCAACATTGAAGAACCACACAGGCTTCTACCAACTTTATTTGCCACTCTGACAAGGTACATCCTACATTCACAGTCCTAAAACACCCAAGAATACCACTTACTAACAAAGTTGTTTAAATTAAGGTGTAATTTTGAACTTTTGCTTAACTTTGTTTTTGTAACTAACTTTTAGTTGTGTTGAGCTGGATCACAGTCAAGCAGCATCTGAGTACATCATGCAGCTTGTATTTTCCTTGATCAACAATATCTGCCACAAACTTTCTTTAGACAGCAGTTCTGCTCTTGCAGGTGGGTTTTATTCATCAAAATGTTTTCTTGTTTCTTGTAGAAAATAACCCACAGCATATGGGTAGCTTTCCAATCAGGTTGTGTGGCTGTAAACGACACATTGTTTCTCTGAGACTTTTCAAAATGGTAACCCTGTGACTGAGAAGCATCACTCTCCAAGCAATGACTTAATGCTAGGGATCCTGTGATGGGCTTATCACCTCATGCTGATGAGCTAGCATCCCATCCACGGGGCAGTAGTTACAGCTGTACCTATCATGGTGCACATCCTGTGATAGGCTAGTGGCCTTTCCAAGGGGGAGTAATACTCATGGTCACTTCTTGCTGGGTATCCTGTGATAGACAAGCAACCCATCCAGGGGAGAGTAGCAATACTCATTGTCACTTCAGGCTGGGTGGGGGTAGTGATACTTATTGTCGCTTCATGCTGGGTATCCTGTGATGGTTTAGGATCCCATCCAGGTGGGGTTGGGGGTGGGTGGGGGAGTAGTAATACTCCTAGTCATGCCATGCTGGGTATTCTAGGCAGACTACATGTAGCATCCCATTTCATGCTGGGTATTTACGAATTTTTTCATGCTTAGCATGTGTATATTGAGTTATGGATGCACACAGGAAGTTTGGAGAGCATGAGAAAAGCGTAAGAGTTGCTCGAGTCTTTGCCAAGAGCAACTCTAGCCTCTTGAGAGCTCTCCGAACTTCCCAAGGGCATCCATAACTTGATATACACACAGCTAAAAGCCTGAACCCATTCTTTTGTAACAAAGTGACAATAAAGTAGTGCATTGAAAATTCTCTGAATGCACTGTACAGAAAAAAGGGGTCTTATTGGCTGGTTACAAACACACCACAATGGTATGGTCTGAAAGTGTCAGTGAAAGTTTGCTTCTTTTAATAGTCAATGAAAATGTAGACAAACAAGTTTCCAGGTCCACAGAGTGTTTAAGTATTCAAATTTTCAAACCAAAGTTAAAGGTTTGAGCTAAGGTTTCAATTCAACGCAATGTTTAGCTTGTGCACAGTACAGTTGGAGAAGACTCAGTTCCATGAGGAAAATCGGGAAGTTCTTTACTATTTTCTTCCATTTCTGGGGAAACTTTGTAAAAACTAAGCAATGGAAACCCAAGTTTGTCTGATTTGCACACGTCATCCAGTGTGGATGCACAGCTTTGCGTATGTTGAGAAGGGTACTATGATGATGCCAATAGGAATTAGATAGGGAAGTATGTGCACTATGCTATAATGTATGATGGACAAGCATCTCGTCCAGAGGGGAGTAGTAATACTCCTAGTCACTTCATGCCAGGTATTCTAATAATGGACAAGCATCTCATCCAGGGGGGAGTAGTAATACTCCTAGTCACTTCATGCCGGGTATTCTGATAATGGACAAGCATCTCATCCAGGGGGGAGTAGTAATACTCCTAGTCACTTCATGCCGGGTATTCTGATAATGGACAAGCATCTCATCCAGGGGGGAGTAGTAATACTCCTAGTCACTTCATGCCGGGTATTCTGATAATGGACAAGCATCTCATCCAGGGGGGAGTAGTAATACTCCTAGTCACTTCATGCCGGGTATTCTAATAATGGACTGGCATCCCATCCAGGGGGGTTAGTGATACCCCTAGTTGTTTCATGCCACAGATTCTGGAGTTGAGTGCCAGTTTTGTGTGTGGTCTGTGGCCTGTTTTGTATCTTAACCTTGCTTACTGCTTTTTTGTCAGAACGTGTTCCTGAGGACAAATTTGATGTCGAGCTGATAGTTCAGTGTATAAGGTCATCTGAAAGTCCACAGACACACAACCAGGCATTATTGCTACTTGCTACGGCAGCAAAGCTATTTCCAGTAAGTAATTTTGTCCTTGTGGTATTACTGGGCACTGAATCAAGTTATTTCAAATTCTGACACAATTTTCACTTTTTGTGGGAAGGTTTTTTTAATTTATGATCTTATTTATGACTATTTTGTTTATGTCAACAATATTTGCTTGTGCAAAATGATACCATACCCATGTGTGAACACTTAAATAATGTTTATTTTGTTGATTTATGTTGCAGGAAAAAGTTTTGCATAACATTATGTCAATTTTCACCTTCATGGGTGCCAGCATTATGCGTCAAGATGACAGCTACAGTTTTGAAGTTATCAGTAAAACACTTGATACAGTTATTCCAGCTCTGATTCAAGTATGTTCACATTAAGTATCTTCTGTTATTGTCCATGAATGGGAACTGGTTTCATCTGTTATCCATCTCCAGGAAAAAAAATAAAGATAACCTTGGCACAGAAATTTGTCTCGGCTCAAAACAGTAATTTTATTCAAGCCTGAATATGTTACTTTCCACGTGTTTCACTGATTTGGCAATACTGTCCTGTCATACTGTTTGTTTTTCATTATTTTACATGATTATGAAATTGAGGATTTTTTTAATTTTATTTTAATTTTACCTGACTTTTTTTAGTAAACATTAGAGAATAAGATTTACAGTTCTTCTATTCTGAAAAATGTTAAACCATTAATATCCTCAGTGTGCCGTAAACCTATTAAACATACTTAATTACTTGCCTCGATGTCTGCTGACCCCATTGTATTGAAAAATAAAATAAATACATCAAAGCTTCTTAGGTGTTGACTTAATACTACCTTTCAGGCTGGGGAGAAGCAGCAGTTACCACAGTTGACTAAAAAGGACAGCATTTCACTACGTGACATTGTGGCCATGTTAATTCGAGTATTTGTAGATGCTTCGCCGCATATTCCTGAGCACAGACAGCTTCCCCTGTTTACTCATCTCATCAGTACAGTTGGCTCTGTACAGTTCCTACACACTGCTGTACTTCTGCTGCTTGAGAAACATGTTGTTCAAGGTGCAAATAATCCAGATGATGATAAACAGGTTAGGCAATCTATCCCTTTAAGCAGTGCAAATGTGTACAGCTTGTTTCTTGCTTTCCTTTTTAAAAGAGTATCAAAAAAACATGAAGAACCATTCCTGCTTGGCTTTAGGCTTGACACTATTTTAAAACACTTATCTAGAGAAGGAACTGTAGAAATGTCCCTGCTTCATTTCAGTCTCGATAATTATTCAATTTAAGCACTCTCAAAAATGAACTAGACTTTTTTTTTGCTTCGGTCTTAACTCATCTCTCCAAGGAACTCTTAATTATCTTTGGGATACACTATAGTTCAGTCATACCTGTGCTTTTAACAGATATCCAGCTTTCAGATACCTCTTCTATTAAAGACACTTCATAGCTATGTGCCCTAGAATGTGCCTGGTTTTTAGAGAAATCAGTTTACTGTAGTCAAGTCAAGTCTGTTGACTAAGCCATTTCACTGTGTTACATTTGTCTGAGGAATTTTATTTATGTAAAGTTGTATGGAAAACCTTTCATCGAGCATTGTTTATCAAACAGCCTGACACCCATTTGTTTTCTCTTTTGATAGGCGGGTGCTAAAAATCCACTTGGAGCAGATTTTTGTCTAAGTCTTTACCACAGCTTTGATCCAAATGTCCAGGTACATGTTCACTTTAGATGTTGAATATGACCTCAATATTTATGGTTCCCTTTTCTTTGATTATGTTTCTTTGTGGGTACCGTTTTCCACTTCACAAACTCCTCTTTTAACATCTAGATTTAATTTTTAAAGGTGCAGAATCATGCTTTTCTCATTCTTAGAAAACAGTGCAACCATTTTACTTTTTTTGTGAGGGAGGACTGTTTCCTCATGCTATTTGACTCTCTAGGTTTTACTTACTCGAACGCAAAGCGACTGACACAAAGATTTTTATTATAACCGAACGACGGTTAAACTCAACTGAACTTGAATAATAATGAATAGCTTAAATATCCCTAGCAGTTCACACATTCTGCACGCATTATTCATAGCTTAATTATTCCGAGTCGTTCACACATTCTGCACGCATCTAGTATTACAACAAGGACAACAACATAGTTTTCACACGGTACTGTTAATTTTAGGTGGAGTCCATGCTGAAACTGCTGCAGTACATTGGCAATCTGCCACTTGAAAAACCTGAAGGTAATAAATGTATAAACAAAGCTTATTCCATTGCATGAAGCATCTGTTTTACCTTTATATACCTAAGATCCAGTGAGTGATGAAAAGTGTATTCCCCGTGTTTGAAGGAAAAAACCTTTTGAGAAGAAAAAATCACGAGTTGAGTCATTTTCTGACACTGGAGTTACTGACTGGCTGACTGGCTATTTAAATGACAGTCTGGAAGGATTCGCTCTGACAAAGGGTTTATTCAAACATTTGATTGAATGACAGACTGACTACGAATGTTTGGTTTTATCAACAGTGTTCATAAGGTAATTTGGCCACCATAAAAAGATTCAAGTGTTGATGATTCAAGTGTCAGAGTGAATCCCACCAGATTTCCTCTGATGAAGGGTGAACCCTCGGAAGGTTAACATTCAAATCTCTTTACAAGGGCCAAATTACCGATAACACCAAGCATTTGTTTCCACTCCCCACCTAGGCAGTACCTCAGAAAATATCTAGTTTTATCAAAAGAGTTTAAAAAGAGATTCAAGTGCTGACGTTTCAAGCATTAATCCGTAGTGAGAGTGAATCAAAGGGCCATTACCCTTATTGTTAAATGGTTGACTGACTGGCTAACTGGGTGATAGACTGTTTGACTCAGAATGATTGATTGATTGGTTGATTCATTGATACACTGTAGGCTGGTTGGCTGTCTTGTTGACAGACAGACAGACAGACTGATTACTTGATTAATTGATTGTCGGGTGCGTTCACATTCATTCATTTGATGGAGTGGTTTTCAGTCAATTGTCAAAAGTAGTTTGACATTAATTTTGCTTTGGGAATGCTTTACTATACTCTAGGATTGGTTTAACCAATAGGAAGTCAAGCCAAACTCAAGACTTGCCCCAGCTATTTTCTAATTCTTGAATGATATCAGTTACTTGTATTTGTCTCAGGGTCTGATTGGCTCATTTTGTTGTTCACATTATTTGGTATACATTTTTATGACACTCGATTGTAAACTGCTTTATTAAATTAATGACTGTCAAATGGTTCATGAATTCATGAGTTCAAACTAATCCAAATGCAACTCCACTTTTAAAGGTCAATTAACTATATATCATACTTTACTATGCCATTAAGTTTTTTCTTGTCCATTTGGTGTCATGACTCTATAATTCAACATTCTCTTCCTATACAGTTCATTACAAGCCCAGAATGAGCCGCAAAACTGCCACCAGCTTCCTGGCTGTGAGCCCTCTGTTTGATGTCAATACCCATTCTGCTAAACATCTTCGACAGTTCAAGTACACTTGCCTAAGTGTTATCCCATCCCTTCTTGACAGTGAGGATTTTGTCAGTAAGGTTAGTAGGGAGTTACAGTGTAATGATAATAATCATTGCAAAGAATTCATCAACCAAGACAGATGTATGTAACTGACGATGATGTTTGTAACATTGAAGCATGTCTTAAAAATTAAAAAATGTCGTAATCTTCTTAAAAATCACAATTTGTGTTTAATTTATAGTAAGCTACAAAAGTAGAACTGATGGTTTGGGATGAGCCAATAGTGCACATTACAAATTCCCAATTAAGGCTTCTGAGAGATGTCAGAGTACACCCTATTTGAATCAGAAGATGTAGGCACAAATTGACTTGTTTGCCTTTATCTCATATGTTTCTTCTTTATCAAAAAACGTTAATTTTATTTTTGTAATGTCATCTAATTTACAACAGGTCCATGATGAAGGAGAAATATTAAATGTTCTCTTTGTAAGGTATTTATTTTTATAATATTTTCATCATCACTCTGGCCATTTTATTTCTTTGTGAAGATTAACAGTGTTAACAGTTTCATCTCCACTATTTATTTGTTTAGGCTATTGGAGGATACATTAAACTTCATGACTAAAACAGCTCAACATAGTGATCAAGTACCGCATGACACAACAGGGAAATTCTGGAAAGCCTTGCTACACAAAGCTTATGAAATTGTTGACAAGGTAAGAAAATCATTCACGATTTCTTTCCTCACTAATAATGCGGAGTAGGCTTGTTAAACAAAAACATCAGATAAGGTTAAGATTCTAAAATCACAATTATACCAACAATCTTGCACACATTATGGCAAAACACTGAAAGAAATCATTCTATACAATGTACTTTTATTTGGGCTTTTTTTCTGTTAAGAACTGAGAATGTACTGGTAGGTTTATTTTGTGTTTTTCTTTTAAAACTGTGTGCATACCATACTCAGTAATTGTTATTGCCTTTTAATTTTTACCCAGGTCAACCTTCTTTTACCAACCACAGTGTTTTTTGACATGATTAAGAAGCTGCTATGCAGCAACAGTGGCACAGTAAGACGTAAAGCAATGGAACTGTTGAACAGCAAACTGGGTCACCATACAGGAACCTATCCTGACGACCAGGTGACTTTTTTTTTTAACTATTAGTTGACCTTGATCAAATTTTGCCATGGAATCTCTTTTGGCATTAGTCCTAATTAAATTGAAATAGAATAAAAAACTTAAGGAAAACATTCTTAATTCTCCCAGTGCAAGTGGAAGTCTCCTGTACATGGACAAGAGATAAACCTGCCCACGTTTATTTTATCCATTCCAACAGGTTGAAGCACTACTGAGTCTTGTAACAGAGTTAGTTACCATATCAAAGGGTACTGCAGACAGGGAAGAATCCATTATTAACAGGCAAACAGCCCTATACAGTTTAAAGCTTCTTTCCCGATTGCTATCCAAAGATCATCCCAGCCAGTTTAAGGAGGTAAATACTCTATGTACTTCCATACTAAGGTTAATAACTACAGTAGAACCCCGGTGACTCGAACTTGGATAACTCAAACTCCCCGCTAACTCCAACTAAGTCCCGTTTCCCTTGGATTTGACCCTACTTTTCAGTCACTTTTACTTGGATAACTCAAACTCGGACAACTCGAATTCCTCGCTAACTTGAACTAAATTTTGTTTCCCTTGATCAAAATTTACCCCGATAACTCGAATTCTGGTTCTTGCAACTCACCACTGATGCCATCCCATTAGCTCCTCCTGTCATGTTATCGGTAAAAAAACACTGGAATTGACACTTCTAAAGCAATTTTTAACTCGAACAGTTTTTCGTCTCCCTTCAGAGTTCGAGTTACCGGGTTTCTACTGTACTTTAATATTTATCTTCCAAAATCTCAACACAATGAAGCAAACAATGAAGGATTTTGAGAGTCAAAATAAATTATTGTGCTATCAATCTTTCACATTAGAAATAGGAAAATGTTCTATATATCTACTGCTATTTATGGTTCATCAGGCCTTGGATATGTCTCCCTACCCTGATGTTGTTAAAATGTTCTGTTCTGTTTTGTCAGTAGGTAACAGCTTATTGAATGTTTTATCTTTTGTACATTTAGGTGATGTCTTTAGCAATCAATGTTTTCTCTGACAAAGATGCCAATGTGCAGGTGAATGTTCAGCTCTGTTTATTTAAATTATACATGAAAAACGATAATGTATAGCGTTTTTTAAATAAATGAAAGTGATATCTTATGATTAAAACCCAAATTTCTTTTGATGAACTTGAAACATCTGTCATGATAGTAGTGGTCTACAGACCATATACAGTATTGTCTGTTGTTGTATTCCAGGTTGCAGCCAGTGCCTTGCTTTGTGTGGCAGAAGTTGTCAGTGGTCTCAAGGCACATGCCATTCCCATTTTGCCTCAGCTGATGCCATCTATTCTCAAGCTAATTAAACGAAATGAAAAGGACTGGTAAGGAGTTTCAGCAGACTGTTTCTGTGTTGTATCAAAATAATCTGATGGGTGTGATGGTATCCCTGTGCAATTCCTGCTTTGCAGCATGGGTAATATTGAACTTAGGTCGGGTGACTTACTCAACCATGCACTTTTGGCAACTGTGTGAAAATAAAGTGTGTTGAGTTTGAGATAAACAGTTTGTTTGCTGCTTTGTGACAAGCAAATGTTACAGTGGGTTTATCTGTCAGCATTCCATGTGATCCTCTAAGCTTTTTGATTATTTTTTGATAATTTCTGTAAATTAGCATGTGAGTTTGAGTGCAACGAAAGTGAATGTAGGTTATGTCTAGTCATCACAAACGACTGCAACTACGAAAAAGTAATGACCGAGCAGACTTCAATGGAGGCTGGAAAATTAACTACCAAATCTTATTAGCCAACTAAACCCAGTGATGTTATGTCAACTTTATTAAAGATATTACTTCCTTCATTGAATATAGTATGATAGACAACTTGCAACTTGGTTGCCTCTTTAGGAACTGTTTGCTGGTACTGTGTGGTGTGACTGCTCTGCATAAAGCCACAGAAGCCTTACCTCACTTCCTCAGTCCTTATTTGGTGGATATCCTTATTCAGGTGGGTGTCCTGTGGTGGCTTATACTTCTTACAATGACAGTGCATTGATTATTATGGCATGATCTAAAAAGATTAGTTTAGAGAAAATCAATGAATGGCTCCTTTCCAAATCTGTGCAGTTCAGACTCACAAGTCATATTTTTCATAGGTGACCAGCCCTTCCCTTGCTAAAGACAGTGATACAGAGAGCCAAGAGGAACAAGCTGAGGTCACAAAGCATTCTTCAGTTGAAGTACAGTTAAAGGATCGCTTGAGTTCACTCAGGTAAGGACATAATTTTTTCTTTACCTTAACAATATGCTTTTGATCCAGTTATTGATTATAGATTTTTTTGTTCAGTAATTCTGAAGTGCAAATGGCCATGCTATATATTAGTAATCTAAGCAGCAAAACAATGATCTTTTCTCTCTAAGTATTGTAATGGAAATGCACAAGGGGATATGCCATTGGAACAACAGATGGACTCAGGGAATGTTGTGTAATGGCTTCAAGTCAGTAGTATTCAGTGTAAATTTGTTTTACTTTGGCACAGGAAAGTACTCGCCTGCAACATTTCACCTCGAGTATTTATCTCTGCTGTGACTGAGTGTTACCACAAAGTTGTTATCAAGCAAAAGGTGAGATACCATACATCACATGTGAAACTTTGTCTTGCTGACGGTGTACTGTTTCTTCACCTGTAGGCCTTTTATTTCATCGAACAATCGTGATTTGAACATGCTATTTTTAGTCCTCTTCAATATACTAACCAACTAAGACTCCACCCTTTTAGAGTTTGTGGTATTTGATTCACTTGTTGATGTGTTCCCATTTTCCATGGCAGGAATGTGTGGCAACACTGATGACTCTGCTTGCACAATGTGTTGAGGCCATGAAGAAGGATGATATCAAGACCTACCAGTCAAACCTGTTTAGCTTGTTTCTGGAAGCACTGGATTTTAGAGCCCAGCACAATCAGGAAGTAAGTGAGAAACTTTAATTAATGTTCTGAACATTGTGCTTCTACTAAGGTTTGAGTCTGTGTTCAAATGAAAACAACTCAGCAAAAACTGTCAAGTAAAACCCTAAATTACTGAATTTGCTTACTTATAAATACTTTGCTGTGGTGCTGTTTATTATCCTGTACAAGGTGGTTCTAAGTCCAACTTTTGAGTCTGTACGTTTTGATGAAATTCCAAATAGTGCAGCTGGATCAGACGAAAGTCACTGAACCGTGTTTCCTTTAAGTTTAAACCCTCAAAACTATCCACTGTACTTTCAGGTGCAAGTCTTGGAGAGGTAACATATACTGCCCGTTTTAGGAGACTTCAAATCCTTATTATGTTGATATGGTGTACATAGAAAACGTCAGGGAAAAGCAATCCTATTTTGGCATGGTATAGCATTCTGTTTGTCTCTGAATCACATGAATCAATTTCCTTCTCTTTCTGTTTTTTGTTCTTTGCCGCTACCTTTCAGGAAGATGACGATCTACTGGAGAAAACAGAAGGCCGGGTGATTGAAGCTTTTCTGTGTCTGGTGATCAAACTATCTGAAGCATCCTTTAGACCCATGTTTTTAAGGGTAAGATAATTTTGTCGTAAAAGTTATTGTCATTTAGGGCGATTGGGCTTTCAAAAGTAATAACGTGTACAGCTCCGTTTCTTAAATTTTCATATATCTTTTCAACCTAAATATTGGCGATTAAGTTACCTTTTTGTGGGGTTGTGAGTGCCAGTAATGTTAAAACTTTGCATCGGACTAGCATCCTATGCAGGGGAAGTAGCAATACTTCTGATTGTCTTGTGTTGTACTATTTCAACAACAGTATCAATGTTGGTCACTAACTACAATGTTGTTTTGTTACAGTTGATAGACTGGGCAACCGGGTCTTCTTCCAGTAAGGACAGGCTTCTTGTTTTCTATCGTCTCTGTGACAGGTAAAGAAATGCGATTAAGTTTTTGTAAGTTGAGTTGTCATTTCACTGTTGTGATTTCATTTTGGTGTTAAATTTTCTTGTGTTTTCAGTGTTGCTGAGAAGCTCAAGGGTTTGTTTGTCTTGTTTGCTGGTTATATTGTAAAGAACTGTGCTTCTGTGCTAGATGCTTCTAACTCCTCCAAATCTGGTAAGGCTTATTTCCATAAGGTATGATCATTCTGTTGATGAAAGGAATGATTTGTGAAACATATTTGATCATTTTTACGCTAAGAGCGTAATATATATCAGTTATCATTTATCATTAAACTCTGGGGTGGGGAGGGTACCAGGGGTAGTGGTAAGTCATTAGACTCTCACCATCCTCCTTCCCAATCCCCCCACCTTCTCCCTATAAGCAAAGGTATCCATGAAGGGAACAAGGTTTCTCTTCAAGATTTCAAGGCGGGAAGTGTTTTTCAACTTGACAACTAAACAAATGAAACAAGTTTATGATATTCAAGATAGCAAGCGCCTCCCTGTTATTGTATTAGCTGCTAGTGTTCACGTAGGTTATTAACATTGTGCGAAAAGTTTATGCCACGATACTTAGTGTGTTCAGTTCTTCGCGCCCTGTGCGATTCTCATTGCGCCCGACGTGAATCGCGTGGCGTGCAAGGGTGGTAACTTACGTTTGAGAGGTACCGTAAGGCTTCAGTTGTTGTAGCACATGTGGAGGGGATTAATGAAAATCAATCGGTTCCCCTGTCTGTGGACTAACATTACCCTTCCTGTTTTGTGTAGAAGAAACCATTTTCCCAGATGTGTCTGAAGACAGAGCAGTACATAAAACTTGCTTACTGCTGAACTATCTACTGGATTGTCTGCACAAATGCCTCATGTATGACACGCATGGATTCCTTGATAGTAACCGCTTTCAGTGTCTGATGCAGCCTCTTGTGGATCAGGTAAGACTTGACATTGTCAAGACGACTGAAACTGTTTTGCTCATCTCAGTATAGTCAAATCTGCATTCGTGGAGTGGTTTCCAGTTTTGCTTTATTACGCTCTGTGATTGGTTAACAAAACCCGCGCCACTTTCTCAACTGATGAGAAGCAACTTTCTCGTACGCGCTTTCCCGCGCTAGGCGTTGGTGACATGTAACTACTTCAAATTCTGATTGGTTTATTGCACTTTTTGTGTCTGTTGCGAATGGGAAGAGTAATTACTTTGGTTTTGGTTTTACGATTCTTACTTGAAAACCGCGTGGCATTTCCTTTCCGTTCTCAGATTGAAAACCGATTAGGAGGAGAAGCTGAGTTTAAAGAGCGCCTGTCCAGTCACTTGGCGCCCTGCCTTGCGCAGTTCGCTGTGGCTGCTGGAAGTGATGCACAGTGGAAACCTTTGAACTACCAGGTGTTACTCAAAACACGTCACAGCTCTGCAATGGTGCGTTCTACTTGTGCTGAAAGTAACTTATTTCAGGGCATTGTTTTTCACAGTAACTTATTAAATTTCTTGAAGTATTTGTAAAGAAGTGTCTTCCTTTGTAGTGTTCTTTCTTCGTTTGCCTCACAATTATGTTAAGGATAAATACGATCTCTGAATGTCGAGCAACCCTTCTGAAATAGTTCCTGGTATATCTTAAACAATTTTGCATTCCATTTCTGCAGTTAGTTTCTTTCCAGTTAGCAAGGAATTTGACTTTAACTTTATTGAATTCGTGCATAGATGATAAAGGGGAATATCCTAAGTGTCAGCAACTGGAGCAGAAAGCAGGACGATGGCCCAATTTATATTCATCCCCCAACTAAAAGTATTTAAAAAGATAACAAAATAGAAGAATGAATGAATGTTTGTGATCTAAATTTTAGCTGCTTCTTAGGCATTCAAGAAGGGAGATGTGTATATGCACAGGGTGTACAACCAAATCACGCCTGTACAATTTCCCTTGTCATCTGCATGTTCATCTAGCCCTCAGGTATTAAGACATCTGTAGTTTTTCGGATTAACCACTAATTGGCAATATTAATTTTAGGGGTCAGTTATTGAAAGTAAAACACTTCTTCTCTGTAGATTGATTTGGTTGAGTTTTTGCTTTGAGAGAACCTTAACTTAGGAGGTTACGGTTACCCGTCAAAGATAAATGTTTTGGCAGACTGCAGGTGACTGTGACATTAACTTCTTGTCTAGCATATCTTTTATTTGGCCTTAGGTGCCACATAGGCGTGAGGAGGATACGTATCCTTGTAATCTTGTATTCTGATGGGTTGATTTTATTTCCCTCTCAAGGTACGCTATGCGGCGCTAAAAGTGTTGGAAGGCTTTCACATTCGTCTGGGTGAAGACTTCATGGTGCTCTTACCAGAGACCATCCCTTTCTTAGCAGAGCTCATGGAAGGTGAGTCTCACTACGTTCTTTCTCTGTGGATCTTCGGGTGGCTGTTGACTGAGCCTGGCAAAGTGTGTTGTTGATTATAATATTCCGTGATTTTGTATTTTCAGACGAATGTTTTGAAGTGGAGCAGCAGTGCCAGCATGTTATTTCAGAGATTGAGCAAGTCTTGGGAGAGCCACTGCAGAAGTACTTTTGATCGCTCAGCGCAACTCTCCAACTAACAGCTGTGATAATCAAAGCTAGGCCCTCCGTTTTCATGAGATACATGATGGGTGGGCTCTCCCCAGGGGGTGGGGAGGGGGTACTCCTTCTCTGCGGCTTGAATGGTGTGGTTGTTTTAGCTGTTTTTGATCCGACTTGGTGTAAAGTCTGTCTTCCTCTTAAATAGGGTATAGGTTTTTGCTGTTTTCATTGAAAGGGAAGCAATTTTGCGGTCGCTGCTTCACATACAAAATAAAAACTCGTATTGTTGTGTGAAATAGGCTTAAACAATGCTCTGTGACCTCCATCAGTCTGTTGGTAGAATAAAGAAACATCTTCATAATACCATATTGTTTTGTTCTGTTGTTGTTGAAAGAATCTGTGAAAAATGTTAATGACATTTCCTGGGCTAATGCGGCTGTTTTAAGAATGTTTCAGTTTAAAACAAGCCAAAAATTTTGTTAACAAAATCTTGCTACTTGGTCCTATCATGCTAATCAAATTGAACATAGTTACCCGATGAGAATCCAAAACGGATTTTGTAACGGACAACCTGTCGAATCTTTATCAAGTTGTTGGGTTTGATTTGTCATGTAACTCTCACCATCTGAAGTCACCTGACAAAACACAACATAAAATCCATTTTGGGTCTTAATCGGGGTGACTGTTTTCATTTTGAAGTCGAAGATCGTATTGACAATGCTTTAGGGTGGTTTGCTTTTTGTAGTCTTTTATTTATTTATTTATTTATTTATTTATTTATTTATTTATTTATTTATTTATTTATTTATTTATTTATTTATCTATCTTTTAATATGACTTGACAACCGTCTGTTGCCATATCGCTTGAAAAAGAAATCAAAGATGCAGGATCTAACAAAACAAATTCTAGTGGCTGCAAATTGCTCTTAAAAACATTATTTTGAATAAATATTCAAGGCTGAGTTTTTGTTTTTCAGTAATCTGTGAAATCTGCTAGAATTTAATTTACTTGTGGAGAATACGCGTATTCCATAAGCCATCAGCCATCCCTTTTGTAGTAAGAGTTTCTCTGCTTTCACGATCGGTAATAATAATAATAATAATAATAATAATAATAATAATCATAATCATAATCATAATCATAATAATAATAATAACAACTTTATTAACGTGTCAAGCAACAATCTAGCAGAGGGGATTCCCACTGTTTGATTCCCACTGGGGATTCCCATTGTTATTTACGACATTCTGCTATAAGACGCTGAAAAATAATCTAAACATTGTTTCTTTCACGTAGTTACAACGTTTATCGTAGTTTTCGTCACGCGAACTTCTGGATGAAGCAATGTTTTGTTCGTGGGTGGAGAGGGAGCGTGCGAAAATTAAATCTCATCTCTGACTGGTTCTTTTTTGCAACTTTATCCAATCACGTTCAGTCCCAAGAAAGCGCGCGAAAATTCTGGCGGACGACGGCGAAAAAATATCGAGTGAAAAAAACAATAGCTTGGAAGGTTTTTTTTTAAAAAAAAAGCTCAATTTGTTAAAAATTCGGGAAGCAAAACAGGTAGAAACCGTTTGCAACTAAAGCAAAAGGATGCCAAGATACCTTGGACTAAACTATCTCGCAGATGTAAGTTTTATTTTTCCTTATTTTAAGATGAGTCCTACATAAGACTTGCAAATTTGCGTTTGACGCTACAAAGCTAAGAGTTAAACAAATTGCTACAACAGCAGAACTATATTTAACAGGCTTTGCAGCAGAGAAGAAGCATGCTTTCCCAAATGCTTCTCACGATCCCAAGCCATCTAGAATATGTGGAAATCTATGCACATAATGGGACTATCGACAATACCATTCGACATATTCCTTTGGAGAACGGTGAGTATCTGACAACAAACTTGTGGCTTTTCTGCTTTGTTTTGGCTTAGCGTAAGCTCAACTGTTTCTTCTTTTTTTTCTACGGAAAACCTTATTTAACGATTTGAGCTAAAACCGCGAAGCTTTCTTTGATAATTGAAAACTTGAAATTTGATTAACGATGAACTGTAATAAGCTTACATGTTGATTCAGTTTGCCCTTTCTATCAAACACTGATGCATTCTTTGAGAGATTGATTTACAAGTAAGACTTAAGTTTGTGTTCTTCGCCAATTTATGCACTGTTTGAACTTGGTTTTGTTTCAAGTATCTTTTAAATATCACCCACGTGTAATGTTGAGTGCGGGGTTTATCCTACCAGATTTATTAATTATGAGCTATGGTCACTGGATAGACATTGATATTGGAAACCAATAAATATAAGCTCATTAACTCAGTATTGCTTTAAGCAACAAACACACAAATATGTTTAGGGACCTTTCACAATAATTACCTGGAGGGGGGTTGAGAAACCGGAGAAGGGGGGGAGTGGCATAGGGGAAAATCGCAACTAGAGAGAGGGGGGATTGGATGTAAAATTTAAAACATACAGGGCATTACTTTTTTTCACAAACTGGAAAGATGGTAGAATAGCTATAAGAGTTCTAATATTTATGCTTGCTTACACTGGAATTTAACTGGGAAAATATCAATTCCAGGTCTTTTGATCTCTGAACTGGCTGATTATTTAGTATTTTCTTATCTGGCCTGCAGTAGGAAGGGAATGCCTCTGCTATATATTAAAACAGTGCTTCTTTATTGGCACCAGGTTGTAATGAAACAGGCACCCTTAAACGTTGTAAAAGTTGCACTATGATGTCATTCGGTGAAAAAGAAAGATGCCAATCTAGGATAGTTTACATAGTATTATAAATAAAGAGAATGGAAAACCCAATTGTTGAATTTATTAGCAGTAAATTGAACTATGTCACTATCAACAGTTTGATTATTTAGCAAAGTTAGCTTATAAGGAAGTAAAGTAAACTCAATCAGAGAGGAACTCCTAAATCACATTTTCATATTTTCCAACAAAGCTTCTGGAGTTCGGAAGATCTCTTCAAGCAAGCTTTAATGTCTGTCACAGATGTAAACAATGGAAAAGTTTTATAAACAATTCTTTCAACTTGCTGAACGCCATATATCAATGGATCATACTCGTCAATTGGTGAGCTGCCCAAAGACAAAAATGTGAAACAGGCTCTCTTCTTTCTAGCCTCTGCAGTATGAATCTTGTGCCTCAATTGGCTTTGGCACTGCTTTCTTTTCTCTTCCTAGATTCTGAAGATTTTGCTGTAGACAATATTGTGAAAGTGGCAGAAAGTTTTGCCATCACTCTCTCCATATTTTGAACAAAATTATCAATGTTCTTCTCAATTCCTGTAGTTATAAAGTGTAGTTAAATTTGTGATGGTACGTTAGCCCTGTTTGCAGTTTGTCAGTTGTTTTCATGAATAGGCTATTGTCATGCTCAGTAAGTTTATTTTTCAATGTTTCTACCTGCTGTCTTAAGTTAATATCCCTGCTCTTGCATCTCGATATATTTCTATTGTAATTTGAAGTGCTTTTTATGCCTGAGGGAGACATCCAACATGCAAATTAGGTATGAGTGAACCAATGGGGAGAGGAAACAGGGGAGGGGGGTTGACCTTAATATTATCAGAAAGAGAGGGGAGGTTAAAGTTAATTTTTGCTTTGTGAAGGGGGGGGAGGGGGTGCGACTAAATTTTGAGCCGTATTTTTAAAATCATTTCCAAATCTCCCCATCCAAGTAATTATTGCACAGTCCCTTACTGCTAGAGTAGATATAATTTTGAGCCTGTTGGATGTACTGAGAGCATTAATTTTGCAATTACATATTTCAATAACACTTGATAAATCAATATTACATCGTTTTTTATATTTATGGGCAATCTGATTACCTCCGATTTCTATTGATTTAGTTACAAATTACTGATTAATCCAGTCCGCTACACTCTGATTTAGAAAGGGGTGATATTTTTGCAAATACTCTCACTTTCCTAAAATAGCAAAAAAATTAACCTTGCAATTTCTGCATCCAGTTTGGTCAGAACACAGGTTTAAATTATATCACCTTGGCCTGAAGTCTAAGAGATAAACGACATAAGATATAAGAATTAATTTTCAAATATTAAGACAATTTTTTGTACATATTTTTAAACAGTTGTTTTTGTAAATAAATATTATGAATTGTTCTCATTTTTTAAAGCGCCTTAGAGCTTATAGAAATAAATGGAAAACTTGGTCCTCTTGTTGAAGTCTTCTTGACGGTAGGAAGAAGTGGGACTGGTGTTTTTTGCGTGGCATCTTTTTTGACCCTTTTTTGTCTTATACATTTTTTTGACACTGGTTACCATGCACAAAATTAAATATGTTTTCAAAAGATGTCGTAGCGATGATTTGCATGGAGATTTGAGAGTGCAGATTTGGTTTTATTATGTCATTTATTATCTTTATGTATAACTAGAATCAGAGCAAGCCTATTGGCTAATGCAAGGATAACAAGTCTTGTGATTGGCTAAAAACTGGTTGCCTTAATTTATGCAGCTTTCAGTGAGAACCTTTTGCGACTCATGTCTGTATTGGTGTGATGTCTGATGATTTTTCTGACCAAATAACATGTAAATGCAAATGTAAATGTACTTCAATCACAAACTCCTGGACCAAACGCGAGTTTTGTACTCGATAACTTGACATGAATGGGGCTTGAAAATATTGAAAGATTCAGAAAACACCGCCCTTAGCCGGGCCCAGTAAGTTACCAGGAGTTTTGACAACAGCATTAATTAGCTCTGAAAACAGGTATTGGAGAAGTAGTTCAAATAATTGGAATTGACGGGAACTTTTAAAGTTATTACTTGAGTAAAAGTGGTTTAGCAAGAAGACAAGCAGTAAGTATGTGAATAATGTCGTCATATTGTTTCTTACAGAAACTGCGTTTAAACTGTCCAGTAAACAGCCAATCGATTACCTGACACAGCTCACCAGCTCCATTCATCATCCAGAGCCTTACAACCCTGAGACGACAGGAGAAGACATTGTACCAAGCTCTAACCCAGACTCTCCACTGGTTTCATTTGATGTGTGGTCTGATCTGGAGGAGGAGTGTGCAAATTACGTCATCAACTCTTTGGCACCGGATAAAGAACAGTTTACGTCTACCAGTGGAAATATGCATGGTGAGTGTGTATCATTGAACCGGTTGTAGCAGAATTTTAAAATACTGGTCATTTTTCCATCCTGGTGGGAGTAATACTGCCAGTAATACTGACCCGCCCTGTTACGGCGGCCCTGCATATCATGTATTTATTTTCATTGCCTGCATATCCTTAATTGTAAATCACTGTATTCCCAAAAATCTGGGGGATACAGATTCACCTTCAACATCCATTATAATATCCCTGTAAAAGTATTCCCAAAAAATTTGTATCGTGCCGTATTTTGCCCAAATTTTCCATGTGCCGTTAACCTAAAATTGGCCAGGCTTCACTGATCATTTGTCTTTTGATATAGTCAGGAGTACCTGATGTAGACCGTTCAACTACTTTCTGTATGGAAATTTTACTAGTTGTACAAAGCTTTACGTCGGGCTTAACTGCTAAAGTTGGACGTTAAATCGGGGACTTTGTCTTGGTCGAACGATTGTTAGTAATGGAACTTAAGTACTATTCAGCTGGTCTTTAGTAATTGTCTTGAACTCTAAACTAATTTTTCGGCCATACTTTCATCTTCTGTTTTTAAAATTTATAATGATCGCGAATTCGTTAGGACGAATCAATCACCAACTATATGCTTGGAACGAAATTCCTGAGGCCCTTATGCAAGACCTTTTTCCTTGTGACAAGGTTTGACAGAAATGGGAGACTTCATTTCACTTAATTAACGTAGTGATCTACGAATTTTTCAGCTTTATGGGTTAACTTGCAGAAGATTCAACACAAGATAAACTAGAAGAGATGGAATGCTTGGACTACCTCCATGACGCTGTTCAAAATATTCCTAAAGCAAGGAACTTATGTGCAAGATTAAAGACCAAACTTGTTCAAGATCCTCTCTCACTGGACAGCGAGGGGAATCCTCTAGAGGAGAAAACCGTTTTGAGGTGGGTATCGTCTGGCCTTAATACTATCAACAGGAAAACCCTAGAGTGCAACATGGTGTGCGTAAACTGTTATATTAGGCGTGTTGTTCAAGAGGTGCTAGAGGTGTCTTGGACCTTCGCATATCATATAAAGAAGACACTTCGTTCAACATTATCTGTTTCCTCTCAGGGATTCATAAACATACGGTCAACCCAGTTACGGAAATCTCACAAACCTTACACTAGACTGACATTCCATCTGGTGCAAAGTACCTTAGGCACTTCACCAGAAACTGGTCAGTCTTGTATCACTCACACACAGGAAGATGCTTGAACATCATTTTTTTGTTTTTCGGGATTATTAAGTTAAACCCTTTACCCTTACTACTTGCACCTTACTGATACTGTTCATCTTTCAGGACGGAACTGCAAGCGCCTTTCGATGAAAGAAGTGAAGAGAACCCAAGAACCAAAGACAAGGAAACGTTTTTGAAGATTCTGCCTGATGATAAAGATACTGGGGTAAATTTATTGTAAATGAAAGTTAGGTTAAAACAGCTGAATGGTGGTAAAAATATAGCTGGGTTTTACAACTATTCACCCCAGCAGCGCTTTACCGTGTGCTAATTACAGTAGAAAGTGATAAAGAAAAATGTGCACATATAATTTCGACGTTTGTCAAGGCGCCTTAAAAATCCGTGTATTCCATAATTTCATACCAAACATACAGTGATTGAAGTTTATTTGTAAACAGAATGAGTCCACAGTTGAGGATAAGGAAATTGAGAGCCTCGTTAGTCCTGTCATCCCTGTGGCAGCCGAACATCTGCTTTGCACAGGAGAAACACAACGATTTCTTTATTTACACAAGCATAGTGAAGTTAAAGGTAAACTAAACTAACAAACACAGCAGACAGACTATTTCCTATAGTGACAATACAGCTAAGCCGTTTTGCTGTAAATGAGTAGGATTATCATCTTTTAGTTTATTTCCCTTGTACAAAATTTTGTAATATGTTTTTGAATGAATGTTCTTTTTATCACATTTTAGCAGAAAAACCAGAGTTGGTCTTGTGTAAAACCGGTGTTGATGAAGTTGAGACCTTCTTGGATGATACTGTGAGAGAGTCGAAGCAGAACGAAGTGAACAAGACTGACTTTGTCACACTGAATGACGGTAATTTAGTTTTTTCGTTGCGAAATTAAATAGATTTTATAAGAAGAACTTTTGGACATTTTAGCGCCCCAGTCACATCGGGAGGTGTCCTAATTAGGGTATTAGTAATGAGTTGGCTAAATTCAGAATGTTAAACAAATGAGGTTGGTAATAGGGATAGACAATAAACTTTGTAGAAAAAGTTCTCTGTCGATAAAAAAAAATTAAAAAGGTAAAATTACCACCCCAAAGATATTTCAGGGCTTTTTGTTCAAGCCTGAAAAGAAACAGTTTTGTTTTACAGCCCAACATTAAATGCTCTGTCGATAACAAGTTGGGAAAAGGTGAAATGTCCATCAGAAACGAAGTTTAAATTGTATTACAATCTGAATTCGACTTTCTTTTAAAAGATAAAGTAAGATGTAACAATCCCTTGGAAGACGAGCACTTGTTAGAGTCTCCATCACATCTTCCAAGTGTCCCAGTTAACGACGGTAGCAGCAGGAAGTTTATGAGATCCTTGAAGGCGTTTGAGCTGTCTCCAGGAACGAACAGGTTTGTTGCAGTCACTGTTCTTGACTAATTAATCACGCAATTAATTTGGGTTTTGGCCTTAACTTGTCTTCAATACCCGACTAATTATCAAAATATAAATAAATATACCTTTTGTTATTAGTGGGTCTCACTTCTGCGCGTTAATTTTTTTTCTGGTGCATTATTGCAATGTTTTTCCCATAAATTTGCTCCGCTTCCCTCCTGAACTATGGACGACCAGGAGTGATTGCCACGACGTCCTGATTGGGATGCATCCCACTGCATTTTTTATCATTAGTAACGACTTTTATATACTGAAGTAAAGAGAGACAAAATGGAGGAAGGTGATGGTGAAAAGTGAAGCACTGTCCGCAGGAAAAAGGGCAGATTTTGCTTTTGAAAAAAAGTGAGAGTTTAAACCACAAATTGTGTTTTTCTGTCTTTTCTAGCCCACCAATGACACCAGACAAGGTTGCGCAGTGTGTCCAAAACATATGGGAAAATGAAAAGCTACTCTTTAGTGAACATTTGGCGATGGTATTTCCTAGTGAGTACACTTCAACCTTACTTACTGCTCACAAAGGCTGATCAAGGAGATACGTCATGTACTGTTCATGCGTGGTGGACTTAAAAAACACGTTGAAATTTAACGCGTCAGTTTTACAAATGGTCCATGTTATGTTCTTAAAAAGAGTCTTGGTATTTGTTAGAGACCTCAGAGGCTGCGCCAAAAGTAACAAAACAAGACCTGAAGGTAATCTGGGACTAGGCTGTTCTTTCCAGGGAGGCGCCACAAAGTAAAATCAACTTGCTAACTATAAATGAGTGAAGGAATGAAGGATGGAAGGAGGGAGGGAGGGAGGGAGGGAGGGAGGGAGGGAGGGAGGTAGTAGTTAGGTATGGCTAGATGGATGACTCTGTTAAGTATATAGAAACATTTTTGCTGTAGTGCTTACTGAGCACTGTACATTGTTATGAAAAAAACTAGAAATTGTGTGACATCGCACAAATACTCAAGTGCTAGACATCCGGAATTACCTGGAACGCCTTACTTGTTTTGCAGTGCCAAACACGTCAACAGGAAAAAGAAAGCATCGGTCCATGACTCCAATACAGGTGGCGATAAAAAAGTTAACTTTGTCACAAGAATGGCTGGATGGAAAGCTGGAGTTGGGACTACCGTGGGATCCGCTGGCTATTTCAGCAACAGCGATGGAGGCTTGTCAAAGAAACGTCCAACGCCTTTCCGTATTTAGTGTCCAAGAAAAACAGAGCGAAACACTGGGTCTACACAGGGCACTTTTCCATTCAGCGGAGACTTTTCATAAAACAAGCCTACGAGGTGAGGTCTGGCATATCAGATCTAAATTCGCATGAGTAGATCCTCTTTATTAAGTTTTTTTTTCAATCCCTCTTTTTTAATATTCTTGGGATTTTTGCCCATGAATCCGGCTAAGAATTCCTCCCCCTCCTTCTTTGAAAAATCTTCTTTTACTCTGATTAGAAATAAATAAGTCGACGATATAAAATAGCCTGCTTATAGACGTTTACTCAGAATGCCTTAAATTTAGGAACACCTTTGACAAGCTATGATCCTAAATATAATTTATTGATTGATTTCGCTTGTTGTTTGTTTTTGTTCTGACTTTTCCAGAGGACGAATCAAATGGATGTTTGTCGAGAGAAGTGTCTTCAAGTGAAATCCAAGTTGAAAAACAGTCGCGAGAAAGTAAGTACCAGTTGATTAACTTAGGGTTTACTTTACCTGGCGGCTACGTCAGGCCAATAGACATATTGCCGTCTAATCTGATCATCTTGCAAAAATAAAACATTAAGCAGAGTACTGTAGAGAAAAATGTTCTCAGAACGAACTAAGAATTAACTGAAAGGAGGTTAAATCAAGCATTGCTAGGCCTTATGCCGATCATGTGCCACTGGACAGGACATGATTGTAGCCTGTATATCAGACCTTTCGTGGTACCCGAGTGTAGTCCGCGCTATGTACCTGAACAATGTGTGTGCTGCAGCTCCTAGTATCATTTATTCTACATGTAAGGCTATTAGTTACAGCGGTTGTTAACTACTCGACGAAAACATATTTTCTCCTGTTCGTAAACGTTTACCAGCACTTGGCGTAGGTGTCATGTATTTGTTACATGGCCGATTGGCTCGTTTTGTTGTGAATGACTGGATTGATACAATTTTCAATTTAGCAGTTTTTTTAGGTCTAATTTTGTTTTGTGTTACTTATTTTTATACAAAGACGAAGAATCGATTCCGGTGACGTTTGAAAAGCAGGATGCCTCAACACCAAATGCTTTGGAAACACCAAAATGCCCAGCGAACTTGGACTCACTTTCCTCAACCACCACTTCCGTGGTGACAGAGAGTGGCAGCAGCTTAACAAAGGAAGCTAAAAGCAAGCTCTTTGTCGTTCCAAGCCCAACAACCTCTTCCTATGTAAAGCAAGCTTCTGGTGGCCTTGAAGACTTTTTGTTACTGAGGAAGGGCAAGCTTGACACCCGGTCATCCACTCATCCACCAACCACGCCACCAAGTAAGAAGGCATTTAGAATTTAGTAAAAGAGTTTCGTCTTGGTAAATTTTTTCGGCTTGCACTCACCTTGAATTGTACAACTCGACTTGAATAAAGCGCAGTGATTTTATGAAAACTAACTTTACGTTTCTTTGATAAAAACCGTCGAAAGAGTTATGAATTGTTTAAAAGAACCGGAATTTAAATGATCTTAATTATAGAGTTTTAATTTTAGTCAATCCCGTCAACAGTTTCGTTTCCTCACCACCACTTACAATGCCATCCAGAAATACGCTAACTGCAACCTTGTTACAAAAAAATACAAGTTATAATGAGGCCTCTCTTCAATATAACTTTACCTTTGCGATATTCTTTTAGAAACGATTGTGAAAGCCGCGAAGTTTCGTCCGTCTGTCTTTGCCAAAGATACAAGTGAATCAGACCATGATGCACTGACAAATCCCAGTAAACCAAGAAAAGAGTGCCAAGTGCAGCAGAAAGATGTTACTGTAGAACTCAAAGACGAATTCCAAGAAGTTTTGGATGAGTTAATCGGACATGTAAAACCGCTCCTGATCAGGCTTCAGGACAATGGGGTCATACCACCGGCCAAGACAGTGTCGACCCTGAACCCAGATTATACAAGATTTGTGCTCAAACAGGCACAGATGTCCACAAGGGAAAGAGACGAGAATAGCAAGGAAATGCATATATATTGCACCACTGTATGTTTACATGCCTTGGTCTCATCTGTTGATATTCTCATGCAGAGTGGCTTGGAAGCCTCAATAGGTAAGTATAAATTAGTCAAAAAAAAATCATGTATTCTTGGGACCTATTCCGTTTTTTTCTGAGTGAAAGGATAAATAAGCAAAATATGGTTTACTCGGAATTACACTATTTTTTTTTCGATAAAATTTACTGGGAATGGGAAGGACTGTGTTCTTCTTTAAGGGGGAACTGATTCCCCGTCAACGTTATTATTCCTATCCCAGAGCAAACAATGAATAAATAAATAAATAAATAAAAAGCTCGTCAACATGTGTTTACTAAATTTTCTTCCTTTTGACTTGGAGACGTTCAAGGTCGCTTTACCTTTCTTATCTACATATTATAAGAAGTATACGTATATCTCAGCAAAGCCCGATGTAAACTGCTCATGATAGTTTTGGAATCCGCGGGGCAATATGGTGACGACCTCGAGCCCATGCGAGGCTTAAACCAATCACATTGTGTGGCTAGACCGAGACAAGCACTCAGGGGTCA
Organism: Pavona decussata; assembly: GCF_977016875.1. NCBI lineage: Eukaryota > Metazoa > Cnidaria > Anthozoa > Scleractinia > Agariciidae > Pavona > Pavona decussata. Next base: position 130,854 of record NW_028145544.1, read on the forward strand.
AGACTAACTTTTTAGCTCACATGCCCAGTTGCTAGTAACAGGTCTGATTTCACTAGCCAAAACAAAATATTCACCAGCCACAGTTTCACTAATTCGTTTTATGAAAAGGGAGAGAGAAAGGACAGACATTTACTAAATGTGTAATAATAAAGGCGAAAAATCTCCCACACCCGTAAGCGTTAAGGTTTTTTCACTGTTTACAAATTGCGTTATTTGCGATTGAAATTTCAAGTTGACCTTAAAATGAAAAAGCCTTAACTCTACGCTTGTAGCACAAAAAGTGACGGCTCATACCAAGTCTTGTTCTCTTGATTTGCTTTAAGTTTTGTGATTATTAAATAATTTCCATCTTTGTTTGCTGTCCATCACTCCAGTGCTTTACAAGTTTTACTAGCCAAAATGGCTAGTGAAGGCACAAACCTACTTGCCAAAACTGAATATTTACCAGTCTGCGGCTAGTTGGCTAGCGTTAGTCTCGAACCCTGAGCTGTACTGAATCGCCATTCTGCAGAGATCTCGTGGCTATTAGCGTGACTTCTTTTGCTATGTGCCATTTCGCCATGCTGCAGTTCAGCACAGTCTAAATAGTGATATAATCTATTTTAATTACAGCTTACTTGAGTTTAACCCAGGAGAGGTATGGCAGTTTATTAGGACGAGCGTTAGAATCAACGCGGAGGTATCTTTTTGAAACACACTTCAATTTCCAGGAAGGGAAGATCCTTCACCCCAAGCTTTCAAAGCTGCTGAACATTGTAGCTCAATGGAGCAAAGAACAAGATGCAAGTGACGAAAGAGCCGCTATCATCGCCTTCATGTTTCCAGAGAAGCTGAAAAATGAACTCAGGGAAACACTGTCAGGTTTACATGGAATTCAAGTCAAACAATACAAGTCAGCTACGGATCTCAATGAGTTCCAGGCTGAAGGAATGTTAGCTGTTTACCTGATTAGTGCCTTAGACATTAGCGAGGACTTTCCCTGGGACAGTTTTGACTTTGTACTGGACTATGATCCAACTACCTCAACAGAAAGAGAGAAGCTTTCTCATAGCAGCAGACTCAAAGATTATGTAAGGCTGAGGGCTGTGGCAAAAGCCTTGCTGGATGAACAGTCTGTGCTTGAATCACAAGGTACCTATAAGGATACATCTTTACTTTTTTTACGAAAATTATCTTACCTAATTAACCTTGCAGATGCGTCTAAATTATTTTTTGGTGTTGTTGTTTCGCTCATCTTTAAGCACTTTCATTATTACTCGGAGAAGAAAGAGCCAAAGTTTATGTTGAAGATTCCTTAACAGGCATGAAGTGAAACGGCAATGGCACGTCAAAGTTTGATTTAAAACGTTTCTGAAAGTCAGTAACAATTTTAAGCCGCAAAAAGAAATGTCCGTGTTCCTACAGTTCTAAGACAAGCGAATAGAAGAACAGTTATTAAACTGAATACGGCTCGTGTTTCCACTCCTGATTCGATTTCTCCATCTCTATCCTCCGCAGAAGCTCCTTCAGAAAAAAGAAGTGAAACCCGGCGCAGTGGACGACGACCCTTCCCTGCGTCCCTCGTTTTTCCACTCTCTTCAGTCTCCGCGGCTAAAGCGCTCTTATTTGTCTTCACCCGAGCATAAAAGAGGCCTCTGCGGAGGGGGGAGGTTTTCCGATCGAGCAAACTTCTACAAGTGTTTCAAAGAATGACATAAAGAGACCCAGACGGAATGTTTGCCATTCCCTTTAGAACCAGCCCATGGGAATTTAAATCTACCGTGTGTAAATAAACTAGCTCCTCCCCTCCCCCAACAAATCACCACAAATACTACATTTTTCAAACAAAGTAAAACATTCTGGGATCTGTAAGATTTATTTAATGTTTTCTTGTACATTTCCATGTGGGTTAAAACCGCGCTTGTCGAGGAGTAAGTGCAGAGGAAACTGACAAGTAACTACTGACTCGTGTACTTGCCACCTTGTACCTTCCAATTTCGCGGGCCTACAATTCACGAGGGCCGTGGAAAATTGGTTCTTATTTCACGTCAGAATCATTATTTTCACCACGAATAACAATCTGGAAATAGGCAAGGTGAATTCGTTTCAATGATAATGCCACGTGCGTGGCGCATTTTTTATCTGTTTTCGCTAGGTAGTGGCGTTAATTTCCTGGACAAGCAAGATCAATTCATTTTCATCGGCAGTGAGAAAATTACGGAGAAGGTAGATTTGCTACATCTTCTCGAGACAAGCCACAACGTGCTGATTTACGAAAGACGGTACAATGATCCCAACCCAAGAAACTCCCAGAGTAAGATGTGTTTACAGCCAGATTTGATGGTCGATGAGAGAACCTGCATTCATCTACAGCATCTCCCCACACTGGCTGATGAGACCGAACTTGAACAACTCAGAGACACAGTGCTGTCACTGTCCCTTAAGTGTCACAAGTGCTACATAATCTTGTGTTCTAGCAAGCAGCCAGAGTAAGTGAAACTCAGAATACTTTAAACTCTTGCCAGTAATCTTTCTTTCGAAATGGCATAGTAAACGTTATCCCGGCTTTTTATCATGGCTATTTAGATAGTTTCCAGTGCACGGCAATGAAAACAACATAGGATTTAAGTGAATTATTTTTTGTAACACTGTCACCAATCTTGAATCGAAGTTTTGGAGTGGTGAGAACTATAGCTAAAACCCATTTCTATGCACATACTTATCCAATCTTTTGAAAACTTGGTTTTTTAAAATTTCTGACATACGCCTATTTCAATAAGGTTTATTCATGTACTCTTACCAAAACCGTACCCTTCCTTTAAAATTTGACTGTAAATTCACCTTACAGAAAGAAATTCATTCGTATCATACAAGAAACTCTCATTTATATCGTTTGCCTCTTTGTCAAACTACCATCAAACAATTTTCCGTTTTTTACCAGGACCTAAATTTTACAACTCCTTGTGTACCGAAATCGTCAACTCGTCCTCCTCTACCTCCTTTAAGAAAGCACTTAAGGCGTTTTTCTATAATAACTATTAGTAGTTTTCATTTTCTTGTAGCTTTTCTTTTCGTAATATATCCTTCCGTTTGACATTGTAATTGTATCCGTCGTCGTGTTCTTATCTCTTTTTTTGATTACATCTTGTAAAATAATAACTGAGGAGACCTAATTAATATAAGCTTCATAGTGTCCTTTACGTCTCCTCGCCATTGTTGCATCTTTTTTTTTTTGTTTATATTGTATTTGTGGTGTGGCACAATAAATAAATAAATTAAAAAAATAAATAATTCTGGTCACTTATAACACTCACCATGTTTTCTGTGATTGTTTGGGCAATGCTGAAACATTATTATTTCGTTATTAAAGCAGCAAAACGGTAGAATAAAACAAACGCCACTTTATTATGATTACATAAATGATGACTACTTTTAACAGTCTTTATTTTCACTTTAGCTATGCATTCACAGGAGATGTTCTTCGCTGTTTGTCCATTCTGTTTGCCAGTTTTGCGTATTTTCAAAGCAGTGAGTTTGAGTTGGAGATTCTCTATTCATTTACTGTCGCGGATACTGCCAAACTTGTAAGGCAAATAGGAGAAGCAACTAGAACTCAGTCATCTGTGTGGAACAAGCTTGAGTGGGCCAAAAGGAAGTGGTTGACAAATGAAGCTAGTGCGGTAAGACATTAAGGTCACTAGAATGCTTTAAATGTTCATAGTATATCACATCATAACGGAATCGAAAATACCCTTATAATTATGAATCTATTGAGTAATTTAAAAAAAACTGTCTGAAGATTATGATACACCAGCGATAAGTAAGCGTCGTTTTTGAAATTAGGGTGTCAGCTATTCTTTTTCTATCTTTAAAACGTCTGCAGTCCTGTTGGTCTGTTTACAGTTGCCTGATAACCTGTATGGAGAACGAAATGCTTGCCAACTCAAGAGACTGACTCCTTTTTTTGGTGACTCCTTATTTTCAGCAACTCATGGCCCAATTCTTCAATAGGGTCTAATCTGAAGTGACGGCTATTTACCAAGTGCTCCAGTTGCGACAAATGCACGTGAACTCTAAGTTTTGCTCAGTGTACACTTTTAATGTTGGAAATTTAATTTACTAATCAGGTGTTACTTTGGTTTTAAGCATGAAAAGTTGCTGTTGTCGATTCCATGTTTGAACTCATTCAGGTAAGCTAACAAGATTAGTTGTAGCAATATAATACCGAATTGAGGCGAAACTTCGCCAAAACTAAACAAAATGTGTGATGAACAGTATAGAAAATGGAAATAGTACTTAGGTAAGCCTAAGAAAGGAAAATTTAGGACCGTTTACTGCTTTTTAGTGCTCAAGTGATGCTGACTGCTGCACCATTAGCTGAGCTGCTGAAGATGTCACGTAAAGAATTAAAGGAAACCTGCCCTTGGATTCCACAGAGGACTCTTGCAGTACGTATCAAAGCTTGTAGATTATAACAACTGCTCTTTTCTTCTCTTCAGGAATTATTTCTTCCTCTTACCCATGTTCTAACCTATTGCTAAAGGACAATTCGGGCAGATAGCTTTAACCAAAACAGACCGACTGTTGTGCACTTTTACCTCTGTTTATTTATGTCAGTAGCCTGACCAGTGGTAGTGTAATGATTCCGGCAAGTGCCACGTGTAAATGAGTGACCTTAAGTTCTTTAATTTATAATTTTAAACAATATTCTGCTCTTTCACGCTACGTTTCTCCACCCAATGGCTTTAAATGTGTGCCGACAAAATGCTGCAGGGAGCAAACAGTCTGCTTGGGAGACGTCACCTGCGTGATTGAACACTAAGCACCAGTCAGAGGCACAAGTAATGTTACTACTTCACTAGCTGCTTCATGTTACTCGTTGTGGCTGGAAACAAACTTTGAGACCCTAGACATGAAACAAGGAAATGGTGTTTCTTCGAAAGTTTAACTGTCTGAATTTTTACTTTGTTTTTACTTAGGAATTTTTCAAAACTGTGAATTGGTGTTCTGAATTGGATGAAGATCCGACAGCTAATTCATTTGTGCAACCGACACAACGAATGTTTCAGCAATGCAATCAAATATCTGAATATATTCCCTTCTTGGATGAACTACCACCCTGCCGGAGGACATCAGACTTCAATTCAACACCGGGTAACGTGGAGGTTAACAAAACCCGTCCTATTTACACGAGCGTGGAATTCGCGTCGGATTACAGGCGTGATTTGCTGCAACCATCAAATAACACGCAACAAGAACAGGAGATCGTTAGAGATCTTGCAAGTGATTGGGGGTATTATAAATACTCGTGTGAACGATCTAACTACGCGGCTGTCGAGTTACCGGATACCTCGATAGGTGATCGTTATTATCCTGTTTTCCCTGTACTCCAAAGGGATTGCATTGGAGCCCATAGTCAACCGTCCAGAGAAGGTTTGAGTGGTGAAAGGGTCGAAAATTATGTGAGATCCTCTGTACTGGACAAAAGTTCTTCAAAGTTATGGGAGACCCGAGATGATGTACATTTGGTTCAGTTTATCACTAGGGAAATGGTGAGAATTTTAGTGGTGCTTATTTTATTTCAAACAGTATCTGTACTCACTGAATAAGACATTGATATTCCGTTTAAGGTTGGTCTTTAGGGAGGTTAAGCAACGACGACTGCGACGGCAACGACAACGCCGCAAAACAATAGGTTTAATGAGCAAAAACAACCGCTCTGCACGTGCGTTTTACATTTTTGTACATTTCTTTGTCGTCCTCTGCAAACAACAACGTGAATGACCACATTCAAGGTTTTGTGGAGAACGTGAGCGAACGGCGGTGAATTTTTCATTTTCTTTGTTAACTTGTACGCCACTCCTACCAATTTGGTTCCTGGATAGTTCGTCATTTTTTGTAGAAGTTGAGCGTTTTGGAATAATCGCGAAGTAGCACGAATAAAATAAAGTTAAATTTCCAGGTGACGTTTTCGTTGCCGTTGCCGTCGTCACTGCTTAAGCTCCCTAAAACTTTTACATGTAAAGAGGTCAGCATGCAACTTTTGTTACAACGGACATGTTTGACCACATGACACCCAAGAAATATTGGAAACTAGGACAAGAAAACTTCTTTGACGTCACCTCTTTCGTGCGCATTATGTATCTATGTTTGTTTTTAAGCCTTGGCGAGAAATTTTTTGAGATTTAATGTGGGAAAATATCCATGATGCCACTCCCTCAGCGTCCGTGGTTATGAAATCCCTTTTCTTGAACGTAACTTAATCTTTTTCAGTACCTCATAGTAGATCGTTACGCCCTCCTTTTTTTTTCTTTTTTTACCAAAGCTACCCAACAGTCAAAGTCAAGTCAATCAACAGCCTCAATTGAAAGCAGATCAGCCTCCATACAGGGGAGATGCATATTCTTCTCAAGAAATGTATGGTCCCATATTGCGTTCGATACCAAGCGACTTTAGTGATAGACTGGGCACTGCAGAGTACCCTAGAAGGGAAGCTGGTTCCAGTGGGGCCCAGCCATCAGATAAAGTCGGAGGTTATGTAAGGAATCCCCTAAGGCGCGAAGTGGAGGGTCAACCTTTTCCGGAAGCATGCTGGAATATTAATCTTTTAAATCAGAGATTGCACGAGCCAGACTGTCAACCACGGGCCTGTGTTGATCCTCCGCAAGAAGAGCTCAAGGGATTGATGGAAAGGGATTTTCGTGGTAATTGCAAAAGGTAACAGAACACCCCAACCAATCTTCGTTTCATTTACGAGTTAATATTGCAATCTGATCTCCCACGTTCGGTAGGATATGGATGAAAAATCATTTCTTTATCATCTTTATCATGCCCGAATTGAGTTGTAGGAAATGTCAAGGAGTTAGTTAGCAGTATTATAGAAAATCCCCTGGGATAAGCAATAAAAATCGTTAACTACACCTGACCCTATCTCCGTTTATCCACACTTATACTGTTATTCCGGGACTGTTACACTTCACGAGAACCGTCAAGTACTCCCTAAAGTCGTGTGAGAACCAGCATACGACGCGCAGTGCTTTAGATTTTTTTGGTGTTTAGGTTGCGAGCTCCTGCCAGCGAAATGAAGTAGGTGCAAACATAATAAAACAGGGAAACAGCTTACTTTCCTCTGCTGGTGCTGATCTCACGCGGGTTCACACACGACTTTTCTTATACTTGTGTTTATCGCACAATTAATTCAGGAACTAGGAGGTACTTAGGAGGTTCCCTTAAAGGCGAGATAAACAATGGAGCAAAAAATTTCTTACGATTGCAATAGGAAATTGATTTGACGCAATAACTGGCAGAATTGCGAGAGTTCTCTAGTCACTAATGTGGTTGACAAAGTTCCTTAGCTGGTTTCTGTATTAGAGGTTCAATTGCACCTATTTTGTGATCATCATCATCATAGGTTTTGTCATTGTTATTTTCCTTATCACATGACTTGAACTTGTAATCCACATTTCACAGGCAAGCTGTCCGTGTGTTAGACCTTGGAAATGAAGAGTCTCATGCGCCCCCGACAAAGGTGGGAATAGCTCAGCCACAGAGGCGCCCTTACAGTTCATCTGGTCAGGTCCTGGGAGAGAACAGCGTCGCCAGTCAACACAAGAGATTTAGTCTTGGCATTGATAGGTCAATCCACCCTACTAGAAAACCTCCTCCACAACAGGTAACTTTCCATCTAGACAATCTTAATTCCCAAAACCATAACTGATAAAGGGTCTGATCTGCTGTAGACAGCGTAGCCCGCGATATTGTTGACGCAAAAGGAACGCAGACCCGAGCTAACGAGCCGCAAAAGGGACTGACAAGAAAGGAAGTTGAAGTTATCCTCTTCGTTGCGGGTTCGTCTTAAAACTTTAAACAACACCCCTAGCTTTGCGTTCTTATCTGATGTCTCGGCCGCGTTAACTTCTTGTACTTCCCTTCCCCACTGTCCAATAGCACGCAGGGATGTGAGAAGTTGTTAGTAACCAAGGTTTGGGGAGAACTCGATGTGACATCCTGCTCAGAATATTTGCCCCATGGACTTTATACAAATCTCGCTTTATAAAGGAAGAAAAATCTTACAATTTTGGCACCGCGTGATGAAGACCATGACCTCCGAGTTGTTTAACATTAAAAAACCAAACAACAACAACAACAACAAAAAAAAAAACAGAGAGGGATATGAACACACCAAAAAGCAGGTTCAAGTCTTCCACCGAATCGATATGTTGTCATAGGGGTTAACTGAAGATTTGTTGCAACAACAGATAACACTTACTAATTTTTTACTACCTTTTATTCAAATTGACTACAGCCATCAAAAGGAGAACGCCAGGTACATGGCATACGCCCATCACCGGAGAGTAAGTATAAAAGAAACAGTAGTATTGTATGACTAAATTGCTTCGCGAATTCCTTGGGTGCCAGCTACCTTTTTCGCACAGGGTATACCTTATTGCCACTTATTTTTCCCGAAATTACGCGATAAAGAAAATAAGCAAGAAACATATTTTTAAACGAAATGTGAGATTTTGAGAGTCCTTCACCGCTCTACAAAAGTGCACGACAGAACGTCGATCGCGAATGTCTGGCTTCAGGATAATTTGCAAATGACTGCTGTTTCAACTATAAACTAACCACATCTTCCTTGTCACTCATGAAACAAGAAAGCAAAGAATTTGCAAGAGTCGCTGACGAACTCGATTATGCATCCAGTTAACTATGTTTTACTTATTTCTTATTACTCTTTCTCTTTATCAACGTAAAAGGGGATAGAGACGCAAAGGTTGATTATAGTATTCAATTGACTTTAGAATCAGATGAGTGGCCAGCCTTCTCATCCTACCTATCATCCAAGAGAAGGAAGTTGACTTATGAGAAGATTCAAGGAGCGGAAAGCGGTCAAACCAAGCTTGTCTTCAAGTACGACTTCTAATTTTTTTTTTATCAATTCATGTTGATAACGTTTTGGAACTGCTGTAGGAGCGGCATTTGCACAAGCTCACTGTCGAAAGGAAAAAACATTCGCAAGCAAGTATGAAGGGCATTATTTTTATTTGCTCTCAATTAGCAGAATGTAAGCAAACACTCTTAAGCGCCCTTCTACCCTCGGTTTTATTTTAGTAAATGAAAATGCAAGCCTCTGCTTTAGAATGTGTCTTCGGTTAACAAATGCCTATAGCAAGAGCAAGAGGGGGTGACTGAAGTAAAACACATTGATCAACTATCCACCGCGCTGTCATCACTTGATGTAGTCTTGTCCATGGATGGAGGGTGAGATAAAACTCTGTCTATGAGACCAAAGTCTTTCGCTTCATCAGGAGACATAAACTTGTCTCTTTCAAGTGCTTTCTCTGCAGGGAGTAAATAAAAAAAAATGGAATGTCTAAAGCAACAAATCATTATCAATGAAAATCTTTAACATTAAAAAAAGACAAGATGCCCCTCTAATGGCATTACACGGAATGCTTAATGTAGCCCCAATTACTCCCCATTGTATGTTTCGCAGATATTTAAAAAATATCCTCCCTTGGCCATTGAAATAATTGTCTGAATGGTTTTATTCAGATATATTGCGTGATACTTATCGTTGTGTTACTAGGAATCATACCAGAAATAACTATGCAATAACGTCATGACCCCGCTGAACTGGTCTGGCCTCCTCTAGCTCTAATCCTTCGCGTTGATCATTCGATCTGTTTTTTAAAGCGGATTTTCTTTGCTGTGAACTCTCCCAATTTCCGCCGTTTCAACTGTCGAGTACTACCTAGAAGTTATTATTTCGATTTACTGCTTGAAAAAGGTTTGTTTTCTCTCTGAAAACGGCAGATCCGGAGTCTTAAATTCAGACATGTGGCCACCATTGAACAAAAACAACTTTTCCAATGATGATTTGCTTTGACGTCACACAAGTAGAGATGAGTGGGTCCCCTCCCTCGTGATATACGCGCAGATAATGGAGTTTGATTGGGCCGCTTTTGTTCAAGACAATCAAAACAATAGATCCCTTCTGGGAGAGGGAAGAATTTAATCTAGTTTTAATGAATAAATCAAATGATGATTTGATGTCACACAGAAGTGATGAGTGGGTCCCCTCTCTCGTGATATGTGCCTGAAAAATAGATTTTGATTGGGCCGCTTCTGTTGAAGACAATCAGAACAATATATCCTTACTAGGGGAGGACAGAGTTTAATGCATAAATTAATGTGCACATTTATGACACCGATGAAGAAAAAAAAGATACCCGACCGAAACCTAGACACGTCATGCCCTGCGGGCATTCCGTGTAATAAAACAATAACCTGTATGTTGGTTTAAAGGGCAACTTAGTGGAAAAAAGGAAAAAATCTACGCGTTTTTAGTAAGCAGGTACCACTGATCACAAGGTAGTTGCTTTTATAGTACAAAAGTTTTCAACTTATATGAAAGATAGTTTACACTCAATTGAACAATTAAACTTCTTTGTGAAGAAAAAGCCTTCCAGGTCAGTGGTTTGCATCTGGTTCATGCCACTTCCGTGTTTAATTCGGTGTGTCAAATTTTCACTTCCTATACACTTAGACAACCAAACATAATGTTGGGAGTATTCCTGCGGTGGGCTTACAACCCATGTTAGTGAGGAATAGTTGTTTAGTTACTTCGCATCCATGCAGAAAGCAGGCTGAAACAATCAGATGCCTGCTCTGTAAATTGAATGAGATGTTCTAGTGAAAATGAGGTAAAAAGCAACACCATTTCATCATTTCCCCCTTTGATGACTTGAATTGCTGTACTTCTTAGAATACCCTTTTTTCTTTCCGAATGTGCCTGTTCAAGGGCAAACTGATAATTTAAAAAAGAAGAGATCATATTCATTTGAAGATAAATGCCCATCTATTGTAGGTTTGACTGTGACCAAAATTCTTCTTTTAAATAGCTGTAAATATGTGGTGAATGGATCATACCTATCACTTCAATTGGTTGACCAGTGTGTTTAACATAGATGTTGTTAATTAGCTTCTTCAGGTTAAGAATTTCCTCAGCTTGAATAGCTATGTCTGTAGCTTGCCCCTAAAACATTAAAAATAAACATCAACATTAATACAAAGAATTGTGCAGAAACCAATTTTGCAATCAGGGTTCACAATAAAGCACAATTTGCCACACAAACGTGTCATCACTTATGTTCCCAGGATACAAAGTGGGAATGCAAGCAATGATAATTATGTTTCACTGGACGGCATCTATAAAATGTTTCCGCAAAGGTTGTTTCTGCGAGAAAGCATTTGATATTTTTGCCAGGGTGTAAAATCAATAGTGTGGTTCTGAGAATGTCGTAACTGATTGTTATTGCAATGTATGTGATGCACTGATTCAGAATTCTATAGTAATGAGAAAACGTACCCGTGCTCCACCATGTGGCTGATGTACCATAACCCTAGCATGAGGTAAACAGTGCCTTAGTCCTGGAGTGCCAGCTGTTAACAGCAGTGACCCCATGCTACATGCTTGGCCCATACACCAAGTTGAGATTGGAGGTTGAATATACTGAAATGGAATGACCAACACACATTTCGATTATGTGATTAGGGAGCATGGTTGGTACATGGCAATGGGTTCAAATTATTGACTCTGTATCCTATGTGGGTTAAGTTTGTTATTTGTCCTTGTTGTAGTGAATAAGCCAAGTAATGAATGACACAGCTTGTCAAAAAGTCTCCCTGCAGTTCAGTGGTTAGAGCATCTGATTGGTGCTTGGTAGGAGGTCACAAGTTTGATTCCTGTTGGTTACTCAGATTTTTACTTTGCCCCACACTTGTGACATGTCAAATGGGGCGACCTGCACCGTTTGCAACATCTCACATTACTGGTCAAGAGAAATCAAGACAATACTCCTAGACAAAAACAATGTAGCTGCAGGTTATCAGTGTCCAGTGAAAATAGAGCTTTGAACAGGTGCAGGCCCACTGCTTGAAATACTTGCATAGAATGGACATCTACACTCCTACACTGTGTTTACATTACATTTTACTACAAAATAACCAAAGTCCTCTGTATTAAACTGTCAAAACAAGTGTGGGTGGCCAGTTTATATGAAAGCTAAATTTGTGATGTTTACCTACATTTTTGCATGTTACAGTACACCAACCTGCATTGTATCATATATGGCCAAGCCTGCTGTGACTGAACCACCTATTAAAACAAGAAAGAAATATTGGCACTAATCTGTTATCAGTCCACCCCTCCCCACACCTTCAAGAGGAAAGAGGTGCCTCAATTTCGCCAGATCGCATGTAAAAATGGCAGATTTTGGACTTTCTCATTATTATATTAATTTAATAAATGACTTAATTATCCTCTCCCTAAGAAGGACTTTTAAGTGATAGTGACAAAACAAAACAAGAAACAAGTATTGCAAATGTACCGAATAAATTAAGAATCCCAACTGGTGGGAGGCAAACCAATTGGCAAAGAGTGCGCAAGAATTTGACCAGGGGACTAGTCTGCAATCTTACGGGTAGAGATGGGACTTAAACCCAGGACCATCAGATTGCAAGGTCATGCCACCTCCAAAGAAACAACAAACAACATTGATAGACAGTACTCTTGTGACTGAATGTAATATTTTAAAATGAGATTTCCTGCACAAGTTAAATAGTCTTGATTGATGCTTTTAAATCGCACTAAAATGCCAACTTGATTCAGGTGCAGCAATAAAGGTGTTATTACAAAATACCTCACGACATTATATTGGTTTTATTCATCATTGCAACGACTACTATATTTTATCCATGCCCATATTTCAGTGCTAATTTAGTTCTAATAAATATTTCATGACCCTAAAAACTTACTTCATCTCACTTATAAATTAAGGATGTTTGATTAAGTTGACAGAATAATTCCTGACTTCAGGTTACTAACCTGGGCTGTTGATATACATATGAACAGGAGTTCTGCCATTCTCAGACTGTAAGAATAATAGCTGAGCCACTACAAGGCTGGATATCTCATCTGTTATCTAAAACAAAAGGGAAAAACTCAATAATATCCAACAATCAGTGTATTAACAACTAATTACCAGCGACATGAGAAGATTTCTATGACAGTTTATGAACGTTGCAGCACCTATCAAACGAATGATGTAACTGTGATATACATACAATAAGTCGTTCCGCTGATTTTGAGAGGAGTTACAGAATTCACACTCGGCCGAATCCCATACATTTGATTTACCGTCAGTTTAGCTGTGTTTTTCCCCCAACAGAGATAGCGGCAGAAACCGTGAACACGTGTACCGCTTACACTTCTAATAAATTTCCTGTACTTACAGGACCCATGACGCACACTATCCTCTCTTTTAGAAGACGAGAGAAAATGTCATATGATCTTTCACCTCTTCCCTAAAGAAAGGAAAACATAACATAAGAATGCATCTGTAGGCATAACATTTTTCAAGCAATAAGCTTACACTATATTAATAAAAGGTGATCATTAATACGAAATCAAGATCCAAGTCATTAGTCTAGTTGAGCTCACCGTCTGTTCGATAACCATGGGAATTAAGAACTGTCGTCTGCAAGATGTATGGATCCCTCTAGACAGCCTAGAAATTACCTAACAAAGATAGCAGTGGATCCAGTTTTATATTTAGCAGTAATTCTTAGAAAGAACAGTGCGTTTCAAATATCTTACACGAAAGCCTTGTCGAGCCGCCATTTTGAATTCCTGCTAAAAGTACTGCTGGGTAGTCCTGTGCACGAGTACCCAGTCCTCGTCCAATATTTTGTTCTGATTGGCTGCTGTTTGTTAGCCCCCAACGCCTCAGGTAAACTGAAATCTTTCCTTCATATCAACCGTTCAAAGTTTTAGCCCTAATCTCAATCACATACTAAGCCGTTAATTATATCATCAATAATCTTAATAAAACAAGGGAGTCGACCTCCATCTAGGCCCTTTGGTTTCTTTCAGTTTGGCGTCTCTTTTTCTACTGTATTTATATTTTCTTTTCTTCCCTTTTTTTCTTCTCTGTAAACTGTAAAATTCTGGCATCGTGGACTGATAATTGTAAAAATAATGAATTATAAATAAATGTCAAATAAATTTCCCGTAATTTATGTATCAGACTATTCCTAATAAAACCTAGCTTTTATAGCCTATAAATAGTATATAATAAGTACAAAATTAAAATTGTGAAATTAACAGACTTAAGCGGTCTCAAACGATTTTTATAAGCTGTGCTTTTTCGTCCATTGTCACTGTGGGACTGTGGGTTGGCCTGTTGTGTAGTGGTTATCACATCTGCCATAAATGCAGGAGACCGGGCTTCCAGTCCTCGCCGGTGAACCATCATGATTTTAACATAGTACGTTATATCTTGCTTTTACACGTCTACAAAAAGGCTTCAGTACACAACCGCTACTGGGATCTGAATCATCACATATCGGGCTGAAGTTGGTTTTCAAATGAGCAAATTTACATCAATCAGAGGAAGGACAACTACTGAACATTCTATTTGGAGAACACAGACCATATATCATACGTACCGTGAAGGTAAAGAACGAAACACTGAATATATTCATAATATTATGCTGAGAAATGAAGCAAGCAGAACTGTAGTATGATGCTGACTATAGACTGTAATACTTAACCTTGTTTTCTTTTAGTTCTCGGGCTGATGTCAATGCTATGGGAAGGAATAGAGTGAGAAAGGAGAAGAAAAAAAGAGCGAAAACTGCAAAGACAAACGGTCTGGTTTGCACAAACAAGAGGAAACGCAAGAAACAGGAAAACACTCAGTGATGACGCGTCATATTTTTCACCGGCAAAAGGGCAGAGAATGGAACAAGGAGTAGAGGGAAGGCAAGTTTAGTTCACATGCCCCCAACCCCGGATCGGGCTAAAATAAACAATACAATAATAAAGACTATCACTGAGATAACATCGAAATCAGATCGAAAGGGCTAACGCTCGAAACGGCAACACTCCAAGCACTTTACTACCAAGTCTGTTGATCAATCAAATGTTTATTCAATTACTACAAACGTCCTTCCTCATTCAGTCTGCCTTTCGTGCAACTTTTAAAAAAGGACACTTAACGGCAGAATGTCTAGTGTTTCTCAGTTCTATGCAAATACTATGTAACCGGAGGAAGCCATTGAAGTCGATGCCGGTTTATGCAATCACATGTACAGATCTTGTTTCTTTTTCCAGAAAGACTTACATTGGCGGTTAGACCGGCTATTATTGTTGTTTTCTAGCAATGGTTAGAAACGTTTTAAACATGACAAACAATTTCACTTTTCCAATCCAGCCAGCTTCAAGCTAACCTCCCATAGCTTATTTGCTGGCTTATCATCCCGTGCACCCTTGCCGGAAGGTTGTACAACGACACAATCTTTCAATGAAATATTTGTCGCGAACACCTTCCATATCCTCTGAGACTGCGCAGTGAATAGAGGTTTGGGTGCCCTGTTCAAGGGTCTTATACATACACCAACTGATTACAGGAGCGATAATTTTGGCAAGAGTGTGATGGCGCTGCACTTTTGCATTGACTATCCCTGGCATTCCGGCTACTTCATATAGAGGACGTTTGCAAGATTGCTGTTGAAATAAGCATCAAGGGCGTTGTAACTTTTCTCATAGTGAATATCTTCAATATTTATCTTGCCATCTCCCATCCTGTGACCTGATGAAGACACGTTAATGATGCGACTCGACTGTGAACGCTTTAACCAGTAAAGGAGTAGTAAGGTTAGAAGAAAATGGCCGAACTACATTTCAAATCCAGACCTGTCCACCACTCTCCCCTCTGACATCGTGCATTTTCATTTACTGATGCCCTAAAGTGGGGTCAGCTCATTGTATATCCACAGAGGGCTTTTTGTTCGTTAGTTTTTCGGAAAAAAAAAATGAAAAAAATATCCGCCAGTTTTTGGGGTGTTCTCCGCCTTAAGTGGGTACAATTTGCCCACTCCTTTGGGACCGACAGTTCGCAAAATGCCGGAAGGGGATGTGATGAACAGCTTTGGAACAGACAGCGATAATTGTTCCCAATGTCGAATATTGTAGAATATAATACGCGATGATTAGTGTTATAGTGAAAGCAAACAGGAGACGACATGTCTTGAGACGCTAAAACAGCCAATCATGCGTGTCTATGTCACCATAAGGCATAACCGGGCATTTTTGCGTAGTCTAGGAACGATGAGATGAACGAGTCAGACGACGGGTATTCGAGAGAGTTTTCCAGCTTGTTTTGAGTTCACAGTGTATGAGATCAACGAGAAATTAAACAATGAGTTAACAAAACCAATCAGAGTGGGGGATTGGCTCTTTATTAAAGTCTGACAGTTTTCTTGGTTTTAGCACAGCATGAACAGTTTCACTTTTCTAACCCAACCAGCTTCAAGCTAACCTCCCACAACTTCTTTGCCATGACATCATCTTGAGCAGCTTTGGATGGCTCAACGATATGGCAATCTCTCAGATATTTGCCACTGACACCTTCCATGTCCTCAGAGACGGCGCAATAAATGGTGGTCTGGGCACCTTGCTCTGAAGTCTTGAACATATACCAACGAACAGGATAGAGAAGAGGACTGGACAATATGGAGTGGCGCTGCAATTCTGTAGTGACAGCCCCTGGGTGCAGTGCATTTACGGTCACATGGGTTCCTTCCAGGCGTTTACTCAGCTCCCGAGTGAAGAGCACATTTGCAAGCTTGCTGTCATGATAGGCCCCCCAGCTGCTGTAACTTTTCTCATGATTGATGTCATCAAACTTTATCTTTCCATCTCCCATTCTGTGTGCTGACGAAGACACGTTAATGATGCGACTCGGCTGTGAACGTTTCAACCGGTCAAGGAGTAGCAAGGTTAGAAGAAAATGGCCGAGATGATTCACACCAAACTGCATTTCAAATCCATCTTCGGTCTTCTGATACGGACAGGCCATCACTCCAGCGTTGTTGATCAGGATGTCAAGGCGTGACTCACTGTTCAGGATTTTGTCTGTAAAGGTGCGGACTGACTCCAAAGAGGCCAGGTCTAGCTTCTCAAGGAAGACGTTTTGGTTTCCACTGCGTTCTTGAATTTCCTTTATCGCTTCCTTTCCCTTTTCGAGGTTCCTGCATCCTATAATCACCCTCGCTCCGCGCGCAGCTAAATCCACTGCGGTTTCTTTGCCGATGCCAGTATTTGCACCGGTGATGACAGCTGTTTTTCCCTTCAAGTTTGTGTTGCTCTGACATCTTGGCCCTTGGAAGTATCTTTTACCAGCGTAAAGGACTGCGATCGCCGCAGCACCGACTGCAACTGGGAAAGCCATCTTGTTTGCAGAAGCAATGCTAAGTCACGCACGGCAGGTGTGTTTGCGCGAGTGCACGCAAACATTCCCATAGTTCCAGGCAAGCTGCGAAGTTCTTTGAAGGTGAAAGGAGTCGCAGCCCGGGTGGTACTCCCTTATGTGATCTTAACGGGGACGTGCGGCCCGATAGGGTATGGTTTTCAGGGCGTTTTGTCTTGAACGGGGTATCTATTTCATCACTTTCTGTCTTAAACAGGGTATCGCTACATGACCCAATGGCTTTTAAATTAGGATGAGCTTAGGATAAGCTTACTGGTCTTTTGAAGAACGAAGCATATTTCAATGAAGTTTAAGTAATCTGCAAAGGACCGCCAATGGACGCTATTGTTACTAATTGTTATGTAAATTAAAGGGTATTGTGAAATCCAGCGGTTTATTAAAATACGGTAAGAAACTAGTGTATTCTTATTTCATTCTAGTCTTAAACAGGGTATGATTTTGGGTTAAATGCCTTAGATAGGGTCTGAAAATTTTGAATTCTGTCTTAAACGGGATAGGGAAATCAGAGAATTGTGTCTTAGACAGGGTCAGGGTTTGAACGCCCGGGCCGCACCTCCCTACCCAAGTATATCCCGGGTCCGCAGTAATTGGCCTTAGCTGTTGCGGTATCCCTGTCCATATTGGACAAAGCTAAATAAATAAATAAAATAAAATACCCTCCCCCCCGCGAGTCGCAGATGGACGAATTAAGACGTAGGACCTCACAAGTTCATCAACTATTAATAGTTTTCCACTATTATAAATTCAAGTGGCTCAGAGAGCCTACTTGTTGGCCATACCCACCCGCCCTCCCCCGGGTGCAGTCTGCAACTATTTGACTGGTGAGCCGCCGAGCTCTATTCGATAGTTTAGCCCGAAAGCGACATTTTAAAAACCAGTTTTTGTTAAGCAGTCACAAGTTATTTTCTGATTTCACTCGCGAAACAAACTTAAGTATTTGTTATGACAAAAGAGAACCTCCATTAGTAGTTTATTTATTTTTATTATGCATTTGTGTCTACGAGACTTTATTTTAAACATGAACGAAACTTTTATAACGAGACGTCCTATGTCCTAAACGACTACGATCCTGCAAGAAATATATAAGACACGAAGCGTGGAGTATTTTATATTGAAACTACTTTACAAAATTCCTCCGTAAGTAATTTCTGCACAGGAAAGAATTATCTGAAATAATTCGTATATTACATTGATGATAATAGAAAATAATTCAGTCCTAAATGATAATTCTAGATAATAATAATAATAATAATAATAATAATAATAATAATAATAATAATAATAATAGTAATAATAATAACAACAGTTAAGTAGAGGATCCAACAAAGCACAAGATGCGAGATTGGATATCCATGCACGTGGATTCTGGGAGCAACGACGATCGGCATTCTTTGATGTAAGGGTTTGCCACCCCAATGCTGAATCGTATAAGGACCTGGAGCCGCAACAGATCTATCGTACGCATGAGAATGAGAAAAAGCGCCTGTACTCAAGGAGAGTTCTCGACATTGAGCATGGAACATTTACACCTTTGGTCTTCACTACAACCGGCGGAATGGGCAATGAATCTTTGAGATACCATAGTCGATTAGCGGAGCTGATTGCTATCAAGAAAGGGGAGCAATATGCCAAAACCATGTCATGGATCAGATGCCGAATTTCATTCGCACTGTTAAGATCTGCACTCGTCTGTCTTAGAGGTTCCAGGACATTAAGAAGAATTCAACGTGACATCAAGAACGCGGACATTGACATTGAAACTGCAGAAGGGGCCATTTGAGAGATGCTTATTTTGTTAATTTTTTTTCTTTTCTTTTTATCAAGTGGAACTGATTTTAAAATGCCGAATTTAATTTTTTTTAAAAACTTCATGACATTTGTTTTTTTTTTTTTCGTTTTCTTTTCAAAAACATTGAAAATATTATCTTTCTTTTTAATCGAAATGAATTGTGAATAGGTTTTTTAATAGCTTTTTTATATACTTTTAACTTGTAAATAGCAATTTGTGTGGAATATTTTAATAAAGTTTTTTAATTATTAAAAATAATAATAATAATAATAATAATAATAATAATAATATTTTTATTATGAGGGTATATATATTTTTATTACATCAGTGGAAATTGTTCTTTTATCTTCTGAACCAAACCCATATAAATTAGCTTTTGTATATGAGATGTTCATATTTTACAATTTTATGACAGCAAACTGTAAAATCACTCAGGTTTTAATAGAATTCAAACTGTATCTAGTAGATTTTATTCTTGAAAATAATAAAGTTATTTCCTATAATAATAATAATAATAATAATAATAACAATAATAATAGTAATTAATAATTCAAAATAATGTTCAATATTTCAATGTTCAAATATTCAATATTTTTATCAAGCGAGATGAAAATCTTGATTAAGTTTTAATCGTGGCTTAGCGTTAATCGGATTTTGAGCAACCAGGACCTGGCTATTCTGGCTATTTACAAGCAAGTTGAACTCGTGACTACCGAGAAACAACTTCAGTTAGCGGGTCACAGCGGGGCTTGTACCCAGAAATAACAAGTCCGGTGGCCTAAGAGTTCGTCTACGTTGCCTTCAATGACTGAGTCAAACAGTCATCTCTTTGTAGCCAGAATGCATTAAACTGTGCATTGAGAATGATTGCTAATGGAATCCTTTGTTTAGGATCACTTTGCTCCCTTTTTTTAAAGTTTTTCCCTCCACAGCACTAACATTTAACGTAATCCCACGCTACCTATGAATTCACTTTTCTTGATTCGTACTTTGATCATCAAAATTGTGTTGGAGGGAGGGGTGAGGGACAGGTGAGACCATGTCTGGTATGCCCCCAGTGATTAGGATAAAAATTCATTTAAAAGATTTTAAAAAATAATAACAAATGTTTTTGTTGTAAAAAAGGAAACAATAATGCTGTACACGATTAGAACAACGTTTGCTAACAAAAGCCTACTTGTTAATAATGGATTTTCAGCAAAATAATCATGCATTTGAGAACATAAAATGCTTCTATAGTTAACCACCTGGAACATTATACTTCTCAACACATTTTTGGAAGTTCTGGAAACGGACAAATCTCATGGCACAGTAAAGTGTAAACCTGCTATATGCCATTGGCTGATAGTTGGTCTCTCGTGAGAAGACATAGCCTTTCCAGAATCTGTTGCTTGTCTGGTTAAGCAGCTGCTGGTTAAGTTCATAGATTCTTTCTGCATTGATTAAAGAGTTGCTTGATGGGTACTTCTCGCTGAAAGTGTAGTCAAGTTGCCATACAGGATTGGAGAATTCTGAAAATTAGATTATAATTTAAATCACAATAAGGCTGATAACTAATGGTACAATGTGAAACTTTGATCCGGCATTAAAAACCAAGGTCTAAATAAATTTTAACCAGCTAGTCGGCACAAAGTTTCTCCTATTTTAGTCTTTGTTGATGTGCCCTAAACGTAACACGGCACTAAATGTACTGTGTCTGTGTCCCTTCCACAAAGATATACAGTAGTTTGTTTTGTTAGCTGCTAATTAATTTTTATTTTTTGTTAAGTCAATGTATTTAATTCTGACCAGTCCATAAAGTTTGTCATTAGATTTAGCTACGGTTTGATGCATGATTCAAATACTGCACCGTAAATTTATTTTGTGCAATATTACTGGTCTATTATATTTAAGGTGCAGTTTAGTAACAGCACTAATTACAATATATTATTTTACCTGTAGCCATGACAATATCCATGTAGTACTGAGTGTAATCCATGATCAACAGTTTTTCTGTGTCAAGGGACAGTAGCCTGAATGCAGGATTGTTGTGGTAAACTGGCGAAATAGCAGGTGCTATGAGCACAAATGACTTTCCCAAGTCCTGCTGACCAACACTGCTATCCAATGGAATTGTTTGGAGACGAAAATCATCTTTATGTGTGTGAGCAAAAAATTGACCTGAAAACCAAGAAATGAAATCTTCATTTGCTGCTTGCAATCTGGTAAGTTTAAAGACGAATCAAAAGAAAACATTGCTGCAGAAACATTTATGGCTTGCATTTTTGTCGTAAAAAGTCATTACCTTATTAAACGCTCCATTAAATTTATGCGACTTGTAGAAATTAGCGTTAATTTAAGTAGCGTTCATTTCCACAAACTTAATTTCCATAATTTTAATCCCAAATTCTGGATCCAATCCAGACATTCTTGACACCTGTAAAACAATAGCTTTCCTTTTTCTGCATACACAAATAACGCTGGGTAAACTGTTTACAATATTTATGGTTCCATGGTCCCTCCCAGAGGAGGAAATCTCAACACCTTCCTCTTGAATTTTGGCCAAGATAGATTATGAGTCTATAATCTTTCTCCATGCACTGAAAATGTGACCTCTTCTGTTTTCTTTATTAAAATTTCCAGAATTAATGAATCGCTCTACTCGACAGCAATGGCCATTGGTATTTCAAAGCTACCTTGAATTAGTGGGGATCTTTTCGGCTTCACTGAAATAACTTCTCTGGTAAATTTGGCACCTTGTGTTAATCGCCTTAATTTCCCTCAATTTCAAATTCTACACCCTTTTCCTTGTTAAATTTTTTCTTCAATTCGTGTAAATCTTAGTCGTGTTAATTTCAACACAAACGTTAATTTCCTACAATAAGGTTTTGGAACACAGAACACAGCTTTTGCCTGCTTAACATGTTCACACAGGCCTCAAAATCCAAGAAGAGTAACATAAAAAAAGAGCTAACTTACCAATTACCAAGTCACTATAGTTTTTTGCCACAAGTGTCACAAAGATATCTGTGTAGTTTCTGAACCAAAAAGGCTTGCTATCATATGAATCCACTCTAAAGATACAAATGAAAAGTGTTTTAAGAACAATAATTTAACACCCTGGCCTATTCCAACATTTCCTCAAGATCAGTGCCCAGCTGTAAACCCTGTGGTGTTCACAGTAGCATTTCATAGATTCTGTTGCACCTATGATTCTGAATTGTCAAGTGATAATTATTATCAATAAAAAAACATATTGAAAGAAGAAAGAGAAAAACCTTGACTTACATTCAAAAAAGTGATGAGCATTAAAAATTTCCCACATTGGGAGGGGGGCACATGTAGTACATGTCTGAATAACTAAGTAGCTTATTAAATAAATAAATAAATTAATTAATTAATTAATCAGTTAATTTATAAGAATTTACATGACCAGCTCAAGCCAAACATTTTCAATTATTGATAATTGCACTCAGGTGAAAAGCACAAGCTACTCACCCTGCGGGGATGTGACTGGCCAGGATTGCCTTTTGGCCTCGGATTCTGGCAAGTCTCAATTGGTTTTCTAACCAAACTAACTGCTTGGAAGCCTTTTGATCAGTTTCTACACTCCTTTCAACTGCTACAGACCAGTATAGACTGTTCAAAACCAACAGGACTATTTTACCACCTGGAATATTATAAGGTAGAGTTAAGAGAAAAGCAAAGAAAGCAACAGAACAACAGAAACTTTGGAGTGAAAAAACAAAACAAAACAGACCGATAGGAGGAGTGGCAAGGTGGGGGGAGGGTATACATTATTTTGAGGGATGGTTGACTGTAAGAATGACTGGTTTGTTGGTTAAGTTCAGCTTTCACTGACTCAATACTTTAGCCTTGTTTTCTCAAAAACTAATCGTAAACCAGCCAGGGAAAAAAGAGCAATGTTCTCTGACTAAATTGAATACCACATGCAATACAGTCGAACCTCCCGTAAGCGACCACCCATAATGTCAAGGATATGTGGTCGCCAGGCTTTTAGCCAGGATTTTGAAAATAGGAGTCCAAATGTTATGTGGGCCGAAGGCCCACATAGCATGGCGCCGCAGGCGCCATGCTGCTAGGGGGGTCTGGGGACATGCTCCCCCAGAAAATTTTGAAAAATTGAAGCCTCTTAGGCGTGATTTCCACGATTCTAACAGCTGTAGACGTCTTTCAATTTACCTATTAAGCCGCTGTTTTTCCTTGATAATTTTACTAAGCTATCCTTTCCTCAACTTACCTTGTTTAACATTGAATTATATTTGGGACAGGAACTCCAGTTGTTATGAAGAGTGATTGAAATTTGAAGTTGTCAAGCCATGATTTACTCGAAAGAACAGATATGCGTGGCTTTGTTGGTCGAACTGCATTCGGGTCTACAAGTGCCAGTCTCCTAATCTCAGAAATGCAACATCGTTTATTACTTTCAGTAAAGAACTTTAATTTATGTGTTGTGTAGTCATTATTTACATTCAGACAATTGGTAGTGCAAAGCCTAAGACCTTTTCGAAGAAAACAAATCTACTCAGTTACAACTGTGAGTCAGTTTAATAAACCAATATAAGGCCTAAACTGTCGAACTGCTTATGGGCCTAAATTGTGCGTTATTTGGATTTTATGTTCTTCGCGGTTGACGGTCGAAAATTACTCTAGCTGCCTTGTACTCGACGTCTTCAATTGGAATCCCGGCGTAGACAAGACTCATATCCTCATAAATAATCACCAACGCGGGTATTTATTTATAGCAGCCGGCAAAGTAGCCTGGGGACGACTTGGTAAGCCAATATCACTGAACAGCGGCTTTGCATGCGAAATCGCTTAGCTCAACTTTGATTCATTTGATCAAAACAGAAAGGAAACTCGCTAAAAAAAGTGTTAATATAGAAGAAAAATACGACAGAAACACTAAAAAAACTATGAGAGCAAAAAGGAATGTAAGTTTTATTAATTTATAGACAAATGTTTTGTTACACTAAGCACAGTTCGTAAATGGCGGCCCAAAACAGGCCGTCGAAAATCTCCCATTTCTGAGAAGTGGCCGTCCTTTGGACGGCTGGACGGCCGCCTGGCTAAAAGCCTGCTTACGGGAGGTGGTCGCTTACCAGAGGTCAGACCACAAAGGATGGGGGGGGGGGTCTAATTTCCAGGTAATTTACATGATGGTAATTGCAGACACCTAACGGCTTTTGCCATCGCTTATCCAAACCCTAAGTAAAAGCTTTTCTTTAGACTGCCTGATTTAGGACCAAACAATAAACGGCATTTTTGCAATGTTACATTTCAAGCGTAACACATCAACAACTTTGGCGTTTGTTTGTTTGTTACATAATCCAGTTGACGTTCTTTATCGCCACAATTTTTCTGTTGAATAATACAAGGTTGAGAGAGTCATCACCGGTCGTGCATGTACATGCATGCTATTTACCAGATAAGAGAGCTTTTTTCCTATAAGGGATTCAACCTGATTAAAGTTTATTTCAGTGTACCATAGTGCATGTATATGTTATCATTTGTTTCAATGTCGGGAGACACTTCCGGTAGCTCCGGCTGTGGGATTTTTAGTAATACAGCATCCGCTGTAATGATGGGGGTCAATATGTTAATAATAATAATAATATATAATTAAGCATTACACTAAGTCTCAATGCTTTACAACTCTATAAAAATACCAATTACAAATGTGAGAAAAATACATATATATATAAAAGAAACTTCATAGTCACATTAAAAAACCTACTCTAATTGATAAAATGTCAATTTCCGCCCGTGAGAGAAACAGCAGATTGTGCTGTGTCAAGTGGTTGCCTACGGGAGGTTAAAAACAATAGAAAATTTTAAACAATCATCTCTAAGAGTGGTCGCTTACGGGAGGTGGTCGCTTACGAGAGGTGGTCGCCTACGAGAGGTTCCATCTATAGTGATTTGACTTGAAACCTTTTGGTATTTTGGAAAAGTGGTCGCTTATGAGAGGTGGTCGCTTACGAGAGGTGGTCGCAAAGGGAGGTTCGACTGTAATTCAGACACTTCTCAGCAAAACATAAAATCGACCGCAAATTCAACATATAAGATGGTTATGCTCTCAGCCTTAAGCATTAATTTATTAGTCTGTCAGGCCTTCTTTGCACTGCTACTCATTAATTATTTACCTGCAATGCTAGCATTGTAATATCCACCTTCCAAAAAACTCTCCTGCAAAACAGCCTGCTGGGTTGTTGGGTTCTTAACATAACCAGGACAGTCAGAGCACAGAATCAGTGGACCCCAGAGAGACAAGAGCTTCTGGTACCAGTCATTACTTGAGTTAGGTAAAATGTAGTGTCCTGGCAGGTCATTATTGCCAATCATTGGAAATATGGGGATGTTCTGAAATCGGGAATGCATCTGGCTACTGACTTCAGCAATGTTGTCCAATACCCTCTGAGGGCCAGCATAGCTTGTCCACATAGCATGGCCTGATAGATCCCCTGTAGAAACAAGAGGGTACCTTTACCTTGCCTTACTTATCATCCCCCTTTCCCCCCACCATCCCTCTTACTTCCCCCTCAAAAATAATTGAGGTTATAGGGAGTAAGGAGTAATGATATTATCATACTGTCTGAATAAAACAATTTACCAGGGACAATACTGTGAACACAAAAAAAGAAAACAGCATAAGTGAGTTACTGCATAGGCCCATAACACATGAAATAGGAGAAGATATCACAAGATTTTACTATCCAAGGATAAACTGGAAACAACAGTTTTATGCTGCTGCTTCTTTCCAATTCCCTCACTCATGGACTGCCTTCATCACAATACCCCACTAACACTTTCCCACCCATCTAAGAACTTTGTAACCACAAACCCACCAAAAGTTAACAACCCGCCTCAAATGGTCCTAACTGTAGACCTGTCAAATTAGCCATATCTCCCAAATATGGCACTCTTCACAACATGCCTTCCAGTGAGAAAGAGCTTTAAAATCTATAATGCAAGTCATTGTTGTTGTTTTCAATTAATTTTTTGTCAAGTTTAAAACAAAATCATTTCTGACTTCAGTGCCACCTTCAACAATATGTACACCTACCTGTTAGCAAAATAAAGTTAACATCCTCCACAAGAGTAATATTTTTCATACCCTCCAAAGAGTTGTCTAACAGAAGCATTGGAGAGTCACAACCTATTCTTCCATAGGGAGCAAGATACTTTGCTGTGCTATTAGCTATCTGCTCTCGGCAAAAGAAACTGTTTGAGATAGCCTTGTTATAAAATGGATCATAATGGATATCAGACAAGTGAAGGAACTTGATAATACTGCTGCTGGTTGCCTTTTCTTTCTCAATGCAGTTCGTTGAATTTTTATCATGATGCCCTTTTTCATAAGTTACTATCAGGAGCACAATCAATATACAGCATATGACTACAAGTAATCCAATCAACCACCGTGCTTGTAGAGTTTTCTTCTTCCATCTCTTGTATTCAGCCAAGTCGTTCTGAAAATCTTCTTGAATATTGACATAGCTAGGCTCCATGGCAATGCTTGCTTCAGCACTGTGTACAGGATTACTAGAGAAAAACAATTGAGCATTCAACACAAATAATTATAATAAAATACAGCATATATTTGTAAAATTATAGTAGTTGATTAGTTCTTTCTTTAAAGGTGTATTTCAGAATTAACTTACGAGAATACTATCCCAACCCTTACCCTGCATTTCACTGCTGAGTTTGAATCAATAAAATCCATAAAACATCAGCTTTCATTTATCATATAAAAGCCGCACTGCACTTCTAGAGGCCAACTCTCAACCCAACAAAACTCCTGGGCCCAGTTGTTCAAAGCCCCCTTTCCCCCCCCCCCCCCCCAATTTTGACTTAGAGACTTTTCTTTACCCAATGTATTAGCTTAAAGTTAGCTTTGAAAATGAAACTGAGAAGAAAACCTTGGCTAAAATTTTTAATGGGGGATTAGCATTAATCAGCTTTTGAACAACCCCGCCCTGCATTCAAAATAATCACTTTCATGAATAAGGACACTCGTGAAGAACTGAGCAAATTGCATAACATGTCATATTCATAACTTTGCTAATGTTTTAATGTAAAAGTTAAGGCTTGACATGCAGTGGTTCTAACTTACAAGTCTTTGTTAATGAATTCTAAAATGAAAGTTTTAATGGGAAACAAATGCACCAGCCCTTTCCAGCATTGCCCATCCAAAACCCTCTCCCTCCCCCCCCCCCCCCCCCCTTCCCTTCCCTTTCTGGGCTGACACTCAAGAATTTGGGGTTTTTGGAAACAAACTGGTAAATGTCATACAATGTGGATAAATAAGCTTGTGAAATGCCCTATGGTACAGTAAAAACAAAACGTATTTTCTGGGATTTCCATCATTCAGTTATGCCTGCAGGGGGAGGGGGAGGGGCTGCATCGGTACTGTTCGAACTGACGGATGCATTGCTGTGGTACTGGTGCAGTAACACAGTGAACATAAAATGCAAGCTTTCCAGGTACTTGTTGTTATCTTCGTTTACTCATTTATTTATTTATTTATTTATTTATTTATTTATTTATTTATTTATGTTCACTGCACTTGCTTATTAATACACATTTTAACATCAGCTCATTGACGCACAAGGTAGACCAAACTACACTGACTTTAAATAGGCTCATTGCATGAAACCTTTTAAAAGTTTGCACTGTTGGGGCTGTATAAAACGCCCGGCGATATCAATCAATGAAAATCAATAATCGATGAAAATCAATATAATCAATAATAATCAATTGATTGGTATTGGAAATCAATAGAAATCGAAGCCCAAAAGTTGAGTGAGTTTTGATTTTCATTGATTATGATCGATTTGCATTGATTAGTAAAAAACTGAAAAGCCCCTCTGGGGAGTGTTCAATAAAGTATTATCTTATCTTATCTTAGTATTGATTATCATTGATTATTCAAATCTCAGTTTCCTTTTCAATAAAACGCATTACATGAATATTTGACAAATGATTTTAATAAATTTATTTGTTCAAATATATATCATAACTAAACGTATCCTTTAAACTGACTATGAAGCGAAAATTGTCTTTAAGTAATTATACAATTTACCCTTTCAAACACGGGATTTCAAAGTTTGGGATTGCTGGGGTAAAAATTTGTTGATTTTGTGAGCGCTCAAAGTTGGGCTATTTTGCCTTCAAAAATGGTATTCGAATCGCGTGGCCAAAACGCCAGGTGACAATAACCGCTGACGTCACGTTGGTGCCAAGAAATGCAATTCGTCATGGCGGAAGAGAAGAAAGATAAGCAACAGGGAGGGTGATATTGCGTTGCTGGCTTCCGTAATAAAGAGAGTTGCCAGAATCAATCGTTCACAGATTTCTACAATCCTTTTCGGCTGCAAGAACGGAATGAAAGTAAACAAACTTTTGGCACCACCGTGACGTCACAACTTGGAATTCAGCATAAAACTTGACCCAGTCCTCTGACCATTTTTGAAAGCAAAATAGCTCAACTTTGAGCGTTTGTACCCCAGTACTCTAAAACTTCGGAATCGTATATGTTAAAGTGCAAATTTTATAACTACACAAAAACAATTTTCGCTTCATAGGCACTTTAATTTTAGCATCATATTATTATTTATTAATTATTTACAACGAGTGATGGTCTCAAAACAACAACACTTTATTCCCTTTTCCTATATTTTCTTCCTCAGTATTAAAAGATCCTAAATTATGCAACAGTCTGCGCACAGGCGTCCGCCATTGTATCATTGTTGAAATCATCATAAAAAGAGAGAACGTTTTTTCATGTCCATTTCACTGATTATTTTATGAAAAGCCCATCTCAACACACAGATTTGTATATACGACGCGTGGCGTGCATACGTCGTTAGATCAATCAAAGGTCAGGTTTTACTCAGATACCGTTGCATAACCAATTATTGATTATCTATAAAAATCAATAAAATTAAGACGTGTCGGTGAGTGAGTTTCGATTTCTATTGCTTGGTTGAACCAATCAATATCAATCAATTAATTATTATTGATTATTATTGATTATATTGATTGCAATCAATGATTGATTTTCACTGATTGATATCGTCGGGAAAACGCATAGATCAGAGTTGTTCATGTTATTTGTCATGTCTTTGAAAAATAAATCCGAAGGGTTCACATTTTGGCTGCTCCTTTGAACAAAAAATCCCACAAACTTGTCATCCTTAGGAGAGGTGAGCCTAAAAATGGAATGTCCCATAGTAGACAGATTTGGACGTATCCTCTGTGGCCTCTGTAACTACCGAACAAGTGATCAGATGCCTAGAAGTTAGCCTCTTACCTTGTGCTCAAGTGGGTGTACAGGGCACAGAGATGGAGTCAAATTTGACCGCCGTAGATTCACCTGAGAATTGCAGCGCAAATTAAATTGAATGCACTGTCAAGTACTTGCAAGTAATGAACGTGACGGAACTCCGAGAATGATCGTGGGACTGCAGATAGCCCCTTGCCCCTCCCCAGCTGGGGCTCAAATTGACTCTGGTACCCAGTGTTAACCGCGCGGCGTGGTCTCTCGATGGTTGTATCACCGACTTATTCCGTAGCGGGAGTTTTGAAGCGTTTTTGGTGCTGTTTGGCCCGGCTGATAGTTCTTGATAAGGTAAGTGCGATTGGTTTGCACAGAAACATTTGTATGTTATTTTTTTGGGGAGACCTAAAGGCAGAGGTATAGAAAAAAAGTTTGCGAACGATTCGAATGGCGCGAAACTCGCTCTTGCATTGACATGAATAACAACTGCACTAAAACCCATTTTAACCCAATGAAGGACAGGCAGCAATAGCATGTTACTTTTTTATTTAGTTATTTGCTTCAGTCAATAATTGCTCAAATTGCCAGGTTTACAAATTCCAAACAAACTCAATGTAATCCGATCCACCATACCGAAAAACATGGCGACTGGTATATTTACCCATAATCCGTAACGTACGAAAACTCTAAAAACGCTAAAAAAAAACGTCAATCCTACATGTAGCATACACAATGTGGCAAGATTTCCGTACAGCCCCCTACATTTTATATACATTTTGCGACTCAAACTCTATTCATGCTCGTTTTTGTGTAAGAGGGTTAGTACGACAGTGATGCATGTATAATGTTATGTATGGGGCTGTG
Source organism: Pavona decussata (assembly GCF_977016875.1). NCBI lineage: Eukaryota > Metazoa > Cnidaria > Anthozoa > Scleractinia > Agariciidae > Pavona > Pavona decussata. The sequence goes on from NW_028145544.1 coordinate 161,107, forward strand.
CAGAAATCTTTCCAAAAATTCGAACACACAAAAAAAAAATTGCCAATTTATTTACTGCAAGATTTCTCTTGATTACTGTCTTAGCTGAAACACGAACGCTGTCTGTGCAGGACTTTTTCCACCACGTTAATTGGCCAATTGCAAAATAGTACTTTTCAAGCTGGTTAGCATGCGGTAGTATTCTGGCTAGTTCGCAATGGAGACTTAAGTCATTGATGTTGTGGTGAAAGGTTACCACAAATGTAGCTTCAGTTTTACAGCAGGAGAACATTTAGCTATTTCTTGTAGTAATTGAGATGTTGTACACTGTATGCCTTTGCTCGTGTCTCAGTTGAAGACTTAGTGCAGCTTGCACTTGTAGCTTGTTTAAAGGGAGACAAAGATACATGTAGTTTAGTGCTAGGGTCTCTTTCACTGTCTTTTTATTCTGTTAGCAGTCTTAGCAAGGACTAAAATTAATCGTGTTCTAAGGTCAGTTTTGTTTGTGTGGCCTGTTTGTAGCATGTCAGCCGGCCACTTGTAAGATCAATAATTATTGTAATTTAATTAAGTCCTCTCTGAAAAGGCACAACAGAGAGGAATTTTGAACTCCGAGGACCACTTTAAAATCAATTTTTACATTTAAACAAATGCATGCTATTATTTTAGACTGTTCACAGTCCCTTATTTTTCCATGGGATTTTCAAGACCCATATGCCTCAATCAAACTCCTGCCATCTTCATTAAGCAACAGTCTTTTTAAGGACTGCTTTCACACAGACAATCACACTGGACAGACTACTGATACTCTTGGGTGCGAACCATTTACTAAACAAGAGTCTTTTCAAGGACTACTCTCACCAAGACAATCACAATAGAGAGACTACTGGTACTCCTGCGTTAAAACCATTTACTAAACAACAGCCTTTTTAAGCACTACTCTCACCAAGACAATCACACTAGAAAGACTACTGGTAATGTTATTTACAAAACAACACTTTTTAAGGACAACTATTACTCAGACCATTTAAAGAAAATAACACCAGACAGATTATTAATATTTGTGGCTTCAAACCATTAATTTGCACCAGACAGGCTACCTGGGCTGATACCATTTTCCAAACAGCAGCATTTTTAAGGAGTATTCTCAGCCAGACAATCACACTAGATAGACTATGGGTACTCCTGGGTTCAATTCATTTACTAAACAACAGTTGTTTTAATTACTACTCTCAACTCATTTATTAAACAACAGGGTGAATCACACTTGGCAGTCACAGCATTTAGTTTAATTAAAATAATTTTGCACCAAGAATTCTAGGCTGTGTTACTGTTGACCAGTGATAGTTTGGCTGCTTGTGGGAACACTGAAGAAAGGAAATGATTTATTTACTAAAATATCAAGGTTTTTTGCTATCTTGTGGCTGACATAAGAGGTATTCTGTTGTCTGAATAAGTTTTTGGTGCACAGTGTATATGTTAATGTGACTTCCCTTGCTCTGTAGTGCATAGTTCCAGTTCAAATATAATATACTTATTTCATTGCCTGATTTTGTAGGACATGTAGACTTTCTTGACAAAGTTTGGCTCTTTTCTTTTTATTAATGATCAAGTTTGTCATTCAAACTTTTAATTGTTTCAGTAGAGACAAAAAGATTTTAGGCTGAAGGAGTCTGGCTATTTTTGTAACTTTTTGTTTAGGTACAAAATTTTACTAAAAACAGTAATTATTAAAATCAGCATTAGTAAGGATGTTTACAACAGAATACAAAAGAATACCAAGAATTCTACATGTAGACTGTGTTACTGTTGTCCAGTGATAGTTTGGCTGCTTTTGGGAATACCGGAAAGAGAAAATAATTTATTTACTAAAATATTAAGGTTTCCTTGCTATCTTGTGGCTGATATAAGAGGTATTCTGTTGTCTGAATCAGTTTCTGGTGCACGATGTATTTATTAGTGTGACTTTCCTTGCTCTGTAGTGCATAGTTCCAGTTCAAATATAATATATTTCATTGCCTCATTTTGTAGTACATTTAGACTTTGTTGACAAAGTTTGGCTCTTTTCTTTTTATTGAGGTTCTAGTTTGTCATTTACACTTTTAATTGTTTCAGTACGGACAAAAAGATTTTAGGGTGAAGGAGTCTGGCTATTTTTGTAACTTTTCATTTAGGCACAAATTTTTACTAAAAACAGTAATTATTAAAATCAGCATTAGTAAGGATGTTTACAACAGAATACAACAGAATGTGTGGTTCCAGAAAATATCCATACCCCCACCACGGAGGGAATTGGAAATTCCAGAGGGGTGGGGGGGTCAATGGCCCAGGAAATTCCAGAAGGGGGGAGGGGTGAATGGTTGGATAAGTTTCCCGAGGGGCAACTTCACGATCATGTCAGACATAAATGTTCAAAATTGTAACTTACCAACTTTGCAACTTCGTAGATCTTTCTTGAAGACATTACTTTGTTTAACTGTTTTAAAGAAACCCTTGTTACATTAAAAACATGTTTCTCTTCTCCGAAAAGCCTTTGTAAGCGAAGTACTCCAACTGAGACAAGAAATGTATGTCTGCGTTGCGTGACTCAGTTATTATAAAACTGTTGTTTGTGAAACTTTCTTGCGTAGAAAATATTGTTTACTGGCCACAATTGAATTTGTATCAATGTTTAAAACGGAAAATTTTGTAGGGCTATAAAGTGAAAGCCACAATTTTACATAAAACATTGAAATAATAATATTGGTTTGTTATTTTGTATGCTGTGTAGAGTTACGAGCAAAGGTCAATTCCCGGGGTCAATTATGGTTAGTCAAAACTGACCCGTGTTAAAACTTATTTTGTCCAAAGTATTTCAACTTAAAGTCCAAAACTATTAACTTAATTTCTATGCCAAAATTCAACAAAATAGAGCCAATTCAACATTCTTTTAATGCGTTATTGATCCCATACAAAATTTGCATAAGAACGTGAACATGCTAATTTCCTTTTGCGGCTCCATTTCGTCTGCAGTTTCAAGTTACGATCTGAAATCTCTATTTGTCTCCCTGCCCTGCATGCATGCTAATGCTTATTTTGTCCATGCTATTCCGATTCAATAGGAAAACTATTGACTAAAATAACTAGACTGAATGATTACCAGGAGAAAAATTATCAATTAAGTAGAACTAAAGGGATAATCTTTTTGATCTCCTAAAATTTGCATAGGAACGTAAACATGACATATGCAAATTAAATGAAAAACACATTTTTGCATTGCCGGACTTATTCCAACAATTTAGATTTAAAATCTTCAGTGAAGCTAATGGTAAAGTTTGATGTCAATGACCACAGGTAAATATGAAACACAACAATTATTTCAGTATCAAGAGCTTTTTGGCAAACTCTACCGGTGAAATTGAACAGCGCGCGCGCTCTTCGATAATGCATATTTTCTCCTCGTGTAGGCAGTTCTTGATATTTCTGAAATGTTCACATCAAACTGATTTTTGAGGTGTTCTTTTGAAATAAAACTTTTCCAGAGGGGAGTGGGGGTGTATTCTGTATTTGAGGAATTTCCGAAGGGGTGGGGGGGTTAAGAAAATACCTTGAAAATGGAAAATCCGGGGGGGGTGGGGGGGGGTCCTATGTGAAATTCCCTCCGTGGTGGGGGTATGGATATTTTCTGGAACCACACAATACCAAGAATTCTACATGTAGACTGTGTTACTGTTGTCCAGTGATAGTTTGGCTGCTTTTGGGAATACCGGAAAGAGAAAATAATTTATTTACTAAAATATTAAGGTTTCCTTGCTATCTTGTGGCTGATATAAGAGGTATTCTGTTGTCTGAATCAGTTTCTGGTGCACGATGTATTTATTAGTGTGACTTTCCTTGCTCTGTAGTGCATAGTTCCAGTTCAAATATAATATATTTCATTGCCTCATTTTGTAGTACATTTAGACTTTGTTGACAAAGTTTGGCTCTTTTCTTTTTATTGAGGTTCTAGTTTGTCATTTACACTTTGAATTTTTCAGTACGGACAAAAAGATTTTAGGGTGAAGGAGTCTGGCTATTTTTGTAACTTTTCATTTAGGCACAAATTTTTACTAAAAACTGTAATATTTAAAATCAGTCCCTGTTTCTTGGAGAACTTGTCGGATTATTTTATTTTTATTTTTTGTAGGTTTTCTGTCTGCATTTAAAAGTTTTGAAATGGTTTGTTCAGTGAAAACTGAAGGGCATCAGTTGTCTATGGTGAAGCACAAATTTTTAGTTAATTTATTAAGCAGTTTTTTCATCAGTTTTCAGTCCAATTCATTTAGTTTCAGTGAAAGATTGAATAGAGTAGGAAAGTGATTTTTCAGGAAAATCGTTGGGTCATTTTTTGAACCTTAAGGATTTCACCCATAGACAAAACAACATTAGCGACATGACACAGAAAGTCATACTTAACTTTTATTTGACTGCTGGTCACAGTTTAGGATTACACAAGCTTCAGTAGAACCACTTTATTTTCAGCAAAATAAAAAGACTTCCAGGAACCATGAAATGCTCACTATAGCTTTCAATGCTCACCCTTGAGATTTCATCCACAGACTCAAAAGTAGAACCACCTTGTACAGCATAATAAACAACACCACAGGAAAGTATTGCTCAGTAGCTTTTATTTCAATAGTCACACGTTTCAATTTTATGCACAGACTTGAGGTAGAACCACCTTGTACACTATAATAAACAGCACTGCTTACATTTGAATGGTCACACTTAAGGATTAAATGCAGAGACTCAATAGTTAGAACCACCTTGTACAGCATAATAAACAGCACCACAGGAAAGTACTGCTCGGTAACTTTGATTTGAATGTTCACACTGTAGCATTTTATGCACAGACTCGATCAATAGCATGATAAATTGCACCGCAGGAAAGTATCACTTGGCAAATTTAATTTGAATGGTCGAACTTTAGCATTTTATGCAGAGACTTAAAAGTTTGAACCACCTTGATATACAGCATGATACACCTGTATCTAAGCCGATGATTTCTTGTTGGTGTTTTGGGTCATTTTCTGTAACTTTGACAGAAATAAGACTTAATTTCCTGATTATACAAATGTAGGGGCACTTAAAACAAGCATTAAAGGTTAGTCCAGACTTTTTGGGTTCGGCCCTTTATCAGTGGAAGTCAATTTGATGTTTGTTTAACCTTTATTGAGTTACTGCAGACCATTTCATGATGAATAATGGTTATTGGTTGTTGATTCTTGACTTAGACTGTCGTGTATCTGCGGTCATTTAATTTTAGTTTTCTACACGAAGCCTCCATGGCCTAGTAGATAAGCTACAGGTAGCACTTCTTGACTTAAACTTGTGACAGCCTCTCTGCCGTCATTTAATTTAAGTTTTGTGACTTAAGACGAGTGGGGTGGGTGGGTTTCGATACCATCAACCAGCAGTTTTACTTCTTTTTTTCTTAAACTTAGATTTACTTTTTTCTTTTTTTTTTTTCTTTAAGGATATGATTTTTTAAACCAGGAATTAGTATTATTTTTTCTTTAATTTTTTTTATTGATGCACAATTTTTTTATCTTTTGCACCAATTTAAAAATTAAAGTCAAAAATTTCTAATTCCTTGGTAAAAATTATCTTCGGAAAAAAAAAAGAAAAAAGAACATCTAAGTTTAAGAAAAAAAGAAGTAAGATGGCCAGTTGGTGGTTGGAACCCTCCCCCCCCCCCCTCCCCATTCATCTTAAGCCACAACACAACTATAATTAAACAACGGCAGAGGGATAGGCCGTCATGGGTTTAAATCAAGAAGTGCAAGCTTATCCACTAGGTGATGGAGGCTTCATGTAATTAAAAGGGGTCATATGATGAGCAGATCACATTTACTTGATTTTTCTGCGAGGAAAAGTTTTGTTTTTAGCACACACCAGCATCAGAACATTTTTTTCTTCTGTGGAGTCACAGCAAGTACTGAAAAAATTATATCTTTGGTTCTGTTCTGAACAATTCGCTAATTCAAACGCTCTCTTTTTAAATGCATTTTTTGTTTTGTCCAAGTGCGATGCGCCAAACATTATGCATTATTTCTTTCTAAGCGAACATTTATAAAAATGTGCCGCTGTAAGCATAAACAGAGTTGCAAAAATGTTACTGGAAATAGTCGCAACATGAGCAGCTCAAGAAATCGACTATCAATATTATTGCTTTAGAAATGACATTAAAAATATCAAGTGGCTCCCTTTAAACATGAGGCTTATCATTTAGGCAACTTCTTAAACTTCTTTGAGGAGATTTGGGTAATACTTGATACTCATACACTTGATAGAACGCTCATCAGCGGTCAACAAACAAACACAGCCGGAAGAAACACAAAATGATCGACAGACATTCGGTGAAAACTTGATTACCAGTTTTCACTGGAATTGCGACGCCCATTGAAATCATCAATAATATTTATACCTTTCCACAATAGAAAAAACAATAGGCTAGCTCATACATACTAATGACACGTATGCATATTTAAGTATATATACACGTATGCGCATTTGTCAATACTAGTATATGTATATACGAATACTCATATTATAAGTGTTTAACTCGTATATTTTGGTTCGCTTATCTCGTAGCTGCACTGTTCTTGGGAATTAAAAATTTCACAATAAACAACAACTTCAAAGTAAAATTTCAGTAAAATTTGATTCTCTTGTCACATGGGTGAATTTGATCCAGTCACGAGGATGTGTTAGTTTATGTAAGGTTACATAGTTATCACGTTTAATAAAACACACAAAAAAAAAAAAGACAAAAAGCTTTCCTAAATGAAAATTTTATTCAGATAATCCTATGTTTACATGTTTAATTTTAAAAGCCTATATTGTATGTTAAGAAGCAAACATGTAAATTTTTGCTTTGAGGTGAGCAATATGCTAGTGATACGAAGGAACTGCCAGTCAATTTTGAAGCAAATTTATTGACCCATGCACAGCAAGTTTTTCAAAAATTTCTGAAAAACTGTTAGGAATACGAAGAATCAGTGAATTAGTATACAGTGGTAGAATAGTATTTCCGTACAAAGTCATGCTCAAACCTGTACTTTTTTACCATGTACTTGGGGAGCTAAGGCCATTAAACTAGGTTCATGGGACAAATATCCATCACCATCACATTTATTTCATTGCGCATATGCCACACATAACAGTTCAATCCTAGCAGTATGCAGGATGTTTGACCCATGAACCTCGTTGAATAGCCTTAGCTCCCACAAGTCTCCTGTATCTCAGTGGCAGAGCATCCGAACTAGTAATTCGAAGGTCTTAGGTTCGACTCCTGATAGGAGAACCCAGATTTTTTTTTCTGATTATGCTTGTGTCACTTACTGATTAATTACATCATTCTAACTTAGGGTAGTAAACATTAATCTTTGCCAATCAACAAAAGCAAATTAATACCCTTAGATCTGTGGTGTTATTAACTTGGTAACAATTTTTGTTCATTATTGATACAGGCAAGATCAACATGCTTACAAACTACAAGAACAATGATGGGCTGCTGAGAGTACCTCATGTCAGTGGAATGAAGATGATCAGGAGTACATGTGTGTCATACTGAAGTAATGTAATGTTCTTAAATTTTAAATAGAAGAAGACCCTCACAGGTATTTACTCCACTTAAGCAGGTGCAAAAAGAAAACCTGGAAAATTCAGGCTTAAACAGTACATATATTTGAACTGTAGGTGAAAGAATAGAATAATAGAAGGAAGATCCTTGCAGATGTTTATGCAACTTAAGCCTAGTGCTTTCTTTTCGCAGCTGCTTAAGTTGTGTAAATAACTGCAACAGTCTTTCTTTGATTTAATGTTTCACCCACAGTTGAAATATACATACACTGTATATATGTTTCATATATTTATATTCACTATTGGATTTTAATTAGTGTGCAGTGGCCCATTTGTACATATCCATGAAGTGTTTATTTCTCTACACCATTACATGATGCAAAACACTGATCACATTAAGAATTTAATTGAAACCATTGGAAAATTCTCTTTGTGTACTGATATCATAGTCAAAATGGATGAAGTGTTCATTCTCTAAACATGAATGACCATTTTTTAAGAGTGGGTTGACAATAATTATTTTGTTATTGAGGGGGCATCGGGATTTTCGGTTTTTTGGTTCTGGCCATTTTTTAAGGTTTCTCAGTTTTGGTGTCTGTTTCAATTTTCCTTTCTTTAACACTTGGTTTTCAGATTTTGGCCTAAATACAAGCGGTTTATCAGACTTGTATCCAATGTGTTTTTTCCATTTTTCCGAATGTATTTGGTTCCGGTTTCTCTTCGGCAATAAAGTATGCGCTGACGACCAAAAAAGTAACAAACTATGCCAGTTAGTTTCCTCTGTGCAATCCAATTCCAAAAACTTTTCCTATATTCACTGGTCATTTTGGATTTAAATTACGGTAAAAGACATGTTTTTAACAAAGTGGTCACTGCTTCAGCAAAATCTTGTCAAATTAAGGTTACTGTCAGTATACCTTTACAGGTGTCTCACACCCAAGCAATGTAGCGCTTCCAGTTTAAACTGTAGATACCTAAACCACTAAATCAAATTAAAGCTTATACAGCTGGCTATCAAACTATACCAAGAACTTTGAAATAAAATGAATTGTTGAACTTTTGGCGCTGTTTTCTCAAATCAACTTTTCACTTGAAGGGGACACTTTAAAGAGCTAAAACTCAAAGGGAATTTGTTCGTTTGCCTTCAAATTTGGACAATAGCTAGTTCAAAATATATAAACAACAATACCGTGTCTGTGAATTTTTTCTTTTGAAATATTTTTTCTCCGAGTGATTATTGTACGATCACTCCATATTTTTTTAATCCTATTTCAAAATGTTCTGTAGTTTTTCACTGCAATTGAACGTGGCAAAATGCAGAGTGACACTTTTTTTAGCGCTTTGGGTTCATAAACTGAGGAGTAAATTAAATAAGTGAAAAACAAAATTTGCTTTGACTTGTGGCTTTCAAAAGGTGATACGGATGCTAGCATTTAGAGGTCATAAAAAATTCAACAATTCATTTTATTTCAGAATGCTTGGTATAGTTTGATAGCCAGTGCTATAAGCTTTAATTTGATATAGGGGTTTAGGTATGTATCTGCAGCTTAAACCAGATGCGTTACATTGCTTGGATGCAAGACACTTCTAAAGGTATATGGTACAGTGTAGCCTTAAACAGAACAAAATCATGAGTAGCCTAAGTATACAGAGAAATGCAGAGAATTCGCATGTACTGTTAGGGAGAAAACGTGCCCTAATACATGTATATATTGTGTGGTTCCAGAAAATATCCATACCCCCACCACTGAGGGAATTCTACATTGGACCCCCGTCCCCCTGGGATTTTCCAATTTCTAGGTATTTTTAAAATCCCCCACCGCTTCAGAAATTCCTCAAGTATAAAATACACCCCCACACCCCTCTGGAAAAGTTAACTTTCGAAAGAATGCCCCAAAAATCAGTTGTCTGTGAATATTTGAGAGATTTCAAGAACTACCTACATGAGGAGAAAATCTGCTTTATCAAAGAGCTTGTGCACCCTTTCAATTTCACAGGGAGATCTAGAGTTTGCCAAGAAGTTATGTGAATACTCGTAATACTCTTGAAATAATTGTGTATCTTATTTACCTGTGGTCATTGACCTCAAACTTAACCATTAGGTTCACTGAAGATTTTAAATCAAAATTACAGGGAAGCTCAGGAACAATTCCGGCAAAACAAAAATGTGTTTTAATTTACATGTTTATGTTCCTATGCAATTTTTTAGGAGATCAAAAGGATTGTCGCTTTAGCTCGACTTAATTGTACTACTTAATTGTAATCATTCAGTTTAGTTATTTAAGTCAATAGTCTTCATTTTGAGTCGGGATAGTTTTGACAAAGTAAGCATTAGCAGTACAAAGAGACAAATTTATTGACCTTTGATCGTACCTTCAAACAGCAGACAAAAATGGAGCCACCAAACGAAATTAGCATGTTCATGTTCTTGTGCAAATTTTTTTATGAAATCAATAAAGCATTAAAAAGAATGTGGAATTGGCTCTATTTTATTGAAGTTTGGCATTGGAATTAAGTCAATAGTTTTAGACTTTGAGTTGGAATACTTTGGACAAAATAAGTTTGAACACAGGTGAGTGCTGACAAACCATTTTTAACTGACCTTTGCTTGTAGCTTTACACAGTGTGCAAACATAACAAACAGATAATTTAATGTTTTATGTAAATTTGGGGCTTTCACTTAGCTATCAAAAAAATTTTTTTCAAGAATGAAGGAAAATCAATATTATTTTTTCCGGTGAACAATATTTTTCTATACAAGAAAGTTTCACAAACAACAATTTTAGAATAATTATTGAGTCGCAAAACACAATGCTTCAACCTTATTGGCAGACCATAAATTTTCTTCAATAAATAGATTTTGTGTATCAATTTGGGCTACTTTGCTTACAGAGGCTTGTTGAAGAAGAGAGGAATATTTTTTAATAACAAGGGTTTCTTTGAAATAGTTAAACAAAGTAACGTCTTCAATAAAGATCTACAAAGTTGGTAAGTTGCATTTTTGTACAGCTATATGTTCGACATGAATGTGAAGTTGACCCTCTGGAAACTAATCCAACCATTCATCCCTCCTCTGGAATTTGCTGGGCCATGGTGGGGTATGGATTTTTTCTGGAACCACACATTATAGAAACAAATTAAAGGTCTTGTGACTCCAAACTGTGTGGTTGTCTATGAAGTTCAATATTTAATCTGCATAGCACATAGTCATTAGTTAATTAGAGAAGTTTGTTTAAGCACCATAGTTGGTCAGATGAAAAATGGTGTTTTAGCATTACTTCTTTTTTTGGGCGGGGGGGGGGGGGGGGAATAGAAACTAGCATCAGCTGCAGAAGACAGTAATGCTGAAACATCACTTTTTATCTGACTAACTGTCGGGCATAAACAAACAAACTCGTTTAATTATCTTGTCTGTTAAGTACAATTGGGCCACTGTAGAGTAAAATTAGTCTTCCAAATATTCCATCCTACCTGCTGTATTTGTTTGATGCAAACATTGTTGTTAACTGCTTAGTTTATCATTATTGAAAGGTGCAGTTAAAGACACTATTATTTTATATGTGCATTAAACACAATGTGGATGCCAAAAATATTGTAGTAGCTCAATGCACTGTCAGCATGACATTTAAAATGTAAGACTAAGTTCAAGAAACGAGTTCAGAAATGAATTGGCTATACCAAATTTGTATACCAAAAACATAAAACTTTTCAGAGATCTAATATATACTTGAGGAAATTTTGTAATTGGAAAAATTGTAATTGGAAGCCTGCCTGTCCTACATTCTTTGTAAAAATTGTAAACTTCAAAGTTCTGTATTTTAAGTCTTTTGCAGATCTCTATGAAACCTTACATTTTCCGTAAATTTAAGGGGAAAATTGTCCATTTTGCCAAATTTGAGATTTTTACATAGTCAGATAGGTCTTTTTTGAAGCTTTGTTTTTCAAAAAAACTCTAGCAAAATAATTATTTTATTTTTGCACAAAGTTATGAAGAGCTAAAGATTTTTCACGTTAATTTTAATTAATGTACCGCTGACAAGAGCTGTCATCACCATGTCACTAAAGCGGTCTTCTTCAAAGGAACACTGCCGCGAAAATTTATCTGTTTCATCTTACCTGTCATGGTACCATTGTTAAGGAAACTTGATCTCTTCCTGAGGGAAATGGGCTTCACGCCTGGGTGTCGCTAAACTGAGTAATGTTTTTTGCATTATTTTGTTTGAAAGAAAAACTTCTGGCGAGTTACACGTATATTTTGTGCTCCAAGTGAGCAACTGCTACGTCGAATTGGCTGAAATGATGTGAGATAGATAAAATGCAAAACTGTGTTTTTGAATTAGGATGTTGCCCCTTGTTTAGACGTAATAGCCGATTTTTCACAGACAGGGCGAATTTTCATATTTGCAACTTTACCCGCGTTTTTGAGGCAATTGTGCGAGCAACCGAACACCATGTTAGTTGTCTTCTTGTGCTCTTATTTGGTAGGCATGGAACTTGATTTACAAAGACAGTATTCTAGGAAAAAATGCTTATTTCTCAAAGACATTCAAATCTGAGCACCTTTCAGGGAATTAGCCATATACTAGAATTATTAAGCTTTCCAAAAAATGTGGGATTTACTGGGGGTTTTGGAAAAACAGCGAGTACTAGAGCGGCACATGTGTACCATGGTCCAGTGGGGTGGCTGATACAGTAACAATCATGGCAAATCCATTTATCAGCTCGTTTTCCAATTTAATCTAAGATTTAAAAATGTCACACCAACTGCAAATTGTGCTATTGTAAGCGAAAAACTTTCAATCTTACGTGTAGATCTAGGAGAGTTGGAGTTAACTTTCTTTCTTGGTCATCATGAGTTGCACCTGTATATACACTGAGCAGCTAAATTTAAAGGTTTGCAACTTGTAAATACAGCAGTCTAGTGGACTGAGGAAAATTGTTTCAGTCACACAATAGAACAACACCCTTAATTTCCTTGACTATTCATAATAATCTTAAACAATTATTGTTTGAAATTGCTGGGTTTTTGCATACACTTTTTGTGTTATTTTGTGTTAACAAAACAACGGCTGCTAATTTGACATGCTAGAAAGAAATTCTAGAACCACTGGCCGAAATTGTTGGAAACAGGGTTAAGCCTAACCGAGAATTACGTCCATTTAATTTTGAAATTTAATCAACAACCTAGTGATATCAAGACCAGTTAACTTTCAGTATGCAAAAGCTCCGCAATTTTTTAATTTTTTTTTTAAGTTGTTACTGTACTTTTCTATTCAGCTTTGCAACTGAAGGGCTGAGTGCTTAGAGATCCTCACTCCTAGTTTTCAAGTTTCTTTGTGCGTGGAAAATGCTATCTACAAATCATTATGATTATTTTAGTTTTGATGCCTAAAAGATGAATCTGTGGTAGCTAGCATCTTAACATGGTCTTATTTGGCCAAAACAATCAAGGAATTGAAGTTCATTGCTAAGAGCCTCAAAACTAAGTGTGACCTAATTTGCAACAAGGTGGTTTAAGGTGACAAAAAGGAAAATGCTTCTTTTAGCATTTTAAATGAAAACAAGTTTAAACACCGTTTAAACAGGTTTGAATAACGTTTAAACTCTGTTTTAATAATGTTTAAACAAATTCAAACACGTAGAAAACACGTTTAATGTTGGAACACAACCTTCTTGCAATTGTGTGTTCAAATTCAACTCAGAACTCAATCCATGGTGGGGGTATGGATATTTTCTGGAACCACACGATAAATATGATTGATTGATGCGGGAATTCAGATGCTGGCAAAAAAGATCAAATAGCACAGTTCTATTACTACTATTAACGCAATAAAAAAATGAATACTGATTTGCCAATCTCAAGCGGACATTGTGATCTCGGCTTGTAACAAATGGAATCTCTCAGTTGCCAAAAGAGTTGCAAAAATATATGACTGGGTTTGTGACTGAATTTCTCTGCTATTTGTTCAAGATGTGCAAATTGTAAGTTGTAGCGCTTTAAAATGTTTCTTGTTGCTGTTAGAATGAAAACTAACCACCTCGACGCCTGGGCTTGAGGGTGAACTCGAAGCATCAACCATAGCTAGCGAGTTTTGAATGTGAATACATATTCTATTTCTCAGATACAGCCAGGTTTGCATTGTGCGAAAGAAGTTCTCTAACTGTCTAATTTTGTTTGTAACAATCTGTAACAACACCCCTTAATTAATGTCTTTGCATAATAATCAACTAGAATTCAAATTTGCAATGAATACCATAATAATTTCCCGAATTAAACACAGCACATTTTGAGCTGGGTGTGTAATCACGTTGAAAACATGTTTAAACACCATAAGAAAATGTTTCCACATGTTTAAATGCTTTTGCTTAAACATGTTAAAACACCGTCTTCTTGAGTCACCTTTTAACCACTGTTTTGCAAGTCGGGTCACAAATGGTTCATAGCATTTTTACTCCATAAAGGTGTGTAGTCTAAATCTTCACTGTCTCCTCTGGTTAAATATGTCAGTGGGACACATCTGCATCAGTCACTGTCCAGTGACATCACGACCTAAAAATGAGCTGATAATTTTGATATGAGTCATTGATTGCCAATATTTGCATTGCTGTCGTGTGTTTGGATGTAGGGATATTTCATCAAAATTTAGAGACTTTGCAATGGTTAGATTTGCCTTTATTGGCTCTTCGTGTTCATTTAAGAAAAGAAAATTTGCTACGGTTCTAGCAGAATTGCTTCTATAAGGTAAAAAAACAACGACCAGGATTATGTTTTTGCAGCAAGCAAATGGAATCACAAGCAAACTTAGCATGTGTTAAGCACAAAAGAAACCAATATTCTATCCAAATACCAGGATTTTAGAATTTCAAGTATTTTGTTACATATGCATTTTAACAAATTGTCAGGTAATGAAGTTGCTGATAAAATATATTTAGTATTTTTCACATGAAATCATTCCAGTTCTCATTTGGGTTTTTTTGCAGCGAGAAAAGTAAATGATTATCAAACAATCACTCCATTTCAGCAACATTTGGAGTATTTTGCATGAAGTAGTTGCTTTTTGTCATTAAAATGGGTCACAAGGTCACTGGACAGTTGTAGGGACCTTAAGATCTACGATGATGGCGACTTCACAAAAAAAAAAAAAGATTTACTAGCAAAACATAGCTCTGCATGTGCGTTATGAATTTTGGTAAATTTCTATGCCGTCTTCAGCAAAACAAGAAAATGAAATATGACATTTAAAACTTTAAGGAAATTGTTCCCAATTTGTGGCTATACAATGCAACCATCTCTGATCATGTCACTGAATTGTATCATTGGCTGTATAACGCAGATGTGTTGGTCTAAGCAACAAGAAAAGACAGCTGAATTCAGGCCAAAAAAGTGTGAAACTTGTAAAATTAGTTTAATATTCCATACAGGCTCTTTTTGCACTCAGCCCTTCAATATTTTTACTGTTGTTCATGTCATGTTGCTGTCGTAGGAATTTTGGACACCTTTTAACTTCCTGGTGGCTTTCATTGTGATTTTGCAATTGAAGGGCTCTGGATGTAATTGACCTATATTACTTTTAAGATCGCTTTTTGTTATTTTGGCATTAGTGAAAATGACAGAATTTTTTTTGCTTGATCAAATCTCCATGTTGTTCTTGTGTGGAAAATGAAAACAAATAATTTGCTATAAATTTTTTCCCACACTTGAGGAGTATAATACTGTCAAATACTTCCGGTTGGGTACATGACAGCCAGTCTCCCATTTGGCGTGGTATTGCACCCAAACCGGAAGTGAAATTTGACGCTTTTATAGATCTCAAATGCAGGGAAGAAAAATTGATAACAAATATTTTCCAATTTCATACAAGAACAACATCAACATTTGATCAAGCAAACAAAAAATTGTTATGTACACTTGTAAGAAACGTTGCCCCAAGAGCTTTATTTTTTGCAGTTCATTTCAAGTAAAAGGACATGACTGGGCAAGATTTCCATTTTTTCCCCAAAAATAGTGCATATTAACAGAAAAAAAAAACGAAAAGCAATCTAAGAAGCAGTATGGGTCAGTGATGCCCAGGGATTGAAATTTCCAATTATCTGTTGTCTTTTAACTGGCCAGCTTGCTGAAATGATAGTCACTGGGAAATTAAAAATGTCAAAACTTCTCGAAGCAGAATCCACCGTAAGATATTGGTTGAATTTACAGTCAGTCTACGTCACACATGACCAGTTTTTCCTAGAATGAAATTAACATTTGAATTCCTTTTTGGTAATGTCCAGCATTTGAATGGAATCTTGAGAAAGATTTCTGATAAAGATGCATTAACTGGATAAAACAATTGTTATTTTTGAAATACTTTGAAATACGAAGAAAAATTAATAGCTTTGTACCGTCAATAAACTAGGGTAATCTGAAATCTCACCAACGATTTTCAAATGCAAATGTTCAAATTTCAAACATACTGGTCATGCGTGACATAGATTGACTGTAACTTGTGGCTTTAATTTGACTCGGTAAAAGTTGCATTTTGGTAAACATCATTCAAAGAAAAGCCATTTAAATTATGTTGAACTTAAAGGATCCAAGAAACTGCCAATTTTACCTGCCAAGAGAAGGTAAAACTTAATTAAAATTGATTTCCGAGCCAGTTCAAACTAAAAGAAAAGGTATTTCACTGATAATTTACTGACTTTGCACATTATCACGGGCACTGAAATTTCAATGTTTTGTATCCAGCACAATACACCTTTTCTTTTAGTTTAAACTTGTTTGGAATCAACTTTGGTAAGTTTTACCATTTCTAAGCAAGTAAATGTATCATTGTTTTTGGCTTTGTCTCCTTGAAATGATGCCAAAAGTCTCACTGGCTTTTCGTTCATTGATTTACATCCACAAAATGCAACTTTAACTGACAGTTTTGAAGGTGGTAGGTGACGTTATTGTTGATTAAAAACAAGTGATAAACTGTGTTTGCAAGGACCACCGCGACAAAATGAAAGTACCGGATCCTGTAGTGGAGGATCTAATCAGCAAAAAAATTGTAAAGCAAATAATCTAAAAAAAGAGCAAGGCTGATTTCACGGTCAGGTAAGTATATTTTCCAATATTTCGAAAGGCACGGCCTTTCTTCTTTAGGGTATGTTTGAGACTGACCCTGTGGCAAGATGCATTACAATTCTAAACAGTTACAATAGATATGTGGAAAAAGGCTTAATTTGAAAATTGAAAATACAACTGGTAAATAGGTATAATCAAATTAGCTAACTTTACAACGTAGACCAAAAAAGCATACGTAACAATAACTTAGGAAGATGAAAAACGGGAAAAATGTTCATGTCTCATCTCTCCTATTAAGATCTAAGGGTTCAATAGTTTGACCTCTGTCGATGAGGTATGCCTCTAGCTTTGCATACACTGTTACGATTAGATTTCTCGAACTCATCAAATCGAATCGTGACAGTGTACGCAAAGCTAGAGGCACACCTCATCGACAGAGGTCAAACTATTGAACCCTTAGATCTTAATAGGAGAGATGAGACATGAACATTTTTCCCGTTTTCCATCTTCCTAAGTTATTGTTACGTATTTTGTTTTCATCTACCACGTTGAAACGTTAGCTTATTTGCTTATACCTATTTACCAGTTGTATTTTCAAATTTCAAATTGTAACGTTTTTGTTTATGTAACTTAAGCCTTTTTTCAGACATCTATTGTAACGGTTAAAAATTGTAACGTATCTTGCCACAGGGTCAGTCTCAAACATACCCTGAAGGCCGTGCCTTTCGAAAAATTGGAAAATATACTTCCCCGATCGTGAAATCAGCCTTGCTATTTTATTGTTAATGAGACAAAAAAGCTAATATTCTGTATTGTCAGAAAAAAGTGAAGATAGTATGTAAAAAGGAAAAAGTCAATAAAAAAATTACCAACAGTGCTGGACTGATTTTGGTTCTGGAATAAATCAACAACAAAATATATGCAAATCTCATCAAGATTAGTTATGTATGCTGACATCATGTAATAAATTATGCATACTTGACGTCAACGTCATTAATTATACGTGCATGACGTCATAATCAATTTGCATGTATTCATTGGCGTTAGATTCAGATTCAAAATCGGGTTTAAAATTGATTCCGATACTGAAACCGAATCTGATTCTGAGGATGCTTACAGGTATGCATACTTAGAATCAGATTCGGTTTCAGTATTGGAATCAATTTTGAATCTGAATCCGAGTCTAACGCCAATGAATATTAATGCATGTAAATTGATTATGACGTCATGCACGTATAATTGATGACGTTGACGTCAGGTATGCATCATTTATTACATGATGTCAGCATGCACAACTAATCTTGATGTATGGTACATTTTCTTAATTTTTTTAACTCTTTAATTTGACTTTTTTTTATATATTTTCACATTTATTTAAGACCTGACCCAAAGACAAAAAAGCAATGCAATTTTAATTGAGAGCAAAATTCATAACAATTTTCTTCAGACAAAATTCGACATTACACTTGTTCTTAGCCATTCAATAGACCTTTAGCACACAGCCGCCATGTTGAGTCTAAGGAGAATAAAAAGGTTTGTTTCTGCATGGCAAGCCTAACACTAAATTCAGGTCTGGCTGAGGATTGCCGCACAAAAACAAAATTTTTTAGACTCAACTTGGCTGTCGAGTGATAAAGGTCTATTACTAACAAAACATTCTAGATAAAAAATACTCCAAAAATTACAGTGTATAATATGAAGATGTAACATTAGTAAAAAATCAGTGTATAGATTTTGGATAAAAATTAGGCCAAAAAGTCGAGTCTGTAGTATTAAAATGAAAATTGGGCCAAAAAGCAGAAGGAATAGTATTAGGATAAAAAATAGTTCAAAAACTATTAGGATAGTGTATAGCATCAGGATGAAACACTTAAAACAAGAGGGTATAGTATTAGGATAAAAAATTAGACCAAAAACCAGTGTATAGTATTAGGATGGAAGTTAGGGCAACAATCAGAATTTTTAATCCTGATACTTTACACTGTTGTTTGGCCTTATCTTCATCCTAATACTGTACACTCTAGTTTTCAGCCTAATGTCTAACCAACTACTAAACACTCTAGTTTTCGGCCTAGTTTTCATCATAATACTATATCACAGTAGTTCTCGGGCTAATTGTCATCCTACTACTATATGCTATGGTTCTTACACTAACTTTCATCCTATTACTGTACACTCCGTTTTTCTGCCAAATTTCCATCCTAATACTATACACTCAGTTTCTTAGGCTTATTTTCACTGGTTTTTGGACCAATTTTCATCCTAAGACTACACACAAGACTATGGATTATGGCCTTATTGTCATCCTTGTACTATAGACTATGGATTTTGGCCAAATTTTCATCGTAACACTATAGACTATGAATTTTGGTCTAATTTCCATTGCAATGCTATAGACTATAGATTTTGGCCTAATTTTCATCTTAATACTATAGTTTATGGATTTTGGCCTACTTTTCATCCTAATGCTATAGACTATGGATTTTGGCCTAATTTTCATCTTTATTACACCCATTTTGAAATCACTGGTGATCCCTGCAATCTGATTGGCTCTCAACCGTGCGATTTATTCCCAAATTGCACCATATTTTGCTCTAAATCGCATCCTTTCCTTAGCCCATCAAAATGGAAATGAAGTGACAAAAATAGAATATTAATATTGACAATGATACTGTGATTTCAAAATAGATGTAATAAAGTGGTAATTGAACTTTGTCGTGCAATTTTGGTCTGAAATCATACTTGTGATTTCAAATCAAACTCGCACTGCGCGCTCATTCGATTTTGAAATCACGCGTATGATTTCAGACCAAATTGCACTCCACTCAGTTCAATTACCATTATTAATACTATAGACTATGGATTTTGGCTTAATTTTCATCCTAACACTATAGACTATAGACTTTGGCCCAATTTTCATCGTAATGCTATTGACTATGGATTTTGGTCTAACTTTCATCCTAATACTATAGACTATGGATTTTGGTTTTATTTTCATCCTAACACTAAAGACTATGGATTTTGGCCTAACTATCATCCTAATACTATTATAGACTATGGATTTTGGCTTAATTTTCATCATAACACTATAGACTATGGATTTTGGCCTACTTTTCACCCTAATGCTATAGAAATTAGACCAAAATTTATAGTCTGTAGTACTAGGATGAAAATTACGCCAAAATCGATAGTCCATAGTATTAGGATGAAAATTAGGCCAAAAACCATGAGTGTGTAGTATTGGCATGAAAATTAGGTCACAAATCAAGAGTGTAAAAAGTATTGGGATGAAAATAAGACCAAAAACCATAGTGTACAGTATGAGAATGAAAAATTTTAGGCCAAAATTCCGAGTGTATAGTTTTAGAGTGAAAGTTAGTCGAGCAACCATAGTGATATTTATTAGTATTAGGATGACAATTAGCCCAAAAGCTAGTGTGTATAGTATTGGGATGGAATTTAGACCCAAAACCAGAGTTTTTAGTATTAGCCAGGGGGAAAATTAGGCAAAAAACAGAGTTTACAGTATTACGATCAAAATTAGGCTGAAAACTAGCGTTTATAGCATTAGGATGGAAATAAGTCTGAAAACAAGAGTGTAAAGAATTAGGATGAAAATTAGGCAAAAAAAACCAGAGCGTGTATAGTATTAAGGTAAAAATTAGTCCAAAAAACAAACTTTATAGTATTAGAATGAAAATTGGACCAAAAACCAAAGTGAAAAGTATTAAGATGAAAATTAGGCCGAAAACTATAGTATGGTATCGAGATGAAAATTAGGCGAAAAACTAGAGAGTATAGTATTAGGGTGAAAATTAGGTCAAAACTCAAAAGTGTACAGTATTAGGATGAGAATTAGTCCAAGAGCCATAGTGTATAGTATTAGAATGAAATGAAACCAAAACGCATAGTGTACAGTATTAGGATGACGATTAGCCCAAAAAACTAGTATTAGGATGGAAATTAGACCAAAAAGTAGAGTGTTAAGTATTAGGGTGAAAATTAGGTCAAAACTCAAAGTGTACAGTATTAGGATGAAAGTTAGTCCAAGAGCCATAATGTATAGTATTAGGATGAAATGCAACCAAAACCCATAGTGTACAGTATTAGGATGAAAATTAGTCCAAGAGCCATAATGTATAGTATTAGGATGAAATGAAACCAAAACCCATAGTGTACAGTATTAAGATGACAATTAGCCCAAAAAATCTAGTATTAGGATGGAAATTAGGCCAAAAACAAGGTTTTTTAGTATTAGAATGAAAATTAGGCCAAAACCAGAGTGTATCATGTTAGGATAAAAATTAGACCAAAAACCAACGTATTTAATTAGGATTAAAGTTAGACCAAAGATTAGAGGATGCAGTGTATAATGCGCAGTTCCAGAAAATATCCATACCCCCCATGAAAGATTTTTTTATTTTAATCCCTCACCACCTCGGAATTTCCGTTCCAGAGGGTTTATGACGATGCCCCTCCCCCAACCCCTCCAGAATTTCCCGGTTTTTAAAACCCTTCTACCTAATCCCCTCGGAAGTTCAAAATCTATTACGATAAATTACGATCAATTCTATATTATTGAAGCAACTTTGCCTACTCTAGTTCTGCTATTTACAACACTTTGCTATTTTACCTGTTTATCCTTTTGCTAAAACTGTATGCGGAAAAAAATAGGAAAAAACTCTAAAATGGTCTATTTTTTACATCAATAAAACAGCTTAATTCTTTGTTGTTGCATAGTTTACGTTTATAACTTTGTCGAGCGCTTAAGAAAATATCTTTATCACGTTACAACTTTTCTTTTCCACCTAAAAACAATGGCCTTTGCAAATTCCATTTTCGTAATGACCTCCGCAGAAAAATGTTTGCTATTTAACGGCAAAGAAACTGCTATGAATATAAGTTGCACATTGAATATACGATGCTGGATTTTAATTTATCAAGTAGAATTTGAAGAACTTTGTTAACCCAGTCGAAAATTGGCTGCATGCACAACAATTGAAAGCCGCCTTTGTGAACAGTTTCAAAAGGTTCCCCTTTCAAAACTTCAAAATTAATTAGTCCGTGGATTCACGTCTCGGCACTTAATAGTTCTGTCACTCTGTACCGAGTTCGTGAATGAAATGAATTCGAGAAAGAAAAGAAGTTTGTGTTTTCCACATTTAATGTCAGGTTTTTATCAAATAAACGCCACTGTTTCACGTCCAACTGAATTGAATCTTGAGCAAAATTTGCATACATCGGGAAAGTTTTGCGTTCAGTGCCAGATCAAATTTCAACTGCAATGTTCATTAATATTCACTGGATGGAAATATCTCTGCAGAATCTTTTCCCTTTCTTCCAGAAATCTTTTTTGTGAAAGATTGCATTGAAGAAATTACACGTTTTGTGGCCGCGGTAAAATAATTTTCCATGGGAAATAAATTTATCGAACACGACAGCGCTGCATGCCCGTTGTACATTTCGTCGTGTCAGAAATAGATTTCAACCGCAAACTGTGGAACTACAAAAAGGCCATGCTGATCAGAATAGTTGCTTTGTTCAGAAACCTTTTTATCTCCTCATTTGATGCTACAATACGAGTAAAGATGGCTTTTGTTTATTTTCAAAACTTGAACTTCAAATGATTATGAAGTCACAGCCATGCACGGCATGATATGGGGCTGACTGATCGCGCCGCAAAGTCAAACTTCAAAGAAAAATACCTGTCACACGTTACTTTCGCTTATCAGAAGGATTAACCAGACAACACTTCTACCAGAATAATTCATCGTTTGCACTGCTTCTGTGCTGGATTATAATTATTTTTCCTCAGTGGTGACTGAAAATTCTTGTCAGCCAACTTTGTGCCTCGCTCACGAGATTTTTTTGTGAATTTCCTTGCCCTCTGGAGAAATTCGTCAAAGGAACACCTCCCAACCCCTCAGAAATTTCCGTCTATTAGCCCCCTCCCCCTCAGAACTTCCGTATGGATATTTTCTGGAACTGCACAATGTAAGGATGAATATTATGCCAAAACATAGAGTGTACAGTATTAGGTTAACCAGGAGGAACACTGGTCAGTATATAGAATTAGGAGAAAAATTAGGCCTAAAATTCGAGTATGTAATATAACAGCTGTATTATGAAAATCAGGCCAAAAATCAGAGTGTATAGTATCATGATAAAAAATAGTCCAAACCCCACAGTGTACAGTATTAAGGACGGTGCCTACTATTGTTACTGTACATACATTCTGCGCATCTCGAGATACTCAGGTTTCCTATGGGTGATGCCTTCTCATACAAAATTATTTTTGTGCGGTTTAAAACTATGTGGAGAAAGCAAAAATTAGCAAGTGCTTTCGGTATAGGTGAGAATAATGCAAAACTATTCAATTCTACCACAAAACGGAAAACAGCACATGGCAAATATAGGGTAAACACAGTCACATGATCATTTCTGCCATTTGCCATAAATGAAATTCTAAATCTCTCTAACTTCCTTGCCAATAATGCAAGTGATGAAGCCACAGAATGTCTTCATAAATGTCTTTTGTAATAACATTACCTTAGCCAACGAGGAAACCCTTTCCCAGACCTGGTGTCTGGCCAAACAAATTTTTTGACTTTTCTCTTACTTTGAGGTAGAATTTGGTATTTCCCTGACTTGATATCTAGAAATTCCCTGACTTTTCCCTGACTATGTCAATTCTGATTAGCATTGTTTGAAAATAAACTGCCAAATGCCCCATGGTGGAGTGAAACAAGCTCGCCAAATGCTCCACAGTGCAGTTAAAAAAGACATTGATTTGTTAGTTTCGGGGCTAACCTTTGTTCTAATGAAGCTTATTCAAGCCAAATTAAATCTCAAATTTAAATCCTATTTCTCAGTAATGCAGCAGTGGCCATTCATTCTGTGGAACTATCATCTCGTTTATCTTCCTTGGATGAAGTTAACCTCAAGAATTTCTATTGTCTCTGATAGTGAACTTATCACTGAAATGAAGCAACGGTACTGTGAGCAGCATATCACCAGGCTGTCAAATGCTCAGGGTATATAAATGAACAACCCCTGACAATGTTCTCAGTCCTCTTCCTTTGTGGCTTACAAAAAATTAAATACTGATTATGGTTTTTCTTCTATTGAGAAAATAACTAGATATCTTCCTCTCGGCTTCCTAGGAAGATTTTATGAACACAAAAGGGCATTTAATTTCAGTTTCAGTGCAGTTCTGACCAAAAACACTCAACATCTGACCATCAGCCCCTTTAACAGCGGCTTTCCACAAAAATCGACTACTCAATTAATTTTGGTGGACGAGTCAAAAAATCGATTTCACTCATACTTTGTTTACAGATAGGCTATAGTTCAAAAACACACTCTGTTGTCAGTTTCTGACCAATTATGTCTTTCTTTTGTGAATATACTGTACGTGAAAAAGAATTTGAGCTTAAAAGTCTTTTCTGGTTTTGCACGAATTATTAATTTTAAAAGTTTGACAGATTCACATATCAAACTAGAAAGAGTCACGAAAATTCAATAACATGTTTAGTTTCTGCAAGCATTGTTAATTTTTTAAAACCTTATAACATTAAGAATAACCTCAAGCCTAAAACAGAATTGGAATCATAGGATATAACTGATATTTCTTTGCAACCAAATTTTGGCTTTAAAATGTTGCTTACATGTAATTGTGTATCTGTTTTATTGGAACAATGAAAACAACCTTGTCCTTGAATGGCCCTCTTGCCATCAAATTTACAAAGGATTTGATGCTCATTTTGCAAAATTGACAACATGATATTAATCCTGATTGTCATACTAGAAGGCATTAAAAAGAGAAATATTTGTCCAAAGCAATTACAAAATCAGCAACCTAAAGGGGCAATGCAATACACTCAATTGCAAAAACGTTGACTCCTAAAAGGCATAAACCGTGAACGATGAGACCCAATGGCTTTATGGGTATAAGTGTACTAAATATATTTGCATAATATTCTATTCTCGTGCGACGGTTGATAACCAAAATTAATTGCACATGGTGAATCAAGTTGGCCAATAAGGGCTAATTTTTAAACACTATCCACAAATCCCTTGGGTCTCATCGTTCATGGTTTATGCTTTTTAGGTGTCAACGTTTTTGCAATCAAGTGTATACTCATTTTTGTCCTCCTCAGATATGGTAAATCAAGAAATTACAAGAATTTATTGTCTTGCTGATGAACTTATCATTGAAATGAAGCAACAGTATTGTAAGGTGAAAATCATGAGGCTGTTGAATGCCCGGGGATAGACTAGTTTAATGCCTGACCCCCGGGATCCATGGCAATGTTTAAAAATGCCCCACTAATGCGTGGGGGAGGGGAGGGGTCACTGCTGGAATTGACTGATGCATTAAGGTCATGTTCATACACTGTCATGAGCGGATTTTGATCCACTGTCAGTTTCTGTATTTTTTGCTGTTCCAGTAATTATGACACACAAATCATTAGTTGGGTTTTGAATTTCAGAGTTTGCATGTCATTGAAAGGCACAGTAACATTCATCCATTCTAACATTTTTTTCCACCTTAATACATGTACATTAAAACAGCTTAAGACAGCAAACTGAAGGTGGCTCACAAAGGTTTCCAGCACTTCCCTCAGTTATAATTTGATCACTCATTACTGCCACCTTTGATCAGAGGATACTATAATTTAATGTTACCAAACAAATGCCTTATAATTATTATTCAAGAAAAAGTTATTTTATTGTTTTGTTGACTTTATTGGTTACCATAGCAGCAATAAAACTTGGCTTCAAGTGAATATGACTAAAAACAGCTTGGTGACTCCTATTGTTTATTATGGAAATTATTTAAAAGGCATGCTCAGATACAGCTTCCCACGTAGTCATTTTTACTCCCACAATCACCATTGAGGTATTGTCTAATGATGCAAATGCAAAGGCCGCTTACATTTCCCGTGAGCTTTGCTCAGTCTTGAGAGATTTAAGAGCTGTGAAGTTGGATTTTTTTTTTTTTCACTTCTGGAATGGCTAGTCATGGCCGAAACACCAAAAAAATATCAAAAGTGAAAACAAGTGCTTCTTGTTTGATGTTTTTACACCGTTATTTGCTGGGAGATTCAAAATCTTCCGGAAAGAGTGGTCAATTTTCCTCGCCTGATCAAGTTGACAATCAGTGAAGATATCACCTCTTACAGTTGCAGAAGCTCTGGAGCAGATTTGTTTGTTTGTACGAAATGCTTCAAGAGACTTACTCCATTTAAGAAAGCAAAAAAGAATGTAGAAGATCTGCAGTATTTATCAGTCCATTAAACAGAGAGTTAAAGGACAAAGAGCCGATCAAGTGGGGTAAAATGTCATGCATATCCCCGAACAAATTGCAACAACAACACCAGTTTTAGCTGCAAAATCTTTAAAGTTTACCGACACATTGGGTTATATTTCTGTTTTCTCCACATTGACAAAATTGAAGGCAAAGCTTGATAAATGAGCGACTTTCCATAACCAGTCGGCAAATTGACAAAAATGTCACTATTCCCCCTCACATATTCTTTGAAAGCAGTCAGCTGAATAGAAATTTTGAATGTACTGAGCACACCGTGCTCAAAGCTCACTCAAGTTCTGTCTCCACCATGATGTTTTTCAACATTCCCGTGCGAGGCATAGTGAGGTCAAGGTCAACCTTCCAGATTTTAGAAGGTTCAATGTGATTGGCTTAGCGGAGGACAGAAATTTGGTGCTTGGTTGAGCAGGCGTTTGTGGAGAGGAGGTAATACGAGTCCCCTGAAAATTACTGCAAAGGAGGCTACAGTAGCTCAGGTACAGCTTTTTACAAAATACGAAAAAAACTTGTAAGAAGGATTCAAAATTAACCAACTTTAATTTATTGAAAATTTAAGACGCCTATGAACCCCTCCCAAATTATTTTATTTTATTCTATTTTTTTAACTTTGCAAAAAGTTCCATCTTGACATGCTGATTGCAATTTGATGGTAAAAAACTGGGGAGCAGTATCCTCGTTTTCAAGTTATAGGGCCATTAGTGCTATGGTAACCTACAAAGTCATGAAAACATTTTACAACTTGTTCACCAATAATTATGTGTTTGTTTAATAGCACTATTGTTGTATCAACTCATAAGAGTGGCAGTATTGATCCATCAAAGTATAAGTGCTGGAAGCTGTTGGCAAACTCTAGAGGCTACAAAAACCGTACTTTCACACTACAAACCTCTACAATCTCCAAGTGTAATGCCAATTGTTTCCAAATCCTTCCCTCCGATGTTTAAAGTAAAGTATGCAACTTCCACGTGTAACGGTTGCTCACTCCTCAAATACAAATTTGTCAACTTCAGTAAGTCAAAAAAGGTTGGCAAAATTTAGGGACTAAATATACATGTAATTCTATTCCTGTATCAACATTTTTTAAACATCCACACTGACCAACCTTTAAGAAAACAAAGTTTGCAAACCTAAGTTTTGTAGTGTGAAGGTGCTGCAATCCACTGTATGGAAAAAGATGGTGACTGGTACACTAACCCATAATTCTTAGCATACGAAAACTCTAAAAATGGTCATAAAAATGCACAGGAAAGATCTAAAAACTTCAAATCTAATGTAGACAAAGTTGTTAGCACAGGGACAAAATTCACAAAAAATAAGGCCTTCTATGTGCTTATTGGCTCGTGTTAGGTTTGCAAGGTATTGTGGTAAAATGTACAGCCACTATCTTTTTCCATACAGTGGATTAGGTCTGCACTACGCTACTGAGCCACTTTGGAATACCACATGTATGTACTGGTCTAAGATACCCCTTAACTACCTTGGACTGTTCACCTTGAAAAGAGATGTTTCCAACTGAGAGGGATGAAGATAAGGGCTCCCACAGTGGCCAGGACCAGTGACTGTCTGTCAAAGAGATCTCATAATACTCCTTAACTACTCTGATTGTAATTGATTCCAGAGGGAAGTAATCACTTCGAATCTGGTCCACATCTCAGATGTACATGTACAGCCCGGCTGTAAATACGATCTCTTTTGATCTTGATAATACATGTACCTAGAAAGTTGACAAGAGAAAAAGAATTTGCAAGGGATGTTAAAAATATTTATCATTTATGCACAAGTCAATCGAATGTTTAGTAAACAAAGGTTGTATATTTAGCACACGCTTGAGTTAAGGTTTAAAGAGGAAATGAGCTTCGATGATAAATTTAGTGATTGTCACAGGATAGTCAATCACACTGCTACCACATTCCATCAGGCCCCATCCCACCCTTTTCACAAAAAGGTTAATTGTTGCTTACGTCATGAAGCACTGTTCTTTGAGCTCAGTTGAAGGATGCTTAGAAACTTGAATTGATTGCTTCATTGAGGTGAGAAGAGAGATCTTGTTTCTCAGTGCTACCAACAACACCCCTATGGAAATTTGGTTATGCTGATGTAAGTTCTACCCTGAAGATCTGGGTAGGGTTTCTGGCCCCAGTTGTTAAAAGAGCAGGCCTAGGTAACTACTAGCCAGGACAAATCTCTATCCAGCCCAGAAAATTTATCCAATACAACACCTCAGGATTGTGATCTGAAACTTAAGCAGTTGTGAAAAGAAAGCCTGAGGCTTCAGTTGCATAAACAACTGCAAGGGTCTTTCTTCTATTTACAGTTAATCCGCATCATGCGTGACCAGTATTTCCAAGAATGAAATGAACATTCGAATTCCTCTTTGTAATGTCCCGCATATAAATGGATGTTGATCATTTCTCTGGAAATCTTTCCGAAAAAGATGCAATAACTGAAAACAATTATTTTGTTTTTTTAGACGAGCGGAGGCAAGCATGAGGTGAGCGCGGAGCGCAAATCACATGCAACCGCATGGGCGCCAAAAAAAATAAAACCTGACCGCACACGGTTGTTCATGGTGCTTGCAGTGTCGTTATTAACTGTATTGATTTGAATGATCACACAATGTTTTTGGTTACCATTTGATTTATGATGAGTGAAAAACAAGGAATTTTCACCAATAAACAAACTGCTATAACCATAGAATTTACTTTAACTGGATTAGGATTTAAACCAAATCTATAAGCAGACAAATATTAACTGCCTTTTTTCTTCCCAGGTGAAGAGGTAATGTTGAAAGAAGGATGACTGTTTAGTTCAAGATGAAAGCTCAGGAATCTGAAACATTTAGCTGCGATGTTTAACCACAGGAAAAGTTTAACGAAAAGTGAAAAATTCTGCCAAGGAAACTCAAAATTTGCATGCTAAGCAAAATGTTTCTCTGGTGCTGTTTATTATGCTGTAAAAGGTGGTTATAGCTTTTGAGTGCGTGGATGAAATCCTAAAGTGTGACCATTCAAATGAAAGCTACTGGGTAGCAGTTTCCTGTGGTGCTGTTTACTATGCTGTACAAGGTGGTTCTTAATATTGGGCAATAAAATTATTTTAGCTGTCCCATCGGCCTTGCATTTAATTCTAACTTTTCAAACTGTGAATGAAATTCTGAAGTGTGGCCATTCAAATGAAAGCTACTGAGCAGTACTTTCTTGTGGTGTTGTTTATTATGATATACAAGGTGGTTCTAACTTTGAGTCTGTGGTTGAAATCCTAAAGTGTGACCATTCAAATGAAAGCTACATACTAACCAGTAACTTTCCTGTGGTGCTGATAATTATGTCAACAGGGTGGTTCTAACTTCTGAGTCTGTGGATGAAATCCTAAAGTGCGACCATTCAAATAAAAGCTTCTCAAACTGGTACAGTGTGCCTTTTGATTCAACTGTGTGCAAAGGGCCTCTTATTTTCGAGTCAGCCAGACAATGAAATGCCTACGCAACTCCATTCAAATGAAAGCCGATGAGGAATACTTTGCTTTGATGCTGGTTGTTTTACTCATTATCAAAAGTAGCGATTCTAATTACTTGAATGAGCATTGAGCAAAGAGAATCAGCAGGACAAGAGATCTGTTTAAATATTGATTATTTCTTCCGTGAACTCAAAACTTAAGTGCAACTTGAATCAATCTTGTTCTACTTTGTTCTCCTGGAGTGCTGTTTATTATGCGGTGCAAGGTGGTTCTTTTGAGTCTGTGGATGAAATCCAAAAGTGTGACCATCAATGAAAGCTACTGAGCAATACTTTCCTGTGGTGCTGTTTATTATGCTGTACAAGGTGGTTCTAACTTTTGAGTCTGTGGATGAAATCCAAAAGTATGACCATTCAAATGAAAGCTACCAAGCAGTACTTTCCTCCGGTACTGTTTATTATGCTGTACAAGGTGGTTCTGACTTTGGAGTCTGTCATGAAATCCTACAGTGTGACCATTCAAATGAAAGTTACCGAAAAGTACCTTCCTCTGGCGCTGATAATTATGTTGTACAATGTACTAGATTTTGAGTCACTGTCTGTGGATGAAATCCTAAAGTGTGACCATTCAAATGAAAGCTTCCAAGCAGTACTTTCCTGTGGTGCTGTTTATTATGTTGTACAAGGTGGTTCCACCTTTTGAGTCTGTGGATGAAATCC
Source organism: Pavona decussata (assembly GCF_977016875.1). Classification (NCBI taxonomy): domain Eukaryota; kingdom Metazoa; phylum Cnidaria; class Anthozoa; order Scleractinia; family Agariciidae; genus Pavona; species Pavona decussata. Next base: position 191,246 of record NW_028145544.1, read on the forward strand.
AAAAGTGTGACCATTTAAATGAAAGCTACTGGATAGCACTTTCCTGCGGTACTGTTTATTATGCTGTACTTATGCTGTACTTATCCATAAATGTAAAGTTGTAACACGAGCGCAAATACAGTAATAACAAAGTGGAAGAATCATATCACTTCATTTCCAGAAAAAAGTTCCTATTTACTGAAAATCATCTAAAGGATTTGGAAGTTTAGTGAAGTTTGCCCGGTATCATGCGAAATGCGAAAAGCATCTGAAAGGAGCCATAAATTCATTAGAAGACAAGGGAAAATTTCATAAAATAATGATTCTAAAAATGCAGGAAAATTTTTCAAAATAAAATTTACTAACTCAAGAGCAACAGCTCTTAGTATATAAGGCCTCATCAGTTGTAACACGAGTGCAAATTATGACAAAGATTTCCAAAGTTTACCAAAGATTCCCATTTCCAGGAATAAAAACGACATGTTTACTGAAAATCATCTGAAAGATTCAGAGTTTTACAGAAATTAACCTTGGATGACCGAAAAAATCATGTCACCAATTTCTCCTTACTATATCACTACTTGTTCAAACATTTTGAAACAACCACCAACGATAGAATTACTTGGGACCTAATCATGAATCAGACTCGTACCCAGTCGCTATTTGTAAACGTGTTTTGTGGGGTGAGAAGATTGGATAGGAGAATGAATTGAGGCGCGCGGGGTGTCATGGGAAGAGGCAAAGGCGAAGAGCAACAGCTCTTAGTATATATAGCCTCATCAGTTGTAACACGAGTGCAAATTATGACAAAGATTTCCAAAGTTTACCAAAGATTCCCATTTCCAGGAATAAAAACGACACGTTTACTGAAAATCACCCGAAAGATTCCGAGTTTTACAGGAGTAACCGAAGATAACCGGAAAAATCATGTCATCAATTTCTCCTTACTATATCACTACTTGTTCAAACATTTTGAAACCACCACCAAAGATAGAATTACTTGGGACCTAATCATGAATCAGACTCATACCCAGTCGCTATTTACGTGTTTTGTGGGGTGAGAAGATTGAATAGGAGAATGAATTGAGGCGCGCGGGGTGTCATGGGAAGAGGCGAAGGAAAAATAGCAACTGGCAGATTTCGTTTGACAGATCCGTGCAATCGTGCGTGGAACTGTGCAGTGCTCTTTTTCAGGAAAACGGAGTAATTTTAGACAAATTCACTGCGGGTTCTAGTTAGGTATTAACGAGCTAAGACATTCGTCCGATGAGTGATTTCTTTTTTGTTTGGTTGTAATGTTGTGCTGCCATTATGGTTTCTTCGCGAGAACATTCGCGGAAGACGATGTGGGTGATTTGGACAGTTCTTTCAGTGAAATGTGGATCGAAGGTTAGTATCACAGTCATATTTCGTCTTTCCGGAAATTTTCCCGCAAAGAAGCCATTACGGCAGCACGACATTACAAGTCAACAAAAAATAAATCACTCTTCAGACAAATGCCTTATTGGATCACAATCTGCCAGTCGCTATTTTTCCTTCGCCTCTTCCCATGGCACCCCATGCGCCTCAATCCATCCTCGTATCCAATCTTCTCACCCCACAAAACACGTAAATAGCGACTGCATGGGTACGAGTCTGATCATGAATGGAATAAAACTCGAGCACAATGAAGATTAAATTTGATTCTTATGTGCAATTTATATGTTGCCGGACTGAAGCGAAAAAGTAGCTCACGACAAGTAACTTCACAAAAAGTAAATAAATGTAAGCTTAAATTACTCACCATTAATAACGTTCCAACTTCATGTTCTTCCTTTGCTTTTCTCAGGAATCCACCACTTGCATTCCATCCATGTCCTAATATAATTAAATTTAAAGCACTTTTTAGCAAAATTGAAAAAATTGTTACAATCTTCTGACCAGTTGTTTTAAAACTGGAGTAAGAAATCCAAATGGGAAAGATTTCGCCTTGGGAGATCTAATCAAAAAATTATGCTCGTATCAAATCAATGCTAATTATGCAAAAATGATTGCGAGAAAAATTGCAGTTTTAAGCCAACTGTGAGTGTCAACAACGCCATCAAAACTCATTTACCATGGGATTTCTTTTGATAAACTTCAAGCCCTATGTTTTAGCATAAACCACAGTAAAATTCAAGTCAATCTGTTGTAGCGGCCCGGGTGAAACTTTCGATTGTTTATACGGTACTTTTTGACTCACGAAAACCACGTCTTTTTGAAACATCTACCAGAAATTTAGAGTTTATTGTAAAAGCCTGAACATCTCCTTGAGATACAAAGGGATATCATACTTAAAGATAATAAAATCAGAAAGATTAAATACAGCTTATTCGATTTTCTAGAGATCGACAAACTTGCATAATTTTAAGCTATCAAATTAGCATATTTACCCTCTCTTGCAAAAATGTCAATTTCTCCCCAACGAAAAAATATTTCAAAACAAACTGCACAGGGGTTCTTCTAACATGATAGGGTATCAAACTTGAAAGTATGTGCGAAATCGATTTTTTGACCGTTGCCACAAATATTTGATGTTGTCTGTTTTTTTACTGATATTGGCTCTTAAATACTTTTTTTGTTTAGATAAATTTGATACCAGCAGCCTCACACATTTTAGATTTACATGAATGCCTAGGTCTAAAAGGAGAAAAGATGAGCTTTTTTAAACCATTTTTTTTTGTTAGCTGTCATGTCTTCTGTTGTAAATTCAGTAAATAAATATAAATGTGCAACAGCTAAAATGTAATTAAGCAATTGAAAAACAAGTTTCTTCCATGACAGATTCAAGCAAATAAGCTTCAGCAAAACTGGTGCAAATTGTTACTCACATTATAATCTCCATTTTATTTTTTTCTCTTCTGGTACCCCTTTACCAATGTTTTCTGGTAAAAAGTGTATTTCCTTGGTTTCCCTTTTCAAGCCGTTGGTCTTGTTGATCCCTCTCACCCTTTTTACTCCTTTTCCTTCCTTGCTGTTATTTTACTAGTTTTTATGTAAATGTTTAAGAGTTTTTAAAAGATCTGGAAAGAAGCAGACTAGCAACATTTTTATAAAAATAACGACACATTTGAGTTTACAAGATATGTTTCGGTCGTGCAACAACCATCTTCAGTTGAGAGTAGAATTAATTTGAAGTCACATTTGAATTTATAATGTAATGCTGAACAAAGATAAATAACAAACGTGCAATAAATTAGGAATCTAACAAAATAGCCAAAGGTAACAAAAGAGTGTACAATAGAACATGTTGATTAGAACGAGAGAGATAAATTAACATGGTATAGTTGCTTGTTTAAAGAAGGTTGCTCCTAGGAGATGTGTAACGCTTCTTTTATCTTGACCTGGAATTTTGTGGTCGCATGGTCTATAACTTTAAAACATTAAGCTTATCTTTTTGGCTAATCTTTTCATGGGTCACCATGAAAGGATTTGGTTGGAAAACTATAAGGCCTCCAGTATTTTATTTTACCGATGCCATGTTGACGATACTTTTTGTCTGTTTGACACTGAACATGACGTTACTTTGTTTTTTGACTGCATCAACGACAGACATCCCAGCAAACGTTTCACCCCTTTCTAGATGTTCTGATTGATAACAGTCAACCTCTATCTCCTATTACCAGGGTCTATCGCAAGAAAACTTTCACCGGTCTATTAACTAATTATCTTAGTTTTACCCCATTCTATTACAAACTTGGCTTAATCAGGACCCTAGTCAACAGAACATACAAGTTCAACAACACGTGGGTAGGCTTTCATGAGGAAATCAAGAAATTGCTATTAATTTTACGTAAAAACCGGCGTTTCCCCAGTCATATCAATATCTTTTCCCCAATCAATTGTAGTGTTTTTGTATTTCTTTTTTTCTCTCCTTCTCTGCTGTAGGTTTTCACTGTAAGTTGTAAAAGTAGAATGAAGAATTAAACAAGGAGATATACATTTAAAAATCACGTTTGAATCAGTGGGCGATTTAATTCTAAAGTGTGGTCATTCCCAATGAAAGCTACTAAGCCGTGCTTTCCTGTGGTGCTGTTTATTATACTGTAGAAGGTGCTTCTAGCTTTTAAGTCTGAGTGTAAAATCCTCAAGTGTGGCCATTCAAATGAGAGCTACAAGACCGTTCTTTCCTGGTTCTAACAACACGGTAATCAGAATGCACTGAAAATCTTAAGGTGAAATCATTTTACTCCAAATCAGCATGACGAAACATTGCATTTTTTCTCTGGAAGTTAAACTTTTTCCTCACTAAACATTGTAAAATGAAAGAAAAACTCATCAACGGAATAAAAGGATTGGTTGTTCTCCAAAGAAGCGGGTATTCATGTGATTTTGTTGACAAAACATTGCTGGTTTGCTGTTTCTCTTGCAGTGCTGACATATCATTTAACTTAAGCATAATAATATTCCTAACTGCAGAGCAATTCTTTTGAGCTCAGTTTTACGATCCATGTTCATTATTTTCCTTTGAGTTTTATTTTCTAATCTCGTCCCATTTTACTTCATTTAAGAAAATTTGATTCTTAGCTAAAACAAGTCAAACAAATGCCTTGCAACACTGTATCATTAGCATAAACTCTGACAAGTTCTTCTTGCACACATTTCTCTAATTTTAGCATTGATTTGTGATGATCTTGACAGAGAACAAGCACAAATACTTAAAATAATAAGATATATATAAAGGTAGAGAGTAAGTTGTGTGAGTATTTTTCACTGAAAGTCTTTTTCAACAACTTTCGTTAAAATCGAATGTAAAATTTGAAATGTGATTTCATTTTCATCAAAACACAGCTTACACAGAACCTTTATTCACTTGATTGTGCAAATTTTTCAAAGATTGTTGTTTAGTTTATTTCTGTACTGTTTGCTATGAAATATCACAGTTTCTTTCCATTCCTTACTCCAGGATATGTTTGAAGTCTGCTTTATTGTCATTACATTTCTTTCACCTATTCCATTCATCGACAATCACTGCAGTATCAAGGATACAAGGCCCTAATGATACTACATTGTACACTACAGGTTTATAACAGGAGTTGTATTTGTTTTCTCTGGATAAAAGCTGGCGATACACTACTCTTAGGAAAAGCTATTTCCTAACAAAATCCTTAGAAGGATCAGTTGAAATTTCAAATTTGGGGCTTCACTGAGTAAATTATCGTAAACAAGATGACAAAGAGACGGACTTGCTTTATTAATGCAAGCAGAGAATGAAAAAGATGGAAATTGTTAGTCTCAAAACAAGACTCACCTTTACTAATGACAATGTGAACCTTCTCATTATTCAGTTCCATTGAATTTCTCATCTGAAGCTCCAAACTGTTGCATTTTTCTTGTCCTGAAATTAAAAAGTGTTAAGTTCTTATGCTCAATCAATGAGACAGTTTCACGTTGCATTTTCGTCACTCATGACATCATCTCATCGTCATCATCATTGTTGTCTGAATTCCCAAGGAACTGTGGTTCCCTAAATTAAGGCTTAATCAACTTACTTTGTTACCATTTAACAAAAGAGAGTGGACAGAAAACGTACCTATAGTAATACCTGAAAAATCTTGTTCTTGGCATTGTACTTCCACTGAAGTTTTTGACTACTGCATTAAGTGTTTGTCCTGTAATAAAAAAATAAGTTGGATTATTTAATATATGCATCTTATTCGATTGTTTTACATATAATACGCGTGGATATTTTGCGAGTTGCGTAGTATTTTTCTGAGCCCCAAAAGTAGGCTCGATTTCCGCCGCTCCCTCGGATCCGGCTTTCCTCCCCGAGAAGAGACGGCTGGACGCGTGAATAACCGACCTTGTCTGTGACCTCATTTGAAATTTTAATTTATGCGTTCTCAGATGTCAACGCAAGTGAAATTGGACTCCGAATTACATGTCAATTTCGCGCGCAAAATGCAATCGGGCAGAATGTTACGAAAACTTTTCCTCCTCGATTGCGAAAACTTTTCCGATTGCGAGATCGAGATTTACTTCTACGACAGTCGAATGGAAGACGGATGTGCTAGCGCTAGCGGTGAAACACCTACTAAAATCTATTCTACTTCTGGCTGTCTCTTTTGTGGTTGCAAGCAAAGTGATCCTCGGAAGAAAACCCGTTTAAGTGGAAAAGTGTCAGACCTGCGAGCAAGGATTTGTGACATCTTGGACATTCCTCTTTCCAGTATAGATCCGGAAAGTTTTGTTTGCAACGAACGCTGTTATCGTGAAGTCAAGCGGTACGAAAAAATCCGCGAAGAAATAAAAACACTCCATCTTTCCTTAAAGGAAAAATTTGCTTGCAGAGCAAGGCCAAAACGTGGTTTGCCGTCGGACGTTTCAATTTCTCCTGGTGTCGCAGCGCCATCGAAATCTCTTCGTAACGAGACCTCTCAAGCGAGGTCAAAGGTTGCCAAGAGCTTAACATTTGGCCGAGAACGCTTTATTTTACCTCAACGAAGCCCCGTGGAAGTTCCTCTTATTTCTGCTACGCCAGTGATTCTTCGTCTGCCGTTGGAACGAACTCATCAAAGCAATCAAGAATGTAGTGGAAATATTTGTAATGTACAGGTGAGAAATGTTAAATGTGTGATCATTTAGAATCGTACACGTCTTCATTGAACAGTTTGAACACGCAATACTTTTTTAACGTTTCAGGCAGTCGTAACTTACGAGTCAGGGAAAAAAGTCAGAGATTTGCCCAAAGATCTGCATCGCCTCGGAAAGGCTTTGGCGAGGGGGAGTAATTTTAAAGCTCTTGCTGACGCAGCGATGGAGTGCCCAGGACTCAAAGAAGCCATAGAAGACCGCGTTTGTTCCGACGTTTCAAAAGAATGTAAGAACCTCTGCTCCAAAGGAAACCCTTCTCTACTTTGAACGGCGTCTAAGGAAAACATCATGAATTTCTCCTGGCACGCAGTCGAGGAAGAGATCAAAGAGAGGGCGCCATTTTTCCATAGTCTTCTTTTGGCGTCGGCAGACCCAAAGGCAACGAACAGAGATCCAACACAAGATAACGAAAGAAGTCCTGGAATTTGTACCGCAGCAGCTGTACTACTGAAAAATCGTGACAAGGCCATGAGCTTAGTTCCATATATCATCAGCACCATTCTCAAAGTTGGGAGGACTTCCAAAAAGGTAAATAGACTGAAGCTGTGTTTTTTTTTTTGTTTTTTTTTTTTTGCGTAGCAAGTGTCTCGCACCGCGGGTTTAGCGTGCTACTCGGTTTGAAGATACACCAGGAAAATAATGTCCACAGGATCAACCAGTTTTTTTTTAACTAGTTTAATGGGCAATTTCTATTTTGCACAAGCTAGCTAGTCAACTGAAAGTAAATGATACATGTGAGCCGACCAACTATCATTCTTCAATAATCAGTTCTACCCCAAAAAGGAAACTTCAGCAAACTTTCTCTACAGCATTGTTGATATACTCACAATTCTGTAAGGCGTATTTCAGCTTAAGACAATTTATTTTTCCTTTTGTAAAAGTCACGAACACGCAGTTTTCAATAACAGGATTCTTTCTCTCTCTCTTCGGTAGATTGTTTTATCACGCTAGTCCACAAGCGAGCTATAATATGATTGTCTAAATATAATAAAAATGGTGGGAATCTCGCGTGACATGTCTTATCGCACACTAAGAAAAACAATAATACAAAAGGCTAAAATTATATACAGCTGTCAACGAAGTGCAGAACAGTGAGTACGACTTCGATGCGAGTTCTGTTGCGTGGTGCTCTACTTTCAATGTAAATACCTATACCTGTATTCACTGTTTAGCGATAGTTTTACCTAGTAATGGGTCAAGGTGAAAGGAGTGGGGAATCTCACAAAGAAATATAAGAGTTTTACTCAGCCCAACCCAAACTGAAAGTGAACTTTTAAAGCTGAGTTTACAATTCTTTTTAACTTAGGCTCTTGTCAGACTCAACAAGCTTGGAATCACCATGTCACCGAAAAGCATAAACAAAGCCTTGGATATGCTTGGGGCCGACTTTGATTTATCTCTTAAAGACTGGAGACAAAACATTTCCGAGTACCTCTCTAAGAAAAATCAAAATGAACAGGAAAGAGGAGAGTTGGAGGTCAGAAAGGAGGAGCTGAACCAATTACTGGTGGCAGGGGAACCTGTTGCTGAACAACTGGAGGCAGTGGAGTTATCTCTATCAAATTTAGTCCATGATGCCCAACAACTAGAAGAAATCCGACCTAGCAGTTTTAATGTAGTCCTTGATAACATTGACCTTAAAGTGTTGGCTTCAGACATGACATCAGACGACCAAAATAAAGATTACCATTGGTGTAACCACAATGCCTACCTGGATCGGGTCAATCCTCAGCACATATCAGATGAGGCACCTATTGCAGATCTGGAAGGGGTCCCAAATAGCACTTTTCTACCTGGTCTAGATGACCAGGATTCCCTTCTTACTGACTTTACTGTCCTAGTCGGGAGAGTTTTGGTAGAGCATCTCCCCGCCTTTGAGGTATTCAAGGATGTTGTTCCTCTTCATATCAAGCACAAATACTCAGATGAATTGAAGAAAAAAACTGAAACAGTATGTCTTTTATATTTGAATGCCACTTGTGTTACAGCAGTAGTGATATATTGATATAGGCTTTTTCCCCTTTTCCTTCCAATAGCCAATCTTGTCTTCTATTAGACTAAGTAAACATTTAATCAGCCACACAATAAGTATGGAGACTTGGATTTGATGCTTTGGTTGTTGTTGGACAATCCTGGGGAGGGGTACCCCATATATAAGCTATAATGTTGCTTTTAAGGGTATGGGTTTTGAGCCTGTTTGTTCTGAAACAGGGTATAGATTTGAACTACTTTGAAAGTCTGAAATAGGTATGAATTCCAGAATAACAAATCTACAAACAATTTTGTTTTAAAGGCCAGTGCTGGAAAAGAGTATGAAAAATTAATCTTTAATTAGGCTCGATTACCAGCCGCTGTTCAGCCAGACCCCAGGGAGCAGCAGGAATTTAAGCCTAGTCTTAAAGGGTCAGTATTTGGATAACTGAGAAGCACATTCCATCCAAAATTACAAGAGGTAACACCCCCCTTCCACTGGGGTCATACATCAAAGCTATTATGTTCTTCTTTTGAATTATTGATAGGTTAACCTTGGGATCATTTTTAAAGATGAAAATCTTGGTGAAGAGATGATCGACATTGTGAGGGAGCTTCATGAAATAGTGCCTGTTGCTGGTCCAGATGATGGTGAGGTGTTTGATCGGGTCCCTGTTGTTGGCGACCAGAAAACCATGGAGAGAGGGGTGGAAGCACAATTCTCTGTTCGCAACGCATACACCAAAATACGCCGATTAGAAGGTTTATTCTTTCAGCTGGCTGACTGGCATCATGAAAACAAATTTCTTTCTGTAAGTTTTTCTTCATACAATGGTCAATATAGTGTACACATAGCTATGTATTTTGATTATTTGCATTTTCAAGTTGCAGTGGTTAAACGAAACAAGCAGCATTTTGAACAACTGGCCCTTGTCAATCTGGTACTGCTGCTCACTGAATAAAGAGTTGTCATTGTTTTGTCTCCACTTTTCTGGCAATTTATCACGCTCTTAAATTGGCAGATCAGTACCTTGAGCAGGCTTATAGTGGTAAATATAGGATTGGGAAGAGTTCAGAACTGAGTTAACCCTCATGCATGTCACAAGTTCTGATCAACTTTTTAATCCCCCCTCATACAGTTGCATTGCATCATGTTGGACTGGTAGCATTCTCTTGTTGCTTGATAAAAAAAATAACAATAAGTACTATATTCACGCTCCAGGCAATCAAAAATGGTACATCAAACCTACTAGTGGTGGGGTGAAAACAGAATCACCAATCAACAACCTGGATAATTTCCAAATTTGGTACTTAGTTCTGAGCTCTATCCCTGACAATGTAAATGCCTATAGTAATATATTAATAATAATATTGTGCAGTTCCATAAAATATCCAACACCCACCCCCCTTACAACGGTGAGATCACCTCTGACCTTCTTTTTTCATTCAGGAAATTTAAGCCTCATACTTTTCTTTTCAGTTTCTGTTCGTTTAGACCTTCACAATCAGCTTACCATACCTCCAATTATTTTATGTTCTGTATTGTATAATGTAATATACATTATAAACATTCAATCAAAATAATAAATACTTTATTTTTCCTTTTTTCAGTTGATTTTTTCTCGCTACTATAGTGGTTCGTCAGCTACTGATAAAACATCACTATTTGCATTGAGAAACCTTGTAAACTGGCGTGATGTGGTAAGCGATGCACAGCACAAACCTGCCCCCTGTAAGAGATTTGTCAATCTGGTCCTGGATGCCGACATCATCGCTGCAGCCCTCAAGTTCTTTGGGATGGAATCTACTGATGACAAGCCCACTGCACATGGCTTCAGTGATGAACTGTGGTGCGTCAGCGATATTTTCATAGAGTGATCAAGGAATTCATACAGATGTATGTGGTGGATGGAACACTCTATGAAAACCACTTCCAGAACATCCAAGCCCTGCAAGAATGGGAAACATCGCAGAACAACCAGCCCTTGCTTCCTAGTGGCAGGTACCCATGCCGGTTCCCAGGGTGCACAAATTCATTTAAATATGACGGGGTTCACAGAATGAGGCATGAACTGACTCATAATCCCCCACCCATCATACCTCAAGAGCCAGTTCTTATCAACACAGTCCCAGATCCAACTGACCAGAATCCCAATCCTAAAGATGATATTTATGATTACCACTGTGGTTTCATGAATATGGCACTGCTGTTGAGAAATTTCATGGATGCCATCAAAGAGGGTGATGGTGAGCGAATAATAGGATGTATTAAGATGTTCCTCTTGCATTTTAAGCAGGATGGCAGTGGAAGCACAAAGTATGCACTGGAAGCATTGTTTCACCTTTTCCAATTATTTGCTTTACTCAGCCCACGAGAGGCAGAGAGGCTGAAATGGAACAGAACTGTCAATAACAAGGGTTCTCTTGGTTGCAATGTGGCCATGGACCTGGCCCTTGAACATGACAACCACCTAGTTAAAGATATGATAAGGGGTTTGGGAGCAAACATTAGTGAAACTAGTGTTCGGCGCATTTGTAGAGCTTTCTTTATCCTGAGAACATTCCTTGAAAAAGTAGACCAGGAAATGAAAGTGAAGAAGATCTCAGGGGAGCATACCAAGAAATCAGTGAAACAAGATTTCAAGAAATTAGTTCAAACCCTTCATGAACAAAATGTTTTTGAGAAGCAGGCAACCCATGAGCCAATGTCATCCTTCCCAGATTGCCCAAGAGATTACTTGCAGCTGTTGGATCCCAAAGGCTTATTCTCTTGGATAAATGAACACAAACGAAATGTTAAACTTGGCAAACGACCTCGTTGACTTCACTGTAATCCCATTTTGTAGCCATAATACAGTAAAAACCCGCATATAAGAACCTAGTGATATAAGAACCTACAGGCTGAAATTTGGCTTTTAAATACCCAAAAATATAAGAACCTGTTCAGCCTGGCAAAGAAAAGTAGGTTCTTATACAAAAACAATCACTCCAATTTTGATGGTCAAACTTCTGGATTTTAATTGTGTGAGAAACTTCCAACAAAAATTTATTGTGTGTATGTTTTCTTTGATTTACATTAAATTTTGTTTGGATTTTCTGACACTAGAAATATGTTTCCCATAAAGCTACAGTGCAACAAGGCAAGCATTTTTGTTGTTGAAAATACAAGTGCTAAACCATTCTGTATTTTAGTAGTACAACTACGACAACCTCTGAAATTCTAGGTTCTTATACCCGGGTTTTTACTGTATGACAGTACAGTCAAAAGTCAAGCTCACACTTTGGAGGAAAAGCTTACCTGAGGGAGCGGCAGAAATCAAGCCTAAATTTTTTACTTAAATCTTTTTTCAGCATGTTGGTTGTATCTTGACAGTGTTGGTGTGCATTAATTTATTTAAGCCAATAAAAAATAGGCATAGAAGTAGATATAAATAACTCTGGTGAGCATGGATAATGGAAATTTCCCATAAGCAAACAGAGTGGATGTTTTTCTCAATTAATTTATTGTGAAATTCTGTTGAAATGTACATGTAAATAAAAATCTGATTATTATGGCCTGGTAAGTTTTCAATAACTGATGCAAAAATTTGACGTTTTGGACTAAAACAACTCTACAGAATTGGAAAGGCAAAGAGAATTACATGTACCTATTTCCAGAAAAACTGATTTATAAATTCTTTGGAATGGAATAAAACAATTGCCAATGGTCAAGAATCATTTTGTAGTATTCTTTTTACATATTTACAAACTCACGCTAGGTCAATTGATCTTATATACACTGTACATTGTAGTTATATTTACAGAGACCTTGGGTATTCACTAATAGTGCAACTAACTTTACCATGCCTGTGTTGGGTTAGTCTGCGTCAGGTCACACTACCAATTTAACAAAATTCACCCACCATGATGACAATTCTGATGAAGGTAAAGTAACATAAGTTTCAAGATTTTTAGGGAAAAAAAGGGTTCATGTAAGTGATGGGTGAGAATACCAATAAAATGTTTTTTTTTTTTTTTTCATAATGGTCTGACTCAGGATAACAACTAACACACACCTTGGTAAATATTTTGCTTACTCTGTATCAGAGTCAGATACTTCATTGTGCAGCAAATCCTCACTGATCGAAAAAAACTCCTCTGGGATACCAGCTAGCACAGAGTCTGCAATGTCAAAACCAAAAATGTCCTCTTCAAAATTTTGAAAGGTATCCTCTACCTCTTCCTCAAGTTCACTGACAACTAAATCACCAAATACTTGGGATAAACAAAATAAAAGCTCCACTGCCACACTTGAATGCCAGATGTCAACATACTTGAACACATCTGCAACAGTGAAAATTTTGTCACAGTGTTCCATGATTTGTGCTATTTCTGTATCTCCAATTCCACCATAAAACTTTGAAGGTGCAAACATTGGCAAATTCAGTTTCCTTGCTTTGCGCAGATTTTGTTCCTTGAGTGCTGCCTTGAAATAAAGTAACTTTTCCTGCAAACTTGTTAACTGTGTCCTGCTTACTGGTCTTGAAACAAATTGTTCAGTTGTTTCCTGAACCTCTAATGACTGAAGACCAAAAAAAGACAAAGTCACATAAATTTCCTTGGCACTTGCATTCTTTTTGGCAGATGTCGCAGCATTGGTGCAAGTGCTCATTAGCTGTGCTCATTAGCTCATTAGTGCTTAAATCTTCATCAAAGTTTTCTAGAAGCATTTTTTGCCTGCATCTTGACGAGTTCTTTGCATAGGTTTTGATTTCTTCTGAGCAGTGTTTCATCATTAAGCTGGAGTAGAGCATAACTGCTCTACATTGTTCTCCGCTGTTTCTACCAGCTCTCCCACTCTCCTGAAGGTAGGTTTCAAGGTTGTATGAGGGTCCATAATGGATAACAACCTTGACATCTTTGCAGTCGATGCCCATGCCATATGCGATGGTTGCTATAAGCACACGAACTGGGCCCTCCGGAATTCCCATGGAATAAAGAATGTGCTCTCTGTTTAAAGTGTCAATTCGGCTATGGAACATTTCCACAATTCTTTTCTTTGGATCCATGGAATTGTCAACATACATCTCGCTTCCAAGTTCTGACTGAAAAAATCCGTAAAGAAAAGTTGTCACTTTAATTGTTTGACAATAAATAATAGTGCGTTGGTAAGTGTCTTTCTGTTCCTTAAGGTCTTTCAGCATTGAATGGAAGGTTTTGGAAGGATCAGGAGTGACAACTTTAACTGCATAACTAATGTTCTGCCTGTCTGGACTTTCTATGAACAAAGATGGCTTCTTCATTTCCAGTGACCTCATTATCCTCAGTCTGGTCGATGTCATAGCCGTTGCAGTCAGCGCTATCAATGGCACTTTTCCTATTATCGAACGTATCTCGTTGATTCGGCCAAACCATTTCCTGAATGCCAACTCCCCTTTCTTCACTGCATAACCCCTAAAAATATAACACAAGCCATTAAATGGTATACAGGAAATTAAGAGTCAATGTCTGAGAAAACCGGGCAAAATCTGAAAAAGCTGAAAGATGGGGGTCGGCCAAATTATTCCATACTAACATCATAGTTAGGTTAGGTGGACTTATGGATAAATTTACTAAAGTTTACTCTTCAAGTGTTTTGGTATAGGAGAAATGAGATCCCCTCTCCATCACCCCCTCAGGTCCTAGTTTTTCTGGTAAATTTGACCCAAATTTGACAGCCAGCAAAAACTGTAAAATTTAGCGAAGAGAGTTCGTGTTTTGTACCTGATATAAATGGTCATAGAACTTCTTGTAAAAAGCCAGAGATATGCGAAATGAGCAAAAGTCACTTTACAACATTTAGTTTTGGAATACCTATATTTCGCATCTGCGAATGAGCAAGAAATTAGCCATTTTCGAACTCACGCAGAACACACAACTAAATCTTCAGCAACAATCGGATGCTAAAACCAAACACTCTTACCTTCCCTCTATCACAATCATCAATAATCTTTTTGGGCCATTCAAACAGCAAGATGCTTCACCAGCTCCATTACTCCTACCACTCGTTGTCATGTACAGCACGACACGACGCAAGCAATGTGCCGATTAAGCCGCTCTTGGATTCCACATTGGATTTCTCCACAGTTAAATATATGCAGTTGACTAAAGTGGTCCCAAAAAAATCAGAACCCCTCTCTGGCAAATTTAACAGAAGGAAAATTTTAAAAGAAATACGAACTAAACAGATTGACGCCATCTTGAGTTGGATTGCTCTCAAGGGACTGGGACCTACTTATTTTTACTTTAGGTAGGGAGGGGACAGGGATTGTTGCTAGAAACGTCTGTTTATCGCGATAAACAGCTCAAGATCTGAACAAATAATGACATGAACGAATCATGCTCAAAATAGAACCAGCAGAACCGCGCAATAGCGTGAAAAAATAACTTCATTGGATTTTTTTTGAGCGCGCGGCTTTTGATGTACATTTCCACCGTCAAGAAATCAGAGATATCCAACTCCCGCGTTCTTCACAACTCGATAAAGCACGCTAAAGCATGAACAACTGGAATTGTTGAATTTAATAACAAAAATTGCAATGCCGTTATAAGAAAGTTTCTGTTTAGTAACTTCGAAAGAAGTACCGTTATTTGACACTTGTACTACATAACACTAGTAAAACAAATCTCTGTACAATGTATAAGCAAACTGATCACAGTTATTACTCAATAAATTGACCCTCCTAGGTTAATCTCTCTACTCGACACGCTCCCCTCTGAATCACTGAGGAAAGCTGAAATATGATCTCTACCTTTACCGCAAGGCAATCAGATTGGATGTGTGAAATAAGTAGAAACAGTGCCATGGAATTGTTCTACCTTTAAAATAAACTGCGTAAAACTAAAGATAACTGACGGAAAATCCGCGCTTGATATTTAGAAAAAAGAATTTTCCTTGCAGATCCCCTTTGGGTTGGAATTTCCTTTTTCCTATAGATAACTGCCTTTTCCAAGGTATGTTTGTTTTTGCTTCCGATCTTTTGTTTACTTATTTTGAACTTTGCTAGTTCCGTTGGTCTGTCAATGAACACATGTCGTGAAGCGAAATATTTACCTAGGAACCCTCACTGAATACGTCATTTGCTTTTAATAAAAGCGTTGGACTTATCATTCCGGCTTGTCATGTACACCAGAAGGCCCTTAGGAGTATGCGCTTTTTGGTTATAAAAGCTGCTGTTGAAAACTTACACAACAAATTAACAAAAAATTAGTTTTGGCTGTATTATCTCCGCTTTGATACCTTGATAAATATGATAGGAGACGGGAAGGAGGAGCTGCCGGACCGTCAAGAACGCTAATCAGAGAATAAACAAATAACATCAAGTTAACGTAGAATCTGCAACGCCTAACTCTTAAACTCTACTGGGATCATCACAAAATTGTCTCCGGGTCGAATAAATAAAGAAGTTATATATCGGTCCAAGGGAACAGTAATCTTAATACTATTAATTCAAAACATTCACCTTAAGCTTGTCCTCAAATTTTAAGGTAACATCCTCCACTTTAAATCTGCTTGAATGGCCTTTTCAACAAGTGTTTATAATACACAGGGCTGAAACAATATTTGAAATGTTGATTTCAATTGAATGAGATGTTTGTTACATTGTAACAAAACAACGCATTTGATAAATTAGCAGAGATTTCCGAACTGATAAGAAACCACACGTAAGGTGAAAATATCTTAAGGTAACATATAAAGAGTAAATTAATTACCAAAAAAAGGTGAATTGCGAGAAAATAATTTAAATATTGGCTTATTGTACATACCGGATCCTATTGGAACTGAAACTTGAAACTCCTGGTATATTTCTTCCGACACCTGTTTGTTTACCCGACGAGGATTTTTTAATTTTTTCGCTTCACCTCCGTGAGATGGGTGAGAACAACTGGATTTTAACTTCTGGTAATGTGTTGTTAATTCGTATTTGTGCTTTGGACATTTCGCTGTCTTCCTCTGATGGAGAATGCGATCCGGCGCGATTGAGAGTAACATCAGCTGCGTTAATCCGTGTCCCTAAGCCTCGACTTCGATCGACTGACACCCAGATTAGTTAGATAATCTGTTAAATCCTTTCTGCATGATTTTAGAGGAATAACATAAAGCTCATTTGGCGCGTATGGTGTTGGACCACATACACTGGCAACAGTTGAAAATAAGCAGCTCATTTTGCGTCGTACATTACGCTTCTGAGTGCAATGTAAATACTGTCGTAAAGGACTGGAGCGAAGACCATGTGTCACGTAATAAATGTAAATATGGTAAGAACAAAATTGTCATAAAATACTTTCGTACGTGTATAGTCTCTTACGATATCAAAGATTAGAATATGACGTTATTTTTTCGGATATTTTCCCTTTGTATTGAAACAAAATAGAGTTTCTGCAAGTGAATCTACAAACAAGACTTCCAACTGGGCTACGGTATTGTTTCTCTAAATTACTCTTGTGTTTTTGCCTCTTATTTGATTTGTTGTAATCCTGTCTTTGACAGTACAAGACAGCTTGACCCAGAAACCGGCTTCACCTAATCAAAGCCCACAAAATGCAAATTAAATTCGAAATTCGATATTCCCTGCCCAGCAAGCATAACAACATGTAGGCCATTTAATAACCAGGGAAAATGGTTGTAACTCTCGTTGGTATCTTCATTTCCCAATAGTTTGTTATTCCTTGCCACTTACGGCATGAGCCTAAACCAGCCTTCCTTAAATCAAAAAGCTTACTTATGAAAAACAGCGTGGAACAATCATCCATGGCCAGCCTTGGCTAGCCCCTGGCTCCCTTACAACCAATCAACTAGTTCCCAGTCATCCCGAGTGAACATATTCAACATGGCGTCGTTTTGTTTATTTTCGCGTTTTCTTAATTTTCTTTCCGTTAAATTCGCAAGAGAGGGGATTTGAATTTTTTGTGGAACTAATTTGATCAACTGAATATTTTTAACTTAAGACAAACCCAATGCGAAATCCAGGAGCGGCTTAAACAGCACATTGATTGGGTCGTGTCGTGCTGTACATGACATCGAGTAGTAAGAGAAATGGAGGTGATGTAGCATCTTGCTGTTTGAATGGCCCAAAAAGATTATTGCTGATTTTGATAGATGGAAGGTAAGAGTGTTTGGTTTTGGCATCCAGTTTTTGCTGAAGTTTTAGTTGTGTGTTCTGCGTGAGGTCGAAAATGGCTAATTTCTTGCTCATTTGCAGATACGAAATATAGGTATTCCAAAACTAAATGTTGTAAAGTGACTTTTGCTTATTTCGCATATCTCTGGCTTTTTACAAGAAGTTCAATGCCCATTCATATCAGGTACAAAACATGAACTTCGTTCGCTAGATTGTACAGTTTTTGCTGGCTGTCAAATTTGGGTCAAATTTACCAGAAAAACTAGGGCCTGAGGGGGTGATGGAGAGTGGATCTCATATCTCCTATACCAAAACACTTGAAGAGCAAACTTTAGTATATTTATCCATAAGTCCACCTAACCTATCTATGATGTTAGTATGGAATGATTTGGCCGACCCCCATCTTTGACCACCTGCCTGGTTTTCTCAGACAATAACTCTTAAACTGAATACCAGTCACCGCTATTATGATACAGACAGAAATTGATATGAGCTCAATCGGTATCAAGACGAGAACTTGCACAAATAAAATGTTTCAGGCTTGCTAATATTCCTACTGTTCTTCTTAGTCTCAATAATTGCTGGTGATCTTGGCACAAACAAAAAACAAGGTGTGAAAAATTTAGCTTTAACTGTAACTTGACATTCCACACATTTCTGACAAGTTTGGAACAAACAATCTCTGTATTTTTCCTCGAAAGGGTACAGCATCAAAACTATTAAAAAAAAAAAACCTTTATAACACCAAGTTGCGAGTTCTGAAGAGTGAAAAGACTGTGTTTCAAATGAGCAAAAGTGTCATCAAATGTGAGATAATTTCAGATGCAGGCATGAACAGCTAATGGTCAATACCTTACGCTCGCTTACTGAACCTTTTAAAGAAAATTTGCCACGAAAATAAATTATAGAATGGCAAGCTTACCATTGAGAAATGCAGTGAGCTTCGTCCACTGCAACCAGGCGCAATCGCTCCTTGTAGACGTCGCTGGTCAGCATTTCACGCCATCTTTTACACGACAAGAACACTTCGTGAGAGCCATATACTAGCTGACATTCTCCTCGCTCTACTTGTTTTTTGATAGCTTCGCTTTTTTGGTCATCTCCGATGAACGCAGCACTTACTCCAACGGACTGAAGAAACTGAACTTGGTCTTCCATGAGCGAAACCAGAGGAGAAATCACAATCGCGATGGACTTCGCATTTGGCAAAGGTTTCACGAGATCAGAAACAATTGGCGCGGACTGAAAAATAAGCGACTTTCCCGAACCTGTCGGCTGAATTACGAATACATCTTCACCATTGACCAACTTCTCGAGCGCTTCTCGCTGTATGGATCTCAAACTATTGAGCTTAAACGTTTCCAAAATTTTATCACGAGCTGCTTCGAAGGCCGCCATGTTTCAACTGTCTAATTTATGCAAGATTCGTGCATGCAAAAAAATGTGCAGGCGACACTCCGATTGGCTAAAACTAACAATAGTCAGCTCACGCGTCCAGCCGTCTTTTCGGGGGGGTGAGCGCGGGCTCATTTTCCCGAACAGCGGCTGGTAATCGAGCCTACCCAAAAGGGGTAAGGAAAAATACGAGCAATGACCAAAATGTCCGCGGGTATTATATGTAAAACCATCAAATAAGAGATTAATTATTCCACTACAAAAATATTTTGTTCTTTTAGCTTTTCTTTTCTAGAAAGAGTGTTGAAACACATCCGGCATTATGTATCTGTCCATCAGTTTCAGCGCATGCGAATGACGTAAACAACACAGAAAGCCAGTGAAACGCATACAGTGAATTACGGTCTTATATTTTGCACATTCTCTTGACCTTATTTGGTGAAATGACATAATAGTAGAATAATAAGATATTTTATTTTATAACTACTTTGTATCTTACAGAGTATTTAAGGCAGATAAAGAACACTTAAAGATTCTGAACTAGAAATTAATAGTTTTTGACTTCCAATATTTGTTGATATCATAAAACGGTATCATACCTTGCAAAAAGGATTCAGATCACCGTGGTTGTGGTACTTCGCAGATTACACAGGAGTTGATAGTTGAGTAGTTGTTAAGGGACCGATAATTAATCTTAAAGCCATTGACTCAAAACTTAACTCACCTTTAGTAATATCTCTTAGTCAGTGTTCTTGTGTTGTTTACATTGCATTTCCTCTCAAGCAACAATCTGTTGCATTAAAAATTGTCCTGAAAATAAAAGTAAGTCTCATTAATCAGATGCTCTTGGTATGTTGTATTTATCTTAGGAATGAATGTAGAAGCACATATTGCAGCATCGTCTCGTTTTCTTCGCCTGACCTGCCCCAGCCTTCGAAATGTCTGTGCTATATATTTAAAGACATCTGACATTTGACATCTAGAATTAAAATGAATTTATAATTTCAGAACAGATTTCTATACAAAATCTGTATTTTGGTTTCAAAGGAAACAGAGGAACATTATTTCATAACTTCTGATGCAAACATAAGAGGTGATCTAGTGAATTGGTGAACTGCTTGGAGCAACAAGACACTACTTGAGATGAAGTCTGATCCGAATAAAAATAAAATGCTCAATAAAGAAGAGAAGGAGATTCCCTTTGAGTATGCAGTAATGTACAACTGCAGTGGAGGGGGGGGGGTACTCCTGGGATGTGTGAGGGATTCTTTTAAGGCTCAAAGATTTTTATTTTAACTTTACATGACACAGAATACAACAATAAACAGTACTTACTGTACTTACAAAATTATATGCTTACTATACTTCCAATACTAACAACTACACTACTTACAATACTTACAATAGCCACATTACCAACAATACCGTATTTACTCGTGTATAAGTCGAACTCGTGTATAAGTCGACCCCCCATTTTCAAGGTCAAAAATCGGATTTTCATCATTTCTGGCTAAAGAAGAAAATTTCAGAGCGAAAGAAGTTTCCCAAAAAGTTAATCTCTTATTTCTGAGAATGTACTGTAAACATGGTGAATAAATAAAACTGCAGAGCAAAATGTAATCGTGTGCAGTGAAGTTTATTAGCACTTGTTTATATCATCATGATTTTCGGATTTACGCACACACGAGCACGTTGACTTACTTGAGAAGTAATTTACGATATTTTGAAGTAAATAGCATTGAAAATGAAATCTTCTTGCATTTAACTAACCTTTATCTCAATGTTGAGTTTGAAAGGAGATTAAGAAGACCGAAGGAAAGCCGAAGATCGCTCGATGAAAACACCGCCATTTTCGAAAACTTGGTAACCAAACTACAAATTTGAGGAGTACTGGTAACTAAGGTAGCTCCACGTGCTTTCCGTGCCAGGTCACTAAGCTCCTGTAATCGTTTGATGAAAACGAACATTCAGCACCGTAAACGGCAGCGAAGCTCTAAGAAAAATGTCTGCTCTATGTATAAAAAGACACAGCAGAAACTCTCCAGTGGGTTTGTGTTTCAACCACGTAATATTTATTTATATTTCATTTTTGTTGACGAAGAATGCACCGAAAACTGTCAATACTCGAACACAATTAGAACTGGTTTTGTAAACTCGGTTTTCCTAACGGACTTCGAGTAATTGTTATGCTAATTTCTTGGGTTTCTTGGTAGGGTTTTTTTGTATGACTCATGTATAAGTCGAGGGCGATTTTTTGGGCTGATTTTTTGGTCACAACAGGTCGACTTATACACGAGTAAATACGGTTACCGTACTAACATTTGCAATGTTAACAATACTGACAAACGAGACACAAAATAATTACAGTGTAACACAAGATGAAAAGAAGCTGGCCTGATAATGAGCAATCTTACCTTATCCCACCCTCCAGATTAAAGAAGGGCGCACCTCCAGAGTACCCCCCCCCCCACCCCCAATGGGTGTACGACTCGTTAAAGATACCAGCGAGTCCAACTGCAATACCTAGGTCTGACAAGTAGACCATTTCTCTACAGAAAGTTCTGTTCTGAAACAATTCCATAGCCAATCTTAGCGAAGGGAAAAAACATATTTGGTAAGTTACCTGAGGTTGAAGGAAATTGCTGGAAGTAGAATTTCATTTTCAAACTTGTCGCCCTCGACCTGTGAAACGTGTTCGTTTTAACTCAGTTGCTGGCTTCGGCGTCGTTTACTCTTCACGGCTTGTTGCTTGGCAATTCCGTGGTTCACCAGTGCTTTTTAAAAAAGCAATATCAGTTCGGCGAAAAGAATTAACAACGGTACAGGATTAGAGGTAAAGATTTAAAAAATTAAAGCTGCAAGACGCAACATGGCCGGTTGATGCACACTTGCCCGTGGACTCGAGGGTATAAATCTACCCAGAATTCTCAGAAAACAAACCCGCGCCGACCGACCAGCCGCGCAAATTTCCCGCGCCAAAAAATGGCGCCAACCTCGTTTCCAAGGCTCCCAAGGTCCCCTCTTTTCCTGAGAAGCCTGGGAACGAGGTAGAAATCTACCTCTTCTCACTTTTTTTTTTTTAATTTCCTGGTCTTACAGTTTCACTTGCTCCCTTGCCCTTTCTCTTTGTATTTGAAGAGAGATCACTTTGTTCGTTCGCAATGCGGAAACTCTCGCAGCAAATGATAAACAATAAATCATCGCCATGGATACTGATATGATACTCGCAAAGTCAGCTAAGGGGGCATAAGCGCGTTCAACGATGTTGAACACGGTGACCAAACGAATGCAACAATTTCACACCTGAGAACAGAAGAAATGTTGGACGATGTTGAAGGCAATATTTGATGGAAATCAAACTTCGTTCAACATCATCCAACATCGTGCAACATGGTGGCCAAACGAGTGCAACACGTTATAATCAGTGTTGGACGATGTATCTGGCCCCAGATCACCAACGGGAATCAGGACACTGCGGGTCGATTCCGGAACTATGATAGTTTAGAGATTTACTCCGTAGTGTATGTTAAAGTGCTAAATGAGCCCAAGGAATTTGTAATGAACTTTAGTCCTAGTAAGGAAATGGGAGATCACATCAAACAAAAATAAAATATCCCTCCGACTTCGACGGGAGTCGAACCCACGACTTCTAGAACTGGTTTCAAATTGAAAGAAACAATAATGATAACAAAAAAAGAATAAAGCAAAATGATAAAAGAACAAAACATCCCGTAGACTACGACACAGGCGCCTCTCATCGCCCCCGCGTCCACTCGTCCTTGTTTAACGGCCGCTCGTACCTTTTGATGGACACTCTCTCTTTTTCTGTCGGCTACTCGTAAGTATGTGTAAGTAGCGGTGTTCTCGAGTCGAAAAGCAGTAGAGTAGTGAACGAATGGGAGATAGAATGTAATAATCACGAATGGGTGAGAAGAATTACGACGAGGAAAAACTGAGTATGGCCAGTAAGCTTGTGTGACGTCCGTTCGTACTTATCTACTGCCTGCTCGATAACTTCAGCTCATTTAGTTTGTGTAATGTTGCAGAACTATCCAGGAGCTAACGTCAAAGGGGCGGCTTTAAAGTTCAGAACGAGAAAGGAAAATTAATCATCATGCGTTCACGTTCTCCATAAAACGTTGAATGTAGTCATTTTACGTCGTTGTTTTGCAGAGGACGACAAAGAAATGTCGTATAAAGTTTATAACGCACGTGCAGAGCCAGTGTTTTGCTAATTAAAATTATTGTTTTCTGACGTTCTTGTTGCGGTCGTCTTAAGGTCTCTAATAGGGAGCTTAAGCAACGACGACGGTGACGGCAGCGGGAACGCCGCAAAACAATAGGTTTAATGAGCAAAAACAATCGCTCTGCACGTGGGTTTTACATTTTGGTACATTTCTTTGCCGTCCTCTGCAAAACAACAACGTGAAATGACCAAATTTAAGGTTTTGTGGAGAACGTGAACGCACGATGGTGAATTTTTCATTTTCTTTCTTAACTTGTACGTCACTCCTACCAATTTGGTTCTTGGATAGTTCGCCATTTTTGTAAAAGTTGAGCGAGTTGAAATAATCGCGAAGTAACACGAATGAAAAAAAGATATATTTTTGGGTGACGTTTTCGTTGCCGTTGCCGTCGTCGTTGCTTAAGGTCCCTATAAGAATGACGACGACAACATTAACAAAAATTTTATTCAAAGATTACAACACGTACAGAAACTGTTCAGTTCTAGTTACTGGCAATTAAGGGGGGTGGAGACCACAATTTAGAACTTTATTATAGTCACATTCTCTGCTGAATAAAACATTTTTATATCTATTAAAAGAAATGCAATGTTATGTTTAAAGCCTGGTGGAGAAATGATACCGCGTTTTTTGAGTACATTAAACTGCCTTGTTTTCACAAACTATTTATACGAATGAAGCTGTAAGCCTCGGCTGTCCGTTACTGTTTTATTTTTACAAGGTCGAGGGGAATATATTGACATGTTCCCCTAGGGGAATAACAGACTCATTAATATTGACAGTCTTGATCGAAACGCAGTAAAGACTACGCGACAGTGCCACTTTAAATAATTAGAGCATCAAGAACATTTGATCAGTTTTTGCGCATCTATTTTTCAAGCCAGGCTTCAATCTTTTCTTCTCTTGTCTTCGGTCTTTTCTTGAAAGGGTTTTTGAACCTTCGTTTCTTTTCCATGTCTGCTTTAGCTTTCTCTTCTGCGAGTTTCTCGTCCACCATCTTTTGTTTGACTTCCCTAGAAAAGAAGGTAAATTACATTTCTTTTGGTAACACGGACGTGAAGTTTATGTCATTCGAGTTTCGTAGGGATTATATTTACATGACGTTACTTATCCACCGTACCGGAAAAGATGGCGATTGGTACATATACCCATAATTCTTAGCGTACGAAAACCCTTAAACGCTCACAAAAACGCACAGAGAAGTTTTAAAACTTCAAACTTAGCCGCATACACAATGGTGTTAGCACAGGGAAGAATTTCACAAAACATTTGGCTTGCTATGTGCCTATTGGCGGGGTTAGGTTCGCAAGGTATTGTGGTAAAATGTACCACCGCCATCTTTTCCCTCACGGTGGGTTGATGTTCGTTCTCTCATTCCCAGTCCCCTTCAACACATTTTAAGTTTCTCTTCAATAGAAAGAGAAAACGCGCTACTGATGGCATGACGTTTTTGCAAGAGTATCGTTTCATGGAAATTGCTATTTACGTTTTTGGGATCTATTATTTACCATTTTTGACAGCAATATAAATTTTAGGGGCCGGGTGTATGTTTTGTCTTTTCTCAAGGAAATTTAACCCCAAGGTTGACGTTAGTGGACATTTTTTTTAATTGCATTAAGAAGAAGTTAAGCTTACTTACGCTACAGCCTCTAGCGCCACTAAGTCGATATCAACAACATCGTCCTCATCTTCCGAGTTTGATTCCTCCTCGGCTAAAGTATCAAGAATTCCTGAAGGGAATAGAAAAATAAGAAGCAATACTATCGCATAAGTACAACCGCGAGGGCAATCAGCCAGAAAAGAAAGAAGAAAGGGGATATTTTTTTTGTATATAGTACCGTAATTTAGCGGTTAACAAGACGCGTCCACTTTACACTGTATCTAGACAGCGAATTATAAAAAAAAAATAACAAAGAAAGAGAGAGAAGAAGGACTGAAGGAAGGAAGGAAGGCATTATTCTAAAATGAACAGAAGATTGTCTTATAAAAAAGACATTCTTCCGTCTTAGCACAACCAGCTAGACTGTAAAGACTGCAAAACAATCTGCAATCCGCGGTAAGAGCGCGGGCGGATGCGAACGAAAAGAATGGAGCTGGGGAAGAAAGGCGCTTTGGTACCTCCCCTCGTGATTTTCACGTGATGTTATCAGTCACTTCAAGCCACTTATGTCCAGAAATGCACCTGACCCTGAATTTGGGTACTTCATATAAAACAGGCCTTTTTGTCGTTTCATATGACTTCATGTTTGACGGAATTATGTGTGTTTTAGTGAGAATTAAGGTTAGGGGACACCTTGTGATGTCTATCATACAGTTCATGAATCTCATTAGCGTGCATTTCTGGACATAACTCGTTCAAGCCGAGTTCGGAGTATCAAGAGGCTGTCATTAGTAAATAGTCAGATAAGGACAATCGTTAAATGAGCTGCCATTGGCTGTGGACACTGAACGAAAAACCTTGGGCCGAAGTCATAATCAGATTCAAACAAATAAAAATGATTCCGCACGAAACTGCCCTGAAACCTATGTAGTCAAAACCTTCGCTAAATAACAGCTATTTAATTAACTATTATTTGTAAATCTCACCCAGATTATGATGATAAATAAACTAGTTTTCCTTCCAACTTTAAATATTTGAAAGCACATTACTTACTTAATTTCGCCCGCAAAATGACCAGCATCTCCTCATAAAACGCGATACTATCTCTGAGATTCCCCATCACATGACTCAAGTTACCAAGATTTGCCAGAGCTTTGCCGATACCATTCTGATCATTCATCTCCTTAGCAACAGCAAGGCGCTCCTTATTACAGTTCAGTGCTTCTTCATAGTTCATTTCCAACTCATAAATATTTCCAAGATTGTTATAAATCTTGGCGAGTGGCTGCTTGTCACCTCTTTCCTTGGCGATGTTGAGTGCGGAGTTGAAATGTTCTTTAGCTGTAGTGAAGTCTCCAGTTATTTTATACAAGCAACCTAAATTACCATGAGCTCGTCTTTCGCCTTTCTCATCCTTCAACTCTTGTGACAATAAGAGATGCTTTTCATGGTATTCTTTTGCAGTTTTATAATCTCCTAGTTTATAGTAAGCAAGTCCGAGAAAGCTAAGCGCGTCTCCCTCGGCGATTTGGTCTTGATCCTCAACAGCATCGGCTAAACAAGTTTGTAGCTCTTTTATCTTATCATACAATTCACCTTCCGGTTCTTCGACAACTCGATAATTCTTTGGATCGTTTTCTTCCATAAAAGTTCAATGCTCCTTCACAAAGCGTCCATTCTGTATTTCCAAGTCTTTTCCTTCTTTAAAGCAAGGGCAGTGTGGAGGTCTTTTAAATGCATACTCGCGTTGAAGGTATAATTGTAGTTTACATATTTTAGCCAATCATGTCGCTTGATTTTGATATTTAACAGGTGGTCATTACCTGTTGTGTGAAATAATTGGTAATGTCAGCCTGCCGAATAAATTTATCAATATTTACACGCAACGTTTGGGAAATCGCTTTTTGTATCACTTGACATATAGTAAATCCAAAACTAAGTATAAAGTTAGACATCGCAGCAATAGAAAGCACTTAAGGGATAAGCGACAAATATATTCAAGCGCCATTTTATTTGTGTTAATAAAACTTTGAATAATTTATACATGGTATTTAAACAACCAGACCGGTTAAAGTTCACGCTTAAAGACACAGACACATAGACTTCATTTAAAGTGGATATGCACTTAGCTTAAAAGCTAGTTTTTAGGTATTCCATTGGACCCTGAAGCTTTATTAGAAGGAATATTAATCATTTCACTCTGAGGGAAAAAAAAACAAAAAAAAAACCAAGAAAAATGGAAATTCTCATAGAAAGATACGAAAATAATTCATCCCCTACTAACTTAACAACAACAACAACAACAATCGAACCAAGCTCCCTGATTTAAGGAGTAAATGAGTCTCTCTTTTTTACCTGGAGGATGTTCTTTGCGTAAATGTTGAATGCATTTTTCAACGGCCAGGACAAATAAAACTTGTAATCACTCTTTCGTATAAACCGACTAAACATCTTGTAATTCAGATTGAAACATGACTGCTAAGTTCTAAACAGATATCATTTTTGGAAATTTTTGCCTATTAGATTTTTAGCGAAATAAAAACTTGATGCCGCGAAAGATGAAAGGCACTCATTTAAAGACATGTTTCAATAGTATTATTCAAATTCACCAAAATTTGCTGTTGTCACGAGATGTCGTCCCTTTAAAATTCGTGAACTGGTAAAATATAGTGCATTAGTATACTTGCTCAATGATAAAAACTATTCTCACGTAAAACTTAACTCTTTCATCCCTGAAGCCCGCTTCATACGTCGGGCTGGTAATAAAACCAAACCGTGATTCGTTTCTACTCCCTACTCGTTTCCATCCCTGTTATCTACATGGAAATAATAAGCTGATAAGTGGTTGGACGACAAGATTGCCAAATAAACCAAGTTTTGTAGCGTAGTTATATGGTTTTCATAGTATGAATTTAGATCGGCACAGCAGTAGCACGCCGCTTGAAACCAAGTCGTGCTACTACTGTGTAGCTCGACAAAGCTTTCTGTGCTTCTGCTGTGTGGCTCGACAAAGCTTGCCGTGCTACACGGCATTGTGACATAATCTCCCCTCTGTTCTTCATTTGGAGGTCATAGACCTGTATGATTGATCAACTAGTGATATTGTAAGGAGAAACTAGATGATTGTCACTAATTGGGTTTAGAAAACTCGTTGTTTAGATGTGAGCTTTAAGGACTTATCACAAAAAAATATATATCCATATATCTTTCTATAATTCTATAGAAACTCTTAACTATAGTTTAACAAATTTCAGTTAACAAAAAGCCACATACTGCGGTGAGCTATTCACACCCACAGTTTTACAGGAGATATAGTTTTAAGTCGCGCCTGCTCGACTGGTGGAAGTCCGCTGAAAAAATTGATTCCTGTCAGAAGTTCGATGTCACGAACCCTGGCTGTGTTCTCCAACAGATAATCCGAGGAGGACTGAACCTGAATGTGATACAAAATGTGGAAACATAGAAAAGTATTTAGCCTGGAGGCAGGCATAAGACCCAAGATACAGAAGAGCGATACTAGGATGAATTTAGAACTCATTCCAGGTTTTCGTGATTTTAGATATCATCTTATAATTATGCCGAGGAAAGGGGGAGGGGCGGGGGGGGGGGGGGGGGAAAGAAGGGTGTCTTGAACGGTTTGTACTGCTGATGTGTGATTTTTTTTATATTTAGACAGTAATTTTCATCGAGCTAATAACTTGAAAAGAATCGTATCTGTACATTTGTCACAAATGTTAGAGAAGTTTCCGCAGTTCGAAGTCTTTTCGCAGATATGAGCGCCCTCTTAATTTTACAATCGACTGAACAGTATTTCAGGGTAAAATATAGGCTTCGAAAACTCAAAATTACGCGGCAAAAAGGCCTTAATTTTTAATGTAATTTTAATTAAAACATGGGGAAAATATGGGAATAAAAAACACAAAATTTCCTTCTTGCCGTGGACAGTGTCATTACCCCTCACCAAACATGGCAGACTGCACCTAAGCTAGCCCGCTGCTGATAGCTTTTCTTATAAAACCACTGAATCAACATTTCTAATTTGTGTCCCAGACTCACCTTGGAGCACGGTCGCTTGGCCAAGTGGGGCAGTATGAAGGAAATGACGTCAAGTCGTCCCTCACATCCGGGAACTTTGTGATACGGTTTCTTGCTGCTATCACATCGCACGATGATTTTGTAATAATGAGTCGGAATTGCTACGGAACTCGTGTCGTTTTTAAGCCAGCTGTAATAAGAAATATGAACGAGACGTTGTCAACAGGACATTAGAGTTGCAAAAATTCATAAGAATTCAAAGCTTTTGTTCCAGACTCTTCGAAGACAAAATTAGCCTTGCTGCCAATCCTCAAGGATCAAACATTTGTTGCCGTATAATGCACGCCCGCCTTCATTATCACAAAAGCCTTGTCCCTCCCATCCTTGACTATGCTGATATGGTATGGGGTGGTAAGGATAACGCTGTCTTAATGAACAACCTGCAGGTGTTGCAAAACAAGGCGGCAAAACTTGTTCTAGATGAGCCATTGTATTCTTCCGCAACCGATGCTCTTAATCAGCTTCGCTGGTTAAATCTAAAACAACGCAGGCACTTCCATCGCTGCTTGTATGTTGATAAATGTGTGAATGGAATAACATCTCATAAATTGGAATTATCAAGAAACAGCGATGTACATAGATATAGCACACGTTGCAAAGATCATCTTAGACTTTCATCAGTAAAACGGAACTGGGGCAAACAAAGAACCTGTTACCATGCCTTTAAAGACTGGAATGCCTTGGACAGTGGCTTGAAAAACTCTGACACCATATATCAGTTTAGAAAAAAAATTAAATCTTTTAATGTATAGTTTACTTTTGTATTTTTTAATATTTGTCATTTGTGTACTGACCTTTAATACTTTAATGTCATTTTGGATCAGGACCTCTCTGTAGATCACCCACGGGTGAGAGAGCTTTCCTGTTTAAATATTATTATTAACCCAAATCCTGTTTACTTAATGTTGCTTTAGCTTCAAAGAAAAAAGTCTCAATACTAACCTTGTAATTTGAGCGTCCTTATCTCGGAGTCCATCTGCATTCTCGTCAAATATGGAACCGGATATGACGTAAACATGCGAATAGGAAACGGAAAGATCTCGTACTATTTTCTCTGCGTAACTCCAAATACCTAGGATGAAAAACAAGAGGCGATGATTGATTGTCATTTACGACTATTTTCCTGAGCGATATAAGGGTTAGATCGCAATTCAAGCCTAAGTGAAGTTCCCCAGTTTTTGTCGGACTGATCAGCTTGGATCCGAACAATGAGCGGCAAGTTATGTGCCTTACGCTTGTCTCGTGATATGTAATAAGTAGGCAACGTCACTTTTTACAATAACTGTCAAAATTCCCGCGCGCTGATTGGCTCGTAGCTATTGTCTATATGAGTAGACAATAAAAATGAAGTCGGATGTAACGCGCGCGCTTTCTCGACAGAAAATAAAGCCAATTCCACTCGAACTTTTTCCGTATTATTTTAAAAATCAAATCCACGGCACTTTTCTATGGTCTATACTATTATAGACCATGAAATGACGCCATAAAATGTTCAAAACTTGGCAGTAAAACTGCGGCTCGTGGTTCCACTTGAGTTTTGAACATTCTATGACATCAATTTGTGGTGTATAAGAGTATACGCCATCGAAAATTATCATCGATTTGTTAAATATTAAACAAAGTGGAGGCAAAGCCCTCGTGGTGTTGTAGTTTAACTTGATCGTAATTATTCATTGGCCGGGTGAGTGAGGTGAAATCTTAAGTGGATATGTACATGTATATACTGACGTCCAATTTTGCTCTCGAGCTGTAAATCCCATTTTTATAAATGCACATTGAAAATGCGCTATACAATGATCACTTTTTGGTGCTGTTTGCTTATTATACAATTTTAGGATAACTGTTTGCTCGCTTTTACCTCCATTAAATCCACGATATTGAGGCGCAATGTTTGATAATAAATATGAGTTCATCACTGTCTCGTCATTGACGTCATAACTGTCAAAGTCTGCCTTGGGTCCCATGTGACCGCGGTCAAAACCAGACCGGACGTAATCACTGCAGTGAGAGGCCTGGGCATCAGTTAGTCGGATGTCTCGACGAAAACAGGTTCGCCTTGGGGCTGACTGAGATGATTTCTGACAAAAAGGAAGATTGAGACTGAAAGTCATTACCATCTCAGTCTAAGCAAAGGAACTGCTCGTAACTAGCATATCGGAAATTGCGTTCGAAAAATCAGCCTACTTGTAATATTAGTAATTCGCGGCAAAATGTCCCAAGATCGTAGAAGACCTGTTTCAGCTGGCCGCTAGCTACAATTAGGGGGAGGTAGGGGGGGGGGGGGGCGAGTAGAGGGAGAGGGATGTCATACCACACAGTACTGAAATTCCGATCCTGTTTAAATCGAAGTACGCCATTTTCAACCCATTCTTAAACCTTACTGCTTAAATGTCTTCCTTTGTTCTCAAGTGACAATGATGCCTATTTTTCTGTTTCCAGTATTTGCTAAAATCCCAGTTACTATGTGTCTATGAACGGTTAAAATGATACAAATTTAACACTTTACCACGAGTTCAGAACCGAGGTTCAGAGGTCCGCTTGCTGACATTTACATTGCTTTCTGTTCGCGTAGTAAATTGGTGCAGTAAATCTGAAGCGCCGTATAAACTCTAACACTAATTTGCATTCCCTTTTTTCCACATAAGACTTAGTAGATGTCAAAAGACAAAACATGAATGATACTATCTTTGTTTTACTGAGCTAGAGCGGAGCGAAAGGGAGGAGAGCATGGTACGAAACTCACATACTACCGAGTACAGTACATCCCCCTTTAGTCTCTTATGGTAACTAACCTCTCCCTCCAGCTTGTAAGCCACCCATAGTGGCAAATGAAGAGAGGTGCTATAACCCGTCACGAAATCCTGTTGTGTGAGTATGCAGCCTCCATCCCCTGCTCCCCCTTGGGGTACCCCCCAAGGGAGATGGGTCTCTATCAGTTGGGATACTACGGTAAAAGATAAAACCCATTAAATTCCATCTTTAAAATTTTAATCGAAGAAAAATAGAAATGAAATAAGCTCTTACTTTGATCATCTGTCATATTAAGCATCTTGTCATAGCGGGCGACGTCAGATTCATTGACCTGATAACCAAAAATCAAAAGCAACACACCATCAGAATCGACCAAGTGCTAACGCGCCATTCAAAAGAAGCCAATGCACAATGCTTCTCTTAGTTCTATTTACTATGGTGAATAATTCGTTGGTCTTGGATAAAACCCAAATGTGATAATATTTACATTAAATATGTTCAGCGCGACCTTTCGTGGCATTGTTTAAGTTTTACAAAGTGGTTCTAAGTTTTTACTACGTTAATAAATCACTGTGACCGTTCAAGTGAATGTTACCATACACCATTTTTTTGTGGTTTTGTTTGTTATTTTACACGAGGTGGCCTCTTCTTTAGAACCTTTGCCTTCCCAACAAGCCCCACTTTCACTGGAAGGCCTAAAGCGTATGACCGATGTTGACACATTATTTTGGAAAGTCAATGGCAAGACAGTCGTTTATGATCAACTGCAATTAGTTCCAAAACGAAACCTCGTTCAAGACAACAAGAGTAGAAACAACTCTGTTTAATATAGAAGAGTCTGAAAACCACACAAAAATTACCAAATGAAATAGCAAAGCATCTATTCAGTTGTAAAGAGAGTTTTTCCTTACCTTACAGTAAGGACATACACATCCACTACATTCCCTCGGCTCCTTGGGATAGCGACATGTATCATTTCTCATTAATTTCCCATCACCCTCTGATTTAGGTACAATAGTGCCCTCACAGGGGTCCAGAAGGTGAGTTAAACTACCAGGCGTTCCATCGTTTGGAGCTGGTTTGAGTCCGAGGAGACCTGGAACAACGAGAAGGACACTTTAAAATCAGTAAACAGTTTTGCTGTTGTTGTTTGTTTTTAAACAAACGTTTTTTCTTTACAGTTTTGGATCCTTTACGTCTGGGGTGGGGTGGGGTGGGGATAGGAAAGCAAGTCCATCCCACAGAGGATTTGAAGCCCAACAATATTATGTTATAAGAAGTCGCAGAAGTCGCAGAAGTCGCTATTTTTCTTTAAAGATAGAGGGAACGGAGATGCAAGGACAAAAAAAAAAAAAAAAAAAAAAACAGAACCGACAATAGCGCACCTCACGGGGACCGCCCAATTTGCACACTGTGCACCACACTCTTAATGAATAAAAATAACGACTACTCGGAATCTCCTCCGAGGCCAGTCGATAACATTTGAGGAAGAGACTTTACACAAAGTTGAATAAGCTTACCTGCCATCATGTCATATAGCTCAGTATTCTGAAAATGCTCCACTATTTCTCCCTTCTTGAAAGAAGGACCTTGGGCGACAAAAAGGGTCTGCAAAAAAAAAAAAAAAAGAC
The DNA here is from genome assembly GCF_977016875.1 of Pavona decussata. Lineage (NCBI taxonomy): Eukaryota > Metazoa > Cnidaria > Anthozoa > Scleractinia > Agariciidae > Pavona > Pavona decussata. Next base: position 224,664 of record NW_028145544.1, read on the forward strand.
AGAACGACTGAACATGATAACACAAGCAGAAAGGAGGGGAAGAGAGGAGAGACAGGGGATCTAAAGTTCTTTCTTCACATATGGTGTTTCCGACCACTTTGAATTTATGTTTAGGGAACTGGTCATAACAAAACCCAACGGGTCTGGGGTAGGGGGGGGGGGGGTTATCGAAGACACCACTTATCTCATGAACATTAGCGACCAAAAATTATTAGCTTTAAAATTTGAGTTGACACAGAAATGCTCAGCTAGCAAGCGTCAGCATCGGTAGAAAACCAAGAAAAGTAAGGTTTGAATCTGCTGAATAGAGGAGTGGCCATGCAATGAAGACACCATTTTTTGAGACAGAGGAAGGGGGATGCAGACAGAGACCACCATCTATTTTTTGGTTTGGTGGGTCCTGTTCGAGTATAGCAGTTTAGCCTCCTTCCCCTATGAGAACATATTACACAACATTGCCAATTTTGTCCTATTTTTTCCGATTTCCGTTATGTCATAAATGCCGCTCAATCTCTGTTCACGACTCTTTCACACACGGCACCCGCACCATTTTTCACGGGTTTGCTAAAAAAAGGCTCCCTCTTCCACCCAACTAAATTAAAAAACAGAGACATTTTTGTTAGTTTCTTACTCGCATGCTGACAGCCAAGTTGTCATAGCCATGTGTTCCTCCATTGCAGTACCTCAGTCCAGAGGTTGAACTTAAAGAAAGAAAGGAAAAAATTCAAGTTAACACACAGGTATATAAATGGACCCGACAGATACAAAAATGGTATCAACTCTGCATTGTCAGAGACATTGCGTCTACATAAAATAGAAAAAAGATATAAACAGTTTACTGACAATTAAAATAGGCATATATGTCTTGTTGGGAACGAATGCCTTTCCCCAATACAGGCTGGAAATCAAAGTTTGTTTAGGATACATTTCACGAAGGTTGACTTACTTCGTTCCTATCTGCCAGGTATCTTCGGCAATTGCGATGATTTGTCCGATTCTCCTGTGAAAGAAAAGCTTTGGTTAGCTGAGCACGTAAAGTATCTTTCCTGAAATAATACTTACCCTTTCAATTATCACCCCCGCGTCACGATATAGTACCAGTTTCCTTGACGAATTTAAAAAGCTACAGGTTCTGCCAAACGAAACGGTTGGTAAGCGGGACCGGAGGGTGGGGGTGGGGTGGGGTTATGCTTGTACCATCTACTCCATTTTCTTGCCCCTTTCTTAGGCGCTCTCTCCACGTTCTTTTGTCTTGTCACACAAAATTGACAAACTGTTTTTTTCTGCTTCTTCTTTGTTTTCACTGTCACCAATTTTATTGTTCCTCTGGTACCCAAAACTGTGTGTCTTGTATTAAAAAAAAAAGCAGAAGAAAAAGGGAATCTTGTAAAAATGGTAAGAATAATCCAAACGCGTTCGGTTTCGAATGATCCTTAAGATTTCCAAGTGATCATCAGTAGCAATTTCACCGTTTCCTTTTCTCAGATATTTTTCCACTCAAACACGTGAGGAAGGCCGTGTGTAATAAACAAGAGATAAAACACGAGCGGGATCGCGGGCGCGCGTTACTAACTCACTCCATTTGACTAGTCATGGCCGGCACGAGTACTTCTTTTAAGATTAGGGACCTTAAGCAGAGACGACGACGACGACGACGAAGACGAAACTTAAAAAATTACCTTCGCGTCTTCTGAATAAATTCGCGATGATTTATACTCTCTCAGTTTGTGCAATGTAGGCGAACTATCGAGGAGCTAACGTCGTAGGGGCGTCTTTAAAGTTCAGAAAGAGAAAGGAAAGTTAATCATCATGCGTTCACGTTCTCCATAAAACCTTAAATTTGGTCATTTCACGTTGTTGTTTTGCAGAGGACGACAAAGAAATGTACCAAAGTGTATAACGCACGTGCAGAACCAGTGTTTTGCTAATTAAAACTGTTGTTTTCTGACGTTCTCGTTGACGTCGCCGTTGTCGCTGCTTAAGGTCCCTATTATATCCAGCAACCATTTGATGAAAAATGTTAAGATGAATTACCTGTTGTTTGAGTAGTGAAGACGCTTTGGCAAGTTCTCCTTTAAAAACACACGCAAGTGAGGATTTTTACACTGAAATGAAATATAGGCAATTGATTTAAAACACCAGTTGATTCAAAAGTTTGCCGATCTAAAAATATTTGGTGTCTTTGTAGGTAAAGCGAAAAAACCAAGATATGAAACCACAAAAAGGCCTGAGAACCTTATCGAACATTGCGCGCCAAATCGCACGTGATTTTTTCCTTTCACCTTGTGTCCAGCAGCGAAAATGTTCCTCGCATTATCGCGCACAATGTTGCAGATGTAGGATAAAGAAGAATCGTGGGTGAACAAACAAAGAAATCTGATTGCATTCTAGCTATGCTATGTTCAGTGTTCCGAAAGCTTTAAGGTTGTGTCCTGGTTCATTTTATACAAACATATGGCATGTGTGTAGACTATACTTACTTGCAGACGATTCACAATGTCTTTAGCAGAAACTGTGGAAGTGAATAAGCAAAAGTAACATCAAAAGTCAAGCAACAAAATGAGAATAGTAAGGCTTGGAGCATCGTACATCAACCCTGTCAGGCTGATTTACGGTTCGATTTTTAAACCGAAGAAGATTGAGGTAACGGGCCCGAAAATTACTTCTGGGAAGCTTGGACCTATCACAGTAACCTTACACTTAGAGATAAAGAGAAGAAGATAAATATGCAGCTTGGTCATATGGTGAGACCCTGACAGAAGCCGAAACTATGAATAAGTGCCTCACTGGTTGAATGGGCTGTACAGTTTTTACAGGAACGAGCGTGTTATAATAACTGAAGTTATCCCGGCTGGGTATAATAAATTAACTGAATAATTTGTACGCGTACAGAGAAAAAGCAAGTCACTCGAGGGACATTTTCATGGTATATCGCTAGAAAGAAGTGCATAGAGGGTAGGTTATTTTGACACAAGTGGAATATTGTTACTTACTGCCAGGCTTTGGGTCGATTGACATAAAACTCCCTCCGTACCGCTGAGAAGACTGTATGTCATTCAGGGTTACATTGTACTTAAACAACAAGAGTAAAACAAAAGAGTGAAAACTCGTAAACACAAACGCGCAGCCCTAAAACAAAACAGCGTTTGCTTTTGATATGTTTCTCCTTGTCATCCACACTTAAAATATCGAAAAAGTAAATGAAAGCAAAGACTCTCCGTGGATTTAGGAGATGAGTAAGTAGACAGTTAGCTGTGTGGTCCTCATGCAAGAATTAAGAGCTTTCTCAGAAGTACAGGCCTTACTTTGTCCTCTTCCTAGCTTGACAAAGCCCCCCCCCCCCTCCCCCCCCCCCTCCCAAGTTAAGATGTATCCTAAGCATTGTTTCTTATCAAAACCCATTATTGAAATAACAACAGACTATAGTTCAGAAATATTACTTTGGATATATCTTTACTTTGGAAGACTTCGTGAATCTAGCCCCAGGATGAGAGTAGTTCTGTTGCTTTGGAATAGCCTTTCCTGGCGTATGTTTTTACACGAAAACACAGCAGAGTAGTCAAGCGACAACGATACGAAAACGCTTATCTGCGAAAACATATCTCGCTGCGTTTTCAGCGAAATGAAAACCAAGACTTTTGAAACACTTTAGCGTCCACGGAGATGATGTGCGTGCGGCGTAGATAATAGTGAATGTGAAAAATATTGGCTAAGCGTCTCAAGCGTATTTAACCACCAAAGTGGCGCAGTACATTTTACGCTATAGTCCCAACTTCGATGTAGGGCGGAAGTCTCTATTATACTACCTACCTTGTCCGTGTAAACTACTCGGTTACAATGGGTCGGAGCCATACCTAAACACACAGAAAATAATGCAATTATTAACTCATTCAGTCACAGAAACACCTAGGTTTAAAAACACAACATTCAAATATCCCAAATCTCACCTTAATAAAAATTGAAAAGCAAACGGTACCGCTTGAAAGCACTGTTCAATGGTTTTATTTGAATGGCGACACTTTGAGATTTCATCCACAGACTCAAAAGTTAGAACCACCTTGCGCAACATAACAAGTAGCACTACAGGAAAGGTACTGTATGCACAGTAGCTTTCATTTGAATGATTTTATCTACAATCGCAAAAGTTTGAACTAGGTTGCACAGTGGTTAGGTGTTAGATGAAATTCAGCCCGGTACAAACAGATCTCATCCGCAACGGAAACGTGCAGTGCAATGTTTACAAAAACTGATACAATTATGGCATTGCAAAAAATCAAGAAATAAGCATAAGCCATTTAAATAGTAAACTGCAAACTGTACCGTGATCGCCAACTAAGATAATGTTTATCTTATCATCCAAAGATCGATCTTTTAAACCTTTCCACAATCTGCCAATCATGTTATCCACGATCTTGATTTGTTCATTCGTCTGAAACACCAAGAGAAATAAAAAGAACGTCAGCACTGGATTGCTGGATTGCATTCCCCCCCCCCCCCCCCTCCACCCATCCTCGGAACTAAGGGAATACCTCCAGGAATTTTGGGTAAGACGTAAACTCAGGGCTCAAACAAACCCGTTTGCAGTCCAACACAAATACGGAAATTTTCAGAGCGATATTACAGTCGTATGTTGTTAACTCTTAAAAAACCAAACAAAATCACAGAATGAAATGGTTCAATGTTTGACCTATTTCGTGAGAAAACGAGGCTCGAAATCCACGGAATATTAGTGTACAGACACCCAAAAATTGGCTTAACTTTCCGTTCACCCTATTTCCTGCCTCTGGGTTTCAGAGAACGGTGTGCTTGTAGCAAATTCCCAGCAACTATTTTTTTTTATTATTATTTCTGTTTTACCTCACTTGCGTCCGGACCATATCTGTGGGCAGTGTAGTCCGGTTCATGAAAATACAAGGTAATGAAGTTGGGTTGCCTGTGGAAGAACAAAATGTCTAAACGTTTACGGCAAGAACAGGATCGCCACATAAACGGTACTACTTCACCTATAGTAGTTAATTAACGACCTATCTTTCCATATCGACCTATCTATATCGATTGGATGTGTTGGTATCAGCTTTTTAAAACACGATAATCTTGTTACCACGAGTTCGTGACGCTGCTTGTTACAAGAAAATTTTCGCGACTTCGAATTTCAAAATAAAATTTCTTCTAATAAAGACCGTTTGATGAGCAACTTTTTCTTTTCCTTAGGAAGATGGTTAGAATTAGACTCTTAGTCTGACCATTGTAAAGATGTAAAGGGGTCAAAGACATGCAGCCAATCAATGGATATATGTAGCAAGCAACTGCTCTTATTCGCTTTTCTAACCCGTAACAACGTCGTTCCGTCGGTCCTTTTTCCTCCGAGCGAGGAAGAGAGAGGATCCTGGAAGCAAGGTTCAACTAATAAAAGCCCATCAGCTCATATTCAGCGAGGAGAGAAGAATGAACAAAGAATGCTTAGTAAAAAATATTTGTCAGTTGTGAAATACTTCTTACCGTCTACCGTCATCTTTTTCAGGATCCACTTGAGTTCCTTGAGGAGGAAGATCCAACCAGCTCAAGACTTTATCCACTCGAGCTTCAAACGGATGCGACCTAACAAGTCAGGGGATACATGACATCTTCATCTGATAAAAGGGCACTAATTTGAGTGATACTAATGAGCAAAACTCCTAAAGAAATCTGATTTTGTTACATAAAAGGTTAAAGGGTCAGGTGGGAAAAGTATGGTTTAGACATTCTCGTGCACTTGTCTTCTATTTCATACCAATATCACATCCCGCTTACTACTCTATCTCTCCCCTATTCCTTAGCACCTCCCTCCCTTCCCCCGCAGTCAATTGTAACTACTCTTCCTTGCTTTCCCTACTACTGTCTTTTTCATTCCATACCTCTCCTTCCCCTCCCATCTACTGCCACTCCGTCATAACATATCTTTACTACTCACTCTCTGCTTTCTTGTCGAGTCTCTTCCCTCCCTCTTAAGTGCTCTATCCCCATCCCTCCCTCCTACGTACCTCTCTGCTCTCTTCCCTGTTTCTACATCTCCCTTCTATTATTATTATTATTATTATTATTATTATTATTATTATTATTATTATTATTATTATTATTATTATTATTATTATTATTATTGTCATTAGAGCAGTATCATAAAACGTTTGGATGCTTTGTCCCTAAAAAAAACGTAGATAGGGTGCGAACGTAGCCTATGATGCCAGTCTAAAACGATGCAACTTGGTATACCACTAATTAAAAATTCATCAATGTAGCAAAAACGAAAAGTGAAAAGTGCTTCTAAGTCAAATTTCCCTAAAAAACGACTAACTGCTAAAACCAGTGCTGCAACGATTATCATTTTACAAGTCCTCATAAAAGTCCTTATAAAAATCACATCAGTATTTTAAAAGTACGGGCAGAAGCACTCTCTGCATCCGCCTCAGCTGGATCTGGATCGCTGCCCGACAAGCTCTTTCATTGTCTCTTCAAGATCCACCGACCACTCTCCAAGCACATCAAAAACTATGTTGAACTGCTTCACATTTTACCCGGGATATTGCTGTTTAAGCTGCCATCGTAGACGACCGTACTTGGTTGTCTTCTCTGCTTTTTTAGTTGATCTGTTATCCATCCACGGGCAGCTCATCTCAATCATCGCGACACGATTTCTCTTTTTGTCTACTACTCTCGCATCAATTCTGTTTGTTCTCACCTCCGCATTCTCTGCATAGACCGGTAAATCCCAGAACGCTTTAGCTTTTTCATTCTTGTATAGGGGCTTAGGTTGGACCGGAGAGTGCCATGGTGGTACCTTGGACACCAACAGAATCTTCAGAGCTGCGTTGTGTCTCTTTAGGTACTTTGTTTGTGCTAAAGTACTGCAGCCTGACAGGAACAACACATCCGGACTGGTGTTAATCCCCGTCCTCTTATGATGATAGAGCTTGGTCGGCAGGAGTTTCGGGTACAGTTCTCTCACTGCTGCTATGGTGTTTGAGGGCTCGGTTTTCCCCTCCTTCAACCAATCGAAGCAATTTCTGCTTAATTGGTCATCTTCCCATCTGCTCTTAAACAGCTTACCCTGCCATTTCTCATTTGCAATTTCGTGCCTGAGTTGTTGTGGTTGCGCCCTTTTCGCCCACACGCCTATCCGTCTCCCACTCGCTTCTTTACCATCTGCTGTTCGATACGTTTGATTAAGCGTTGGATTAATTTTATCATCATCATCATCATCATCATCATCATCATCATCATCATCATCATCATCATCATCATAATCATTATTATCATTATCATTATTATTATTATTATTATTATTATTATTATTATACCACCCCGTCAATAGTTTCTACTTCGTTCCAAACCCACTCAAACTTCGTTCTATTTCTTCAAATACTTCTCGCTTTTCACTCGCTTTTTCGACAAGCTTGCCAATGAGACAAACCTTGGCCTAGGCTAAGATAGCCTGGTTTATCACTGTTTCTTGCATTTAGGATTCTTGCATTTATGATTGTGCTACTTACTGATTGTACTTGTAACTGATATTTGGCAAGATTCCTGAAAGAGAGTGTCGGTTGTAATGTTTAGTAATTAGTCGCGCAACAATTTTTCTAAGAAGAAGAAACCCGAAGCCTCCAAAGATGCAATGGAATACAGATGACAAAAGTTTGGGAAATAAAGGAGGCCACGGTCCCCTAGCTATTTCGAGTTTACTCACACGTTCACCAGCGTAACGTACACAAGCGTTACTTCAGAGAACAAGAAAAACTCCAGCGTTTCATTTTAGTGTGAATGAGAAGTTCCTGTGGACATCTTTTGCAAATTTTTTGTGTGATCTTTTATGGGCCTTAAAACATATCTCAGGTATTTCACAATTTAAGATCTGGTATTCCATGCAACATACATACGTACCTTCAATAGGCACCTCAGAACCGACCCAAAAGTAGGAGGCTGACACCAGACCTTGTTTAATAGCCGTCACCCACAACTGTGTAAATGCAGTATGATTTGGGAAAATCATATCAATACACGCTTTAAAAATCCTTAGCACAAATATGTGTTATTCACCGACCTTGGCCAGTGAATTACATGTTTATTTTTTTACAGTATTGCGAGACTTCTTAAATGAGGCAGAATGGGACGAGATAAGAAAATAAAACTCCAAGGGAAATAAAGAACATGAACCGAAAAACCGAGCTCAAAGACTGCTCTGCAATTAGCACTATTACGTTAAACGGCATGTCAACACTGCAAGAAAAACATTTTCTAGCATGTAATATCGTTCTTTGGTTCATTATCCCTGAGAAACCCCTTAGGGTGAGAAATTAATTAATTAATTAATTAATTAATTAGTTAACTAACTAACTAACTAACTAACTAAATACCCAATTAATTAATTGCCATTGTTGTTGTTGTTATGTATTAGTGAAAAAAATGTGAAGAAGAAAGGCCCATAATGGGTCTCTGTAAAACGCAGACCGGATGGTGGCGGATGGCGGATGGCGGATGGCGGATGGCGGATGATAAAATGCGGATAGTAAAATGCGGATGGAAAAATGCGGATAATAAAATGCAGATGACAAAAAAATTAAAATAATAAATACATTGATTGATTAATTAATTAATCACAAATTTCCCACATTTTTTCTTTATGTATCGTCGGATCCGAAAAAGAGAAAGCACTTTCATCGAAGAAGAAGTACTTTTTGATCGGGATCCATACTTTTCAACTTAACATCACCACTACAGTTCTTTTTTCCCCCATCTTTATTAGTAACTAACATTTAACAAAGAAAACTACACTACTACCACTACAGTACTTGATCGACACACCACCCTACCCTAAATAGTTGTCAATTTTGCATCAAGCGTTTGTACGTGCACGGCACCTGTACGTAGAAAGGCTTGTTTAATAGCGTAAGTAATAGCTCGAGTGAATGAACCGCGCACCTGGGTTAACCGATGTCTAAGTTGCCGGAAGGCGATGCGGATTTGGGCCAGCCAACTTTTGTTTGGAAGAGGTGAGTTAAGTTAATGAATTGATTAAACTCAATCGATCTTCAACCTTTTTTTAAAGTCAGGCAATTTTTGTTAACCTTTTTTGTGTTCACTGTACATGTATGGTGAAAATGCTGGTCCAGTCCACGATGGTAGGGATTATTTATAGCTTTTGGGTTTTACAGTCAACCCAGGTCACGCGTGAACCATATTTTTGAAATTTGAACGGAGTTTTGAAATTTACATGTCATTTTAATTGAATATTTCAAGAATAACAATTGTTTCCCAAGTATTTTGAATCTTTTTTTCAGTTAATGCGTCTTTTTCGGAACGATTTCCAGAGAAATGTCCAACATTCCATTCACACGTCGGACATTACAAAGAGAAATTCGAATGTTCATTTCATTCTTGGAAATACTTTTCACGCGTGACCTGGGTTGACTGTAATGCATGTTACAAAATTGCGATAGTAGCATTTTAGTTGTAGCTTTGACCAATGTCTTCCGGCTTCTGTCGAGGTAAATCTTATCATCATTGTTTTACACGGCCACTGAAGGCTTAGCTTACCCCTAGACCCGCACGTAGACAGTATATCGTAAGCAAAATAACTTACTTGATTTGCCGGTTAGTTCATTTTAAAACTACATCAAATCTTAACTAATCAAACATTGATTTGTGTTATGAGCTAAAGGTTCTTGTATTGCTTGAAACGCGAGCGAGATATTTCCGTTAAATCGATTTTAAGCGGCGTAAAAACAGCTTTCAGATGTACCCTCGCCTCAAGTCAAGCAAAGCGGTTAGAAAAATTTGTTCCGGCTATTTCCTAGTGCAACTTCATAACATATAACAAACGGTCAAGCCATAGCGTAAGTCTTTCGGCATGAATCAGTACTTAATTTTCACGTAATTTTTACATAATTTTCTGAAAGAAATTTGGCGTAAGAAATTGTTTATTTATTTATTTATTTATTTATTATTTTAATTTTTTTTGTCATCCGCATTTTTCCATCCGCATTTTATTATCCGCATTTTGTCATCCGCATTTTATCATCCGCCATCCGCCATCCGCCATCCGCCGCCATCCGGTCTGCGTTTTACAGAGACCCGCCCATAATTCCAAGTTTCAAAATTTTCAAACGAAGTTTATCTTCAAACACTTCGGTTCGGTTCGGTCTTTGTATAATACTATCTTTCAATTTTCTTTTCCTGTTTTTCCTAGCCCAGTACTCACCGGTTCGCCACTCCACCATTTCGGATCAAGAGAAGTAGCTCCACCGATTTTAAAACTGTCGTTTAAAGAACTGTCTGTAAATCGGTTGGCCACAATCCCGCTATGAGAGGGAAACAGACCCTATGGATAAACAACAATGACAATAGTTTGTACATCATTATTACCAAGAAAGGGTAGTCCCTCTGTTTCGTAGACTGTGCAAAGTCCCCTATTTCTCCGTGGGATTTTCGGGACTCCTTTGATCGAACTCCCGCCATCTTGGTTTGTAAAGGCGAGCACCACCTGGGGAGAGTGCCTAAACTACCGAAGCGGGGGGGGGGGGGGGGCAGGCCCGCCGCCTTCCCACACCCGCCCCCCTCGGTAGTTATGCACATAAACCGAACTTAATAGCGTTCAAGAATACCCAAACCTTTTGTATCACCTGAACAAGACGTTACGCAGTTTTAACAATATTATTACAGTCGAACCAGGTCAAGCGTACCCCCCTAGATTCTATTAATGAATCTATTATTTGAAAATTGAACCCGTTAGTCGTTTCAAGTATTCAAATCAAAATTAGATTTCTGATTGGATTATACGAACAATACATGAAACCAGAAAACCAGAAAGCCCGCGGGAAAAACCCCTCTTAATATATTCAGAGCGGCAATTTCTTGACTTATATAACAATGGATTTTCCAAAAAGCAGATTTTTCTTGATTTACAGCAGTCAACGCGTACTGTCAGAAAAAAAAATCGCCATTTTAAACCGGGCACGGTGGTCCTGTCGCGTAAGTTTAAACTCACTAATGATCACTAAATGGATATTTTACGTTTGTACACTTGCGTTTTTTTCCGTTAGTTATTCAAAAACAAAAATGAAAAAGGACTGGAGGCGTTTTATCATAATAAACGGTTCTCTTTTTGAGGTATATGCAAATTAATTTGGCGAAAAGTATGCGAACTCACAGTGAAAGATGTTCATTTCAGTTGACCTTCGACAATGGCAGCACATGCGTTGCGCTATTCGTCGCGGTATAATGGACAGTCTGGTGAAATAATAATACATACCAAACTTTTTCATGCTACAAGGTGGGTAATGCTAGCTATACATGAAAGATAAATTGGAATTTTTCAACCCGACTCATTTGCCAGCGCTTGACTTTGTGCTCTTGCCATGACCAAATTTGCATAACGAATTATATGAATGTGTCAACAACACGCAGGAACAGTTTTAACGAACGAGCTGTTTCAATTATGTACTGTAGTTTGAATTTTACAGGCTATTCCTTTTACTGTTAGCGCGGATCTATGTTATACGAATTTTAATTTGAACATCGATCCGCGCTAACAATGAATAAATGAATGCATTCTTTGAAACGACTAATCGGTTCAATTTTCAAATAATCGAGCCATTAATAGAGTCTAGGGGGGTACGCTTGACCTGGTTCGACTGTAACAGTTATATTTAGTAATTTATTTCAACGGATAAAATTTAACATCTCAGATACCTACCGTTACCATGGAATAATGGTTTGGAAAAGTCTTGGTTGGAAATTGAGGCAGAAGAAACTTTGCTCTTACTCCATTGTTGGCTGTTAGGAAAGAAAGACTGTTAATGTAATGTTCCGACTGTTTCGGTTTCAGTAACCTAATCAGTCCTCTACGCAGAGCGTTAGCCTGAAGTCGTGTCTTCACCAAAGTTCCGTTCGTCACTGTGCCTCTAGTGATATTTTGAAAATGGTGCATTGTAACTTGCATAAGTAGCCACGCGACGAACCTGAACATTACCGCGTGGAAATATGCTCCAAGGGGAGTGACCAAGACCTACCTATAGGCAGCACATATTTTTTGAGCAACACTTGTAATTCATGTCGTTGCCTGGAATATTAATGGTATACACAGCCTCCCTTAAGGCTGCATCTCCTTTTGTTACCGAGCACATGTTCTGTGCATATCGGGAGCCCGAGAAACTCGGGTTTCCTACCGGCGACGCCTACTTATAAATGGATATTTTTGCGTGGCTTATAATTGTGCGGGAACGCAGACCTTACCAAGGGTTATTGATTTCTAAAATTGGGATGATCATGTATTTTTCAGAGATAATTAAGGTGCAATTTGGAAAAAAAAATGGCCATAGACAGTTCTAAAGTTGTGTTGTTGCTTAATTTTCTCTAGAAATAAGCTGCTGCCCCCAATTTCCTGTTTAGATTTCAAGAGCCTGTGCAAAAAACCCTCGTTATTAAGAGGCACCGTCCTTATGGGTACAATAGGTTATCGCAGGCACTAAATGGTGTTTGACCACGAACTGATTTCAGCAGGATTTAATTAAGGTGGCTTCTTAGAGAGTTGGTTTTACTCAGAAAAGTGCAACTGCGGTCGTTCTTTGCGGCCTGCTCACAAACTGGTTTTAAAACAGGCCACAGCAACCAGACATTCTATTGAGGAGTCCGTTACAGAAGATCTCATTACGAGTATCCCTCCCAGAGCACACACACACAGAAAGATTTGCTGCGGTTGTGTCACCAACGAGTACAGATCCAGAGGAATATTTAAAATGAAATTATTTATACAAATCAAAGGGAAATTCTTACCTAGATAATTTATGTTAGGAGTTATCTTTCTGTCAAGATAATCAGCTCTAAATCCATCCATGGAAATAATTATTAGTGGATATTTCGATGACCTGTTTATAAGCAATAACAAAAAGAAAATGACTCAATGTTTAATTAAACAAATTTCAGAGTTCTAAAACAACAAATCTGACTCCTAACTTGAATCCAGTCGCAACTTATTAGTTAGAAAAAGAGAGCGACCTGAACCGTTTGCAACGCCTCACATGAACAGTCGAGACGATAAAAAAAAAAAAAAACAAGCAATAAAACAATGGGCCTGTAATGGAGCTCCGGGTATTCTGGGTCAAGTGTAAATAGGGCTGAGATGTATATTTTACCCGAATTGACCCCCTTTCCAGAGTGCCCAACTAACTTTGCCTTTGTAAGCCCTAAAAAGTAACTTTCTCTTGAATACTTTCACCATGCAGCTATGTGGGATAGTCAAGTTACGAAAGAACACTCTGCTCTATGACTTATTCAACAGTCAAAAATTAGCGTAAGATTTGGTGACTCAGTTTCGTTGGAGCAAACACAGGCTTTCACCTTTTCGACAAAGATGGTAACGCGACTGGCTACAAAACCTTGTAAGCACTTTTACACTCCATGTTAACTAAACAAAAGGAAGATGGTAAGATGCTCAACACCGAGGGTAAAATTAATGTGGTATGTGTAGCATCAAGGCATAAAACGCGGACTAAAGGGGAAAGAAAGATTTTGTTGGGCTGACCTTTAAACCCATGTTTTTTTTATATTGAGAGAGATTAAAACAAGCACACGCCTTCGGTGTGTACTGCATTTGAATCACGTCACCACAAGGTGAGTTGATCGCTGATCAGATAATTTGAATAAGGTTTTTCTTTGGACTTACTCAACGTGCAACGAAGGAACGCTTACAATAAAAAGGTTTACCTTCCTCCATTGCATTGTGAGGCGCCAGTAGATGCCGCAGCTAAAATAAGGTAAACAAAGTTTAGGCTCAGAAGGGAAAAACTAAATTACACGTAACTGCGAACTATTCCTTGTACTGAGCCACTAAAACTGTTGCGCGCAACATCAAGCGATGGAGAGCTTTAGCAACGCCACGGGACGGCACCGAGAACGTCATAAAGCCCAACAGGCTTAATAACCAAAACAACAACTCTGCTCGTGCATTACACTTTTTGGTACATTTCTTTGCCGTCACTGCACGACTAGGGCGTGACATTTCCTGATGGCACGTTTTATGGAACACGTGAACACACAACGAGGAATTTTTCTTTTTCTTTCTAAACTTGGGCGCGGTCTTCGAGAATTCAACTCCAGGAAATTGCACCTAAATTTGACAGTTAAAACGAGTTGGAATAATCGCTACGAGGTTTGAAAAAACCGTGAATTCATTTTAATAGTGACGTTTTCGCTGCCGTCGCCGTCGTCGTTGTTAAAGCTCCCTATAAGGTGAAAAAAAGCACTGCTATGTTTCTTATCGGTCGCGCGCAATATTGCAAAGTGTATCAGGATCTGTGCACACAAACAGCGGGGTTATAATCAGAACATTTCAGTTAATATTTCTTAATCTTCTTCAGCTGAAAGATCGCCTGACATCCTTCCACCAAGTTTAAAAATGCTTGGAATATTTTGGATGATGCTTAGAACCTGATGCTGATTGAGTTACAAATGGCGAAAGTTAGGCTCACCTTTGGATTTTTTTGAATGCGTTTTAACCAAAAACACAACCAACAATATAATGACCAACAAAATAACAAGAACTGCGGCCTGCAATGACATTTAAACAGTCAGTAAATATATAAAATAATAATAACAAGAAGAAGAAGACTTCGAACCTTTTAGCAAAATAGCTAATGAGTAGCGTAGGTTACAAAGACCGAGATAAGAGTGATTTACCTTGACGCTTACTCAGTGTTCACATAAACTCTTTTGTTGGCACTTCTAGTCGTTTACGCATGCGTCGCTTCAGAAAACCAGGCTAAACTGTCCACTGCACTTCATAAATCTTTTAGAAATATCTTTCCAAGCACTCACAATTACGGCAATTTTTAATTTACAAGGTAGAAGCCCTTTAACTACGGTAAAAGAATCAATGCTATTATCTTTTTCCAGGATGCCAAAGAATTGTAAAAGAGGTGACATATTTTTGAACGCGTTACTCAAGAACACCAAACATATACTTCAGAAAAACAGCAAGGGTTTAAAAACGTACCACAGCTAATGCTAACTTTTTTCTGCTCAGGCCACAGTAACTGCCCATCCTGCACTGAAAAAGAGAAACACACTTTGTGTGAAATGTTAGTTACAAACACACAAACAAATTGAGGCAGGGGATGAGAGATGGGCGGGCCGCGCGCGAGTAACGAGGGAGGGTTATCAGCAACACAGGCGGATCGTCAGTAGTGCAAGAAGAAAAACTTCAACATGACGTTTTGAACAGTTCCTACTTCTTACATTTTTGCTTTGTTTTCTTGCTAAAATTGAAACTTTTTGCTCCTTTCAAACGTGCGTTGTCTCGAAACCGGTTGATCTTACAGGTCTGTATGGGAAAGTTTATACCGCTCATGGAGCCAATCAGAATGCTACGTTTCAGCGCAGACCAGTTCAGCTATATAATAATAACTTTTATGGAAAGGTCCTTTTCTAACACCTCAAAGATTAGGCAAAAGGTAGGCGAACATCCACAACGATATTGTGATTAAGATTTGTGCGTTTAACTCCGTTCACTTTCTGTTACTCTTTCTTATTTTTGGATTCAATTGCTGCCCTTTACGTTCAAAGACATTTTAATTTTTATTTCGTTAACCTTTCGCATAGTAGAAGGGTGGAAAAGAATCCCGTTTAGGCCGTCAATGAATGGAGTACCCACACCCTAGACTGTTTGCAGTCCGTTTCTCTCTTACATTTTCTGTTGTGCTGTTGAAAATAATAACAGGAATCCCTTCTCATTCAAACCTCTAGCATGTGATCACGCTCCAATCCTAACAGAAAACGGGGACTGCAAGCCATCTACCCCCCCCCCCCTCCCCCGAAGTGAAGCTACAAGTTCAAAGCACTTGTTACTCGCAGCTTTTACACAGACTCGTAATTTGTGCCAGTCTCTATTGTCCTTGAAGAGAGAAGAATGTGAGACTGTGTAAAAAATAAAATTATAAAAGCCTTGGCTGTCCCATGTTCGCGACAGGTTCATTTATTATTTATTTTTACTGTAAGTTCAAAAGGTCATGTCCGTGACTGGTAGCGTTTGATCCACTTTACTTCTGTTCTTCAGGGTTCAAAATAAAATAAAAATTTGGAGCGTGTTAGGTGCTAGCCACTTTTTATACATACATACATACATACTTTATTGTTACCTCCCCAATGGGGCTTTTCAGGAACAATTATTTAAATACTTAAGTTTATCTCCGTTAGATACTTCTAATTCCCCTGTTCATTTTTCTAATTTGGTCGAGCGTAACAAAATAATTTTTTTCTCCTTTATCAATAATTAACACAGCTCCTTTGAGCTGTCTTACCGCACAATTGCGACAAAAAGGAAAAGATCAATTTTTCCTCTTATCATCGTCAAATCTAAACATCTAATCTGCATAGGGCATGGGCCTGGAGGTAAAAATATAATTTATAAATGTGAGGGTGCTGTGAATAGTGAAAATAAGAAAAAATAAATTAAAATAAGAGATGTGTTAGGGCCTATTCTATTTAAATGCCTGCAGTGAAGTTTGATCGATGATGTCTGCAGGAAGAGAGTTCCATTTGTTTCATTGTTTTGTATTCGTTGGTACTGTCTTGTTTGTCGTCCGTTTGGTAGGACATAATAATAATAATAATCGAATATTTATAACATTACATAACAGGTAGGGATTGGCACGGCAGCCGGACAATAACACTTTGTACATCATTCTGATCATTTATAATTTGTCATTATATCTGAATAATGATGCTCCTTTTTTATCCATATTTTGCCATGTTCAAATCTGCAACGTATAACATCCCTGATCATGTCGTTGTGTCATCATGTTGCTGGTGTGAACACGGTTAAGTTAATTACACTAATTCACGGCTGCACTTGCACATCCTTCAAAACATTGCAGCATATCGAAATAAGTTGTTACCAACATGTGACGGCGGTATTTTGTGTTATCACCAAAGCTTAAGCATGCTGTCAGTATTTGTAAAACCCCATTCACCTAACAGACGATATACTGCCACAATGTTTCACGAGCTAATACTGTGAGGATTATCTCAGGTTTACCTTTGCGCTGTAATCAATCCTCATGCTGTAGCTGCGTTTATCATCTTCAAAATCTGAACATAACATCGAGTTGGAGGTACTCATGGTTGTGAAATGATGGCCGTAGTTTTAAAGACAATAGGCCGCATGCAGTCCAAGGATATTCGATTGACTTTTTATCGGTTAAACCTCGTGCAAGGTCACCTTCACATGAAACTGAGAAGGAATTATACCGGCTTTGATTGAATTGATAATTATTAGTCGAATGCATTAATAATTAAAAGATAATTTTAATAACTGTTAGAATGTTTGTTGCACGAGAGAGGGGTCTTAGAGGAGGAATTTTCAGTTGATTGACGACATTCCCTTTGGTGGAAAACTTTTTTATGTATAACTTTATTGAAAATACCTCACTTCGCTAATTTTAAAGCGCTTTTATGAATTAATTAATTTTTTTATTTATTTATTCACCACGACATACAAACATAGAAAGTTACAATGAATAATAGACTAGGATCGTACATAAGTTTAGAGCAAGAGAGGATCCTCTCTTGGTTTAGAGTAAATAATAATAGTAAAAGAAGAAGTAAGAAGTGGCGAGGAGACCTCAAGAAACGCCCGGGCTTATACTGAGAGGTCTACTCGGAGATATGTTAGGACTTTAAGACCAGTAAAGACATTGTATTTAGATTTTTTAACATACGGTGGTAAGACTATAAAGACATAACAGAGTCGGACGTTTCATGCAATTAACTGAGGAAACCCAGAAGCTTTCTTTTGAAGGTGGATAGACTAGGGGAAGACGTAATTGATAATGGCAAAGCATTCCATATTTTTGGCCCTATATAGATTATAGTAAATTACTTGATATTAGTTCGGCAGGTGTGAGGTCGAAATTCTAGTATCATAATTATGAATTTGACCGCCAGTCGGAAATAAATTTAAAAAGGGCGAAGGCAGAAAACGTTGGTGATAGGAAAACATAAATTTTGCAATATAAAGGGAATTCACTTTAAAAATATCTAGGATATTCAATTGTGCAAATAAAGGTGCAGAAGGTGCAAGGTGATTAGAATTTGTCATAGCTCGCACAGCTCGTTTTTGGAGAAGAAAAATGCGATTTAAGTTTGTTACATAAGTAGAAGACCAAACTGTAGTACAATAAGTTAAATAGGGATAAATTAAGGTATAATACAAAGATTTTTTAGTGGACTTAAAGATTTTCTTGCAAATATAACTGATATGCGATTTCCAGGTGAGACCTTCATCAATATAAATACCTAAGAACTTAAGAGCGGCTGCCTGAGAATATCGAGAACTCGCGGTCAAAACTGAAATTTCGGATTTCCTCATATTTTGTCAGAAGAATCCCTTTAGAGAACTATTTACGAAAATAACAATAAAACTTTCCAAAGATTTTTCGTTTTCGAGAATTCCGGCATAATGTGAAATGCCGTGATCACGTCGCAGCCGGCGTTAAATTTTGGCGAGATTTGGTGCATTTTTAAATCGCTCGGGAAGGAAGACGGCTTAGCGTATTAAAACGATCTTTTGAAGTTAAGTTAGGCATCCTTCTAAAAATACGGTCTTATGAAAATATTGCTGGAGGATTCTTATTTACATGCAGTTTTCAAAGTCCGAAGATTCCTATTTTCAGTATTTTCGCTAACACTGAAAAATGTGGAAACTTTGCGGACAAATATCTTGTCCTGGTACATCGAAATTTGTAGCAAGTATTATACTTTAGGAAAGCTCTATACATGTACTGCAATATATAAAAAATCCAGCTTGGGTAATTTAAAATCCAAGCGTTGACGGAAGTAAACACATAGGGAATTTTAATAATTTTTTTTTTCAAAAATGGCAGTGGTCACGCAAGAACAAGTTAATAAGTTTAAAATGAATTTATTGTTTATGTTTCATTTCTGGTGGAATAAAACTAAGTTGTTATTCGGAAACAAAATCTCATCTGTTGATGGGTTTATCCGTATAAAAATTAATTTCATTCCTATTATCGCAAACGAAAAAATGAAACGTTCAGGTGGTATGTCACGCTTTCCTCGGTACGCCAGCGTCATCAATGCGAAGGATACGAAACAAAATCAGTAAATATTTCATATCAAAGTGTATCTGAAACCCCCAACAGACGATAATGTCTCATTAAATTACTAATCAACTTGCGTGAAAGACACCTTTGGTTCAGTATAGTTGCGCAAAAGTTGCAGTCCGAGTTTTCAAAAATCCTAGGTTTGTCAAAGTTGCATCCCATCCTCACTGTCAATAAAATGTCGTGACAGGCACTAGATTGAGCTGGACAAGCGAAGACGAGAATTCTAAAAGCTGAAGAACAAGGTATCTGTGTTTTCAATTTGCGGGTCCTAGACTATATATCATAAACAGAACTGAGATATCAGAGCCGGTAGAGAAAATCATGCTTTCACTTTAGTGCAAGGCTGGCCTTATCTTCAACAGCTACACGGCTATAATATATTTGAATGAGCACTTACCGTTCCAATGCCTGCAAAATAGGCATTTAATGAACCATCCCCATTAATGCAAGCAATAGTCCACCCTTCTCAGTCCGATCCGGATAGAAGAGCACCAGAAAATAACCAAGGTTGCTTGCATATTATGGCCATCACTGTGTACATAGCTATTTTAAACTTGCTATTTATAAACAATGACGCAAAATGGTTATAAATAGCAATGTGCGTTCTTGGCTTGGAGTGGTTTGCTCGATATTAGAAAATGTATTTCTTCTTCCGCGATGTCATATTTTGCAGTATCTATATATTTTCGGTTGCATTTATGGCTCAGTGCCCATTTTCGTCCTTGATAGACGACGAGTCCGGATGCGGTCAAAGTTCGTACTAATACAGCAACCTGCGTTTCTTTGGGTGAATGCCAGAAAGATATCTCCAGTCATCCAGGTCCCAACGCAAAGGAAGGTGTTTGCTGACGACAAAACTGACAGTGAAATGTAATTAATCCTCGCGCACGCATGTTAGTAAAGTTATCGATCATCTGATGTTGTTGATTGAACATATGACTTTAAGTTTACTGACTTTACATTGATGGAATACAAACAGCGGTGATATTTCTGATCAAGCTACGATGATCTTTACATTGATGGAATTTGATATTCTGAAAGGATGAGTCGAATAACAATCTGACCACCTGCCCGCGCTGTCGAGATGGCGGTAGCCTACCACGCAGTCGTTTTTAGGGGACTCGTATTACCTCCTCCCCGAGTCCCCTCAAAAAGACTGCGTGGGAGGCTACCGCCAACGAACTGAGACCGTAGATATCTAGTTTAGACGTCTAGTTTAGTCGGAAGGGGTCGAGAGATGCCTCAATAAGCCCTAAAATAATCATCATCATTATCATCATCATCATCATCATCATCATCATCATCATCATCATCATCATCGCCATTATCATCATCATCATCATTATTATGGTGAATCGAATAAAGGCCTTAGAGGTACGGCATGTTGCTTTGCTTTTTTTGTGAGCATGAGAAACCTGCAGTTACTATTAAATGACATCTGTAGTGCGTAAATACTTCGGATTATTGTTGAATACCTTTTACGTGCAAGGGTATGTGTGTACTGAAGGAGATTCAAAATTCGTTCAAATTAAAGTAGCCACAGCGATAGAATGATTGCTGAGACCATTGCGGTTTTTTAATATTATTTCCTCTTTTTTTGTTTAAGTGTTATCAGTCACCTTTCCTTCTAAGACCAGAGTATTGTGTCTCTGTACCACATGGTACCCTTCTCTTAGATAAAACAATAGTTCCCCCCCCCTTTCTCTTCTCCCCGTATTAACTACATTTATTGTCCTCTTTTTTAAATGCCATATTCACTCAAGATTTTTTGAGGGCCGGTTGGAAAAATCAAGCGCCTGGGATCTAGGGATTATTTTCAGCAAACTTATGTATCTATTAACAAGTTGAATGCGTTGTAAACAGCTTTAAATCAATGTTATTTTCTTTACTATGGAAGAAAATACTCAGAAAGACTCAGAAAATGCTGTTTAATTAGCTAAGATAAAGGTCGTTTATTGACAGGCAGACAGACAAACTGACTACACGGGTTAGTGTTGAACCCCTGCGAAAAAGATGAAAATACCGCAACGTTTGTTTGATGGAAGTTTCGTCTTCAGTGAGCAATACCACGTGTAGATGAAACCTGCTACTCGAAAATATGCCAAAGCGCCGGCAAAATGGAATTTTATCTCATATCAGCGGTGGCAGGTAAATACAACTCGGATACTACACTGTAGTTATAAAAACGTAAACATGTCATTAACCCTAGCTATCGACTGTGAGGTAGAAAATGTCGCTGTTTCGTACAGCTTCATTTAAGAACTGAGCAAATTGTCACTCTTCTGTTTAGTGAAAAACGTACTAGTTGTGTGAAGTACAATAATGAAATTTGTCGATCATTCTGACGTTGCGTTATCGGAAAACATGCCACGGCAATCGGCCTTTACGAATTTTGCTGTGGCATTAGTTATCACTCGCTCTGACTGTGAATAATTTTTTGTATAGGAATATTCAGCAACGAAAAATTGTTTAGAGTATTACAATTTGTATTGTATCGATAACTTTGTCATTCTTTCGGGAAAATATATTATACAAAATAAATGTATTTCAAATGTGTTAACAGGTACTTGCGTGACCAGTGCGATATCAGTTCGAAGAAAATACACAAAAAAATTTTGTTAACACTTGACTATAAACGTTATACCCAAACTAGATTTCTTACATGTTGCAGTAAAGTAACAGATCGTTCCTCATGCATACCTGTTATTGTAAGTTTCCATGTACCAGGACAAGATTTTGCCTCGAAATATTTCCCCATTTTCAAGTGTTCACATGTCATGGGAGTTCAACAGTCGGCATGTTGTTGACAGGCTGTGATCTAGGAAACGTGCCTGGTTTGCACAGCTTCACAAACCCAAAAGTGATTTTAACGCCTGTAATTAGTTTTATTATTGAAACAAGTCCATATTTAGTAAGATATACCATAAATACTTGGTTTTAGATGCACCGTGTGGCAATGAAAAAAATTGGTTGAGATCTGGACGAGCAGAAAGGTGACATGACACTTTGACCTTTTCAAATTTGGGGTTACATCTCACTCCCTAGTTAGACTTTTTGAGGTATATAAAACAATACAAAACTTATTAGATCATTAGATTTAGTTTTGGAACAAGAATTTTATAATTCTCCGGTAAAAATAACATACAGACAATAATTTATTGAAACATGTCATCTTGTCCTTGCGTGACCACTGGAATTTTTTGAAAAAATATGTAAAAAATTCCCTATGTGTTTTATTCCGTCAAAGGCTGGCTTTTAAATTACCCAAGCTGAATTTTTTATATGTTGCAGCACAAGAATAGAGCTTTTCTTTAGTGTAACTTTCATTGTAAATTTCGATGTACCAGGAAAGGTATTTTGTCCGCAAAGTTTCCACAATTTTAAGTGTCAACAAAAATGCTGAAAATAGGATTCTTCGGACTTTGAAAACTGCATGTAAATAAGAATCCTCCAGCAATATTTTCATAAGACCGTATTCTTAGAAGGATGCCTAACTTAACCTCAAAAGATCGTTTTAATACGCTAAGCCGTCTTCCTTCCCGAGCGATTTGAAAATGCACCAAATCTCATCAAAATTTAACGCCGGCTGCGACGCGATCACGGCATTTCACATTATGCCGGAATTCTCGAAAACGAAAAATCTTTGGAAAGTTTTATTGTTATTTTCGTAAATAGTTCTCTAAAGGCATTCTTCTGACAAAATATGAGGAAATCCGAAATTTCAGTTTTGACCGCGAGTTCTCGATATTCTCAGTCAGCCGCTCTTAACTTCTGTTACTTGCTCGAGGGGTATACTGTCAAGTAAAATTTGGGAGCTCATGTGGACAGATTTTTGTTTGGGTTTAAATATAACATAATTGGTTTCTTTATGTTAACAGAAAGTTTGTTTGATTTCATCCATAAGCTAATCTTGGTCAGTTCACTATTCATTACAGAGGCATTCTATGGGTAGTTCCCTTATCCGGTCACACACAGAGTTTTTAGCTCAATCGTGACTAAACACGTGAAATCACGCCCTACCTTTACAGTGTGACTACAGCCTGTGGTCCTGGTCCTATTCCTTGTTGTGTTTTTTTATTCGCTGAGAGCCGTGCAAAAGATGGCCTGTTTAAGGTTTAGAGAGTATGTAACAAGCTAGAAAAATTAACTGAGATTCACCATGACAATAAACCATTCAGACACTTAGGGGTAACACAGTTCCTATTTTCACGTCCGCGCTTCTAGAACACGAAATCAAAACCACAGAGAGACCGAGTGACGTTATACACCCAATCCAACAATGGCTGACATTCTTTTGTCCGTGTTCAAATTAGCTTCACTAGTATCGTCCAGGATAAAATACTCTTTAGATATTTGAACTGTAGAACGAGGCTAGTGACGCTAATTTGAATGTAGACAAAAGAATATTAACATGGCAGCCAGTTTTGTACTGGGTCTATAAATCGGGAAAATTCCACCGCGCTCTCGAACATTAAGACCTGTTGTCATAGCGCATTACCCATTGTCACCTCCCTCATTATAAGTCATGGTACCCACTGCCGGGTCTGTGCACAGCAGCCAGCTCTGAACAGCGGATGTTCACAGCCTACCCAGGGCTAGGAGAGAGCCACAGTCAAATGAAACTTATGTAGAGGGAGGGGAGGGTGGATAGCGATCTCTTGAAGAGATCGCACTTTCATAGGATAAAATCATCACCTTTTGGGGATGAAAATTGAGCTGTAACTGGAACTATTTGTCAAAAAGAATTGGTTCCTTTAAAAGGTAAAATATGAAGTCGAAATCACCAACAAAACAAGATACTGATAACTTTTAGGGTTTCCTTTCGAAGTTATCATTTTATAAAGTGAAAACCATGAGCTGGAAATAAATGTTGCAGTAAATCACAAACATCTGTTTAATTACTTTGTCATAAAATGAAAAATTAAGATGACTTTTATAAGGACACTCTTATACTAGTTAAGAAAACTTATTGAAAATTACATAAAAATACAACACCAAAAACAAAAATATCTTAGTTTATACCTTAAATATAGGGTAATTTAATATTTAATACATATTACTTCAAAAGTGAGTTTTAAAACAACACAATCGTAAGATCTACTTTAAAACCCTTAAATATGTCTTCACTAGCATCAACAAAAGAGTTACCGTAGATTCTGATAACTATAACTTCTTCTTTCACGCCATAAGCTCGAACCCAGAGTAGTTCCCCCTAATTAACTCACTGGCGTTATTTAACTCCAAATGTTTCAAACGTTCATAACAAAAAAAGTTTGAAGAATGCTGAAAATGCTGTTTTCTCTTGTAGTTGCAAAAGCTAGTAATAATCAACTCATTATAATTGATACTCAATTATTCATTCATGCATAATTATAAAAGAAACAAACAATTGAGTTATTAAGTCTCTGCGTCAACCCAAAGGATTCATCGCCAGAAATTCGGGACATTTGAGCCCGCGTAAGGGTATGCGGATTCCGCCTTGAAATCTACCATATGCACAAATAAAAATTGGCGGAGCGTGTCCAGCGAAAGCGAAGTCTTACGGTCGACTACTCCCAATTAAATTCTTTGTCATCGGTTTTATTGTACGACACAAATATCAAAACTCCCGCAAAAAAAATGGTAATAACCGCTGGGCGAAAACGATGACTATGGGCTCATATACGGCTGATGAGAAGCAAAAGTTAGGCATACACAACCGTAGTTTATGTTTAGTGGTGAAACCACTGATCTAAAATATTGCGTCAACATAAAACTAGAGGAAAATGGCTTTCAAATGGTGTTTTTTGGAGCAAAATTAGGGTACAAGCGGCCGAAATATCGCAGTTCAAAGATAGCAGATTTCAGGATTTTAGCGTGGAATGCCATGGGATGTTCACTGAAGTCCATTTTTCGTGGTTTTCAAAAGCAAAAAGGAAACATCGAAATTAATGGTACGGAGCTGTGAGACACACGGTGAGTTATTTTAACGTATATATTTTTCATTCCTGCATACACATTTTAACGATCGCATTCGGTTTTACGATAATCGTTGGTTATAAACTATGATTTCTGATGTTGTCGATAATTCTCCCTCTACGCCTTGTAATTTTTCGCGTTAAAACTGCTTGCAGAAAACGTTCAAAAGGAAACATGAAATTTGAAGTCTCCACTTTCATTTGTGCACAACGTGTTTTGTAATAGATCATCCTAATTCTTCAAGAACTATTCCATTAAATATTTCATTCTCCATACATTTTCTTTATACATTTTGCGTTCGCTTCAAGGCTAAAGCTACCGCAGGATATCACA
Organism: Pavona decussata; assembly: GCF_977016875.1. Taxonomy (NCBI): domain Eukaryota; kingdom Metazoa; phylum Cnidaria; class Anthozoa; order Scleractinia; family Agariciidae; genus Pavona; species Pavona decussata. The sequence continues at coordinate 250,106 of NW_028145544.1, forward strand.
TTCGCAGGCTCAAATGTCCCCAATTTCTAGCGATGGCTGACCAAGTTAGCTGCCAGTGAAAAAGGGACAGGGCGCAAAAAAAATCAGCGTGCCAAGTAAACCACGCGAGACTTGGGGAGAGGAAAGAAACGACTATTCTGCCCATCTCTAAGATTCCTATAGTCCGCTCCATTCATGCAAAATTCCTGCGCCTTATACCTCGCCAGTAGTTATCTAAAAATAATAAAAGCCGAGTTACCACACTCAGCTTTGGCACCATGCAATAGGCCATTTCCGAGTTGCTGTGAACCTCACTATGAGGTGCAAAGTTTTTATTATGAAAATTAGTTTCCATTCATAAGCAAACGAAACTAATTTTCATATGAAAAGGTTTGCACTTAGCCTCGCTTTCATAATGAGGTTCACAGCAACTCGGAAATGGCCTATTATACCAACATCTATCTAACTTGGAATGCTGAAATCGTTCCGTTTTAAGTGAATATAAAAGTAAAGATTTTTTTCTTTTGAAACAATCGCACTAGTTCACAAATGTGATAAAGTTAAAGTCAATCACCGCAGAAGGGGTGGCTTTCCTTGTCTTGTTTTACTGCTGATTACAGCTGTGATTAAACTGCCAAAGTTGAGGCACCAATAACGCTGATAAATGTGAGTCCAACTTTACAACGTTGTCTGGGACCCGACAAAAAGGCGATGAGCAATCCAACATGTTTACGGTCGTTGTGCTCAAGACGCCTTGCAAGGCACACCGGGAAGTTTCTGGGGTAAAATAGAAATATTATTTTAATATTCTTAGGTCAGAATAGCGTGATCACTAGATTAGTTAGAAGTTACCTTATATAGCTTTACAAACAGCACAGGAAAGTACTGCTCAGAAGCTTTTATTTCAGTGGACACATTCTAGGATTTTATCCAGACTCAAAAGTTAGAATCACCTTGTACAGCATGAAAAACAACAGAACAGGAACACATATTCAGTAGCTGTCGTTTTAATGATCATACTTTTCATATTTCTGCCAAATAGCCACATTGCGTTAATAGGGAGCTTAAGCAACGGCGACGGCAACGGCAACGGCAACGAAAACGTCACCTGAAAATGTATCTTTATTTCATTTGTACTACTTCGCGATTATTTCAACTCTCTCGACTTTTACAAAAATGGCGAACTATCCAGGGACCAAATTGGTAGGAGTGGCGTACAATTTAAGAAAGAAATTGAAAAATTCACCGTCGTGCGTTCACGTTCTCCACAAAACTTTAAATGTGGCCATTCCACGTTGTTGCTTTGCAGAGGACGGCAAAGAAATGTACCAAAATGTAAAATGCACGTACAGAGTGATTGTTTTTGCTCATTAAACCTATTGTTTTGCGGCGTTGACGTTGCCGTCGCCGTCGTCGTTGCTTAAGCTCCCTAATAAATGTTTGAAACCACCAAACCAATACAAGGCTGGGTCAAATCTACTCACTACTGAGAATAGCCAATACAGTTCACTGTTACACGCCTTCCTGTGACACCTGCAAACTGACTAGCATACCTTTCGAGGTTTTCCGACTGGATCAAAACTGACATTTCCATATATCAACAAAGCTAAGTCCTTGAAGTTCCTCTGCATTGCAATAGAAAGAGCAGTGCTCCCTTCCTGGTGAAATGAAACAAAGAATCTGATTTTACCACCAGGACCAACAGAACCTTTATTGTTTCGAACAATTAGATGCGCTTGAGTGGATTAACTGGGATAGCGTGACTCTAAAATTGGGCCTGACAGGAGAAAAGGCTCTGGTGGGTCGCACGAAAAAGACTGTCTGGGAAGCAAGTGAGAAATCCAAAACTGATCTCGTAACCAGCAGACGTACGAATCTTACGTTGCCCTACCCACATCTTGAACTGCCTGACGCATCAGTAATCTCTTAGGAACATGTTAGGGCAACAGAGTTTAAAGTCGCAAAAGACCACCTGTACATTGTTACCAGATGAAAAGGTTCCTTTGAGTGGAATAGGACTAAAAGAAAATCGCGAGCGGATAGGCATAAGGTGAGGCGACTGAAGGGCAAGCATTGCTCGGTGATCGATGTTCTGTTCATGTTACTCCCAACTAAGGAGACTATTGACAAACTAGAAAGGACATGTGTGGCCGTTTTAAACGAAACACTGAATTCAGTTGAGAAGTAACTTACATTGTCCTCGATAGACGCATCACACCCTGGCTCCAAAAGCAGACGCTTGGCGATGTTAAGATGACCATGTTCACATGCACACATCAGCGCTGTTGACCCATCCTGGAATAGTAACAAATGAAATACCTCAGAAGGAAATGAAGTCGTAGTTCGTAGTTTACCGTGAAGGTCGATAAGAATTGGTTGCATAAAAAGAATGCATGAAGCAATACGTCCAGTCTTACTTCGTCCTGAGCATTAATGTCAGCTCCTGCCTCCAAACAGATTTCAACCATTTCCATTCGTCCTCGACTGACAGCCAACATCAGTGGACTCTGCCCTGTCTGGTTTTGTAGAACAAAAAAACAAAAACAAAAGGGATTCAACAATCGTGATCACTGATTCATAAAGCCGAACCCAAAGATGACCATTTTAACGTCACTATCGATACTAGTTTACTTACATCATCAACTTGTTTGTTTACGTCTCCCGATTGAAACATTTTCTTGGTAATTTCTTTGTCATCTTCTTTTTGGACTCCAGCTAACGCCGCCATCATGATCGGCGAGTATCCAGCCTGTTAATTATTCAGAGTAATAAATTTGCATTCTCATTTCAGTCCATATATTGCCAGCCGAGGATGAGCTCGAACCATTAAAATTACAAGCACATGGGCCGATGAAATTAACAACGTCAACCCTCTGCCAATAGCCGACCTCCTCTAACATCAGCCAACATCTAACATAGCTGTGTTTTTGCTGGACCCGTCCGTTCCACCCAATAACATACCCTCTCTATATCGATCAGGAAATTATATGGAAGGAGGTTAAGGGAGGGGGAGGGGGGAGGTGGGACTTCACAGAGAAGTTTGACTAAGTGGAAACAGTCAACAGTGTTGTGCTTTTGACTATGACGATGCACATCAGTTTCTGAATCAGAATACTGTGGGGATTGCGGCAAAAACAACATCGTAAGCGGAGTTAAGCTTGGGGAATTGAATGGCAAGCTGCACTCCTTTCGCTCCAAACACCGATTTTATACCCTCCCTAACTGGTTACAGCTTTGCTCTTTATTCGCCTCTAAGGAGCAAGTGCATAGGCTTGAACTGCTTGGTAAAAGCCCTTAATGTGGTGTGAATCGGGGTATCGTTCCATGTACCTTGTTTGGCAGGTTTAAGTTCATTAGTCCTGTACCCAGCAGCACATCCACTACCTTCCAGTTTCTGAAAGAAACTGCATAATGCAGAGCATTGTTCCCCTTCAAGATAAAAACGAAAAAGTACATTATAACCTGATTAAATTGAAAGTCGTTTGCTAGAAGGAAAGAACATCACACTAGTATTAAATAGAATTTTTCTCAGAAGACTGTGCGAACTACACCTTTTGTTTTGGCACGAAAAACATGACAACTTTTAATTTATAAGCACGAGAACTCTTAGATAGGTTCGAACCTAAGATCTTCCTATTACTAGTTCGATAAGTAAGGTAGCTATTAATGTTTAAACAAAAGGCAAGATTAAACTTACATTGCTGTCCACCAAGTTGACGATTGTCTCTAACAGCATATCGATTTGATTCTTGAATATCTTCAGAAGGCCTTTGACCAGCTCCGAGTCACAATCCCTTGAACTGACACAGCGGAACCAGTTGTTCTCCACGGTACTCATGCAAGAAATCTGACAAAAATAAAAACAACTTGTGAGTTAGCTCGCACGCAGACAGAATACTAAGGGTGACTTTATAATGAAGACAGAACTTGCGTCAGTAGCAAGTCTCCCACGCAGTCGTTTTTAGGGGGGGGGAGGGTAATACGGCGCTCCTAACGACTGGGTGGGAGGGGTACGACGGGATAGTAAGCGGGACAACACAGCCGAGGCTTGGCTTCGCAGTTTCCTTAAAATGAGGTAACATGGAAACTTATTTTTGCCTTAGATGGGATGCTTGTTATTGCAGATTGTCCCTGTTTTATTTGAATGGTTAACCCAACAAATTATCGGTATACATGAAAACAGTGGATATGGAGTAAGATGTCTTCAAATATGAGGTAAGATGCGCTAAATTCTGGACTACTGTTCATCGTGATCTGAATGAAGCTCTCTTAAAAAGTGAATGATTTGTTTTTTCCCCTTACACCAACAACTAAAGAGGTAATGAGAAGTCTCGATGGTATGAAGCATCTTCAAACCAATACCTGCAAATATCAGACTTGTTCTATATGGAGGGGAGGTGCCTTACCCATCCCAAATGAATTCAATAAAGAACAAAAATTTTTTTAATTCATTATTTTCCCGATATTTTTTTTACATTCCCTTCTTTTTGCCGGGTGCACTTGCGCTGTTGATATTTTTCAAAGGCTAATAGTTCGCCTTTCCGCTGGTGAAATTTAAGTTAAATGATAGCGACTTAACGTTTTTACCAGAATAAAATATGTGTAAAATATTGCAAGTACATGGACAATAATAAATTCATTCCCAAAGAGTTCTTCAGTGCACCCTCCATGGACGGAATGGCATTATGGTAGGATCAGGAAAAAGAAGAAACATTATAACATGTCGTAAAACAACGAAACGCGCAACAATTAAAACAGAAAGAAAGACGGTAAGCTTTTACCTCTTTTTCCTTGAAGCCATAAATCATAAGCTTAATTTTGCCCTTACAAATCTTTATCTTTAGAGACTAAGAAAAGATGTTTGAGTTTATCTGACGATTCATGTAATCCATTTCGCCTTTAATTAAGCTAAACCGGAAATTTACTTAATAGAAAGCTCACTTGTCAAGTGTATATTGATAAAATTGACCAATATACATGTACGTTCTTGTGTCATCGGCTCTGTTAATTTTCTCCTAAACCATCTGGAAGATGATTTTGAAATGCACCAACTCAGACTTACAAACTGTCAAAAGTATGTAAAGCCACATGCAATGTACCGACAAATGTTAAGAGAGAGGGGTGGGTGGGGGACTTAGCAGCTAGGAACTGGATAGCAACTCAAATGATCCACACCCTTAGCAATTTGAAGAAATTCATCAACTCTGGCTGGTAAATTTGAAGGGGGAAAATCTATGCAAAAATAAAAAGAATGCTCCTTATCTGCGCCCCCCCCCCCCTCCCCTCCTCCTCCTTTAGGTGTATAGGTGCATAATTACCATTTGTTCTCTTCCAATCTCTTTTCCTTTGTACAGATGTCCATTCAATAGTTTGCATGCCACAACAACTTCATCAGTGATTCTGCAACACAATATAAACCAAACATTAGACAGAAATTCCTTGCATTCCTAAGATCCATGCATCTGATTTTGTAACACAAAACTGTAGTTTTCTTTAAAGTACCAATACAGCTAAAAAGCTTCCATTTGTGTGGTCACACTTGAGGATTTTCATCCACTTACTGAAAAGTTAGCTGTAGCTTTAGAGAATTAGTTATTTGTGAGGGAGGAGTGGGAAGGGGGAGACAGGAGTGGGGTGGGGAGGTACTAGAAACATGTCCATTGGGGCGGTATAGTTTACTCTTGCAAGTAATAAGATTTAAGGCTGCCACCCACACAAAATATTTCAAATACTTATATCATTTCTTATCTCTTGATAATCAATCAGAGCAAGACAATTGTAGTGGAGTGCTTTGCCTTTGATCTCCAGAAGCCAAACCGCACGTGCGGCACAATGTTGTGTTAGCTTTTGAGTCTGTGGATAAAATCTTAAGTTTCAACATTCACCTTAAACCTGTTTAAACAACACTTTCATGATGCTGTGCATTTTTCAATGTTTTATAAAAAATTCAATTTGGAATGTTTGATTTTGGGCACTTAGCATTAAAGGTGTGGGTTGAAACTGATATCATTTTAGCACAATAGCTTCTAATATAACTTCCAAACAGTCAATGCTCATGTTGACAGCGCTGTCCTTATTATGTTTTAATTAGGAGGGTTGGAAAATTGAATTATTTGAAGTGTAATCTTTTAGAGGCATACAAAGAGGACAGTTAAGACTGCACAGTTTTCAGTTTCTCTTCATGGTTTACCTAAAACATCACTTAAAAGCAGGGTTTGGGTTACATTCCTTTCAATATTTACATACAGATAAAATTACAGAAAGTGCAACTTAAATTCCATTCAAGTACATTCAATAGATAATATTACAGGTAAACCTATTAAAAAGGACAGATAACATGCAAGCAAAACACAGCTTAGATCCATTACAGTAGAAGTCCACAGATAAAATTACAGGCAGAAAATAGATTCATTCAGTTAACATTTTAAAACATAGCTACAATCCAGTAGAAGTCCACAGATAAAATTACAGGCAGAAAATAGATTCATTCAGTTAACATTTTAAAACATAGCTACAATCGTGTAGCTTCAAATGAAAGCTACCAAGTTGTACCTTCCCGTAATACTGTTTATTATGCTGTACAAGGTGGTTCTAACTTTTGAGTCTTTGGATGAAATCCTAAAGTGTGACCACTCTAATGAAAGCTACTGAGCAGTACTTTCCTGTGGTGCTGTTTGTTATACTGTACAGGGTGGTTCTAGCTTTTGAGTCTGTGGATGCAATCCTAAAGTGTGACCATTCAAATGAAAGCGAGTGAACAGCACTGTGGTCTTCTTTCTGTTAAATTAGACTTCAAAATGAAATTTGTCAGTTAATGCTCTGAGAGTACAAGATTCAAAGTGTGTTTTTGAAGTTCTATCAGTCATGTTACCAGTCCTTACAAATCACTCAACACCTCATTGATGCCTCATATAATGGTCATTTATTTAGTATCGTGTTCAACAAATTGCATGACTGTGGGTTACAAGACAGCCATTCTGTTTCAAGCAACTTCAAGCAAATTGAATGTCACTGACAAACTATTGCAAAGAAGAGAACTTTGAATGAATTTCTACTCTGTTATAATAATACTTGTATACTTATTAATAATTACACTCATGGTGCAAATTGCAGATCTGAGGTCACAATTCAAATAACTGTGTAAACATCTAACCAATCAGAATTGGAAGACAGAGGTGCATTTGGTTGGATTACTATAAAGGGAACCATTACTCTTGAAAGAAATTAGCATACAAATAATTATTTGGAAAAACATGTAGAAATATTTTGTCAGACAAAAAAAGATAAGTTTGCACTATACTTAAATTTACTTATAAATTTTCCCTGCAACACCAGTTTGGATTTCGTTGTCAGTTGGTGGTGCAGTTGTTCTACAGAGAAGCACTGCTCTGCTTTCTCAAAAACAATGGCCACCATTTAATATGACATCATAAAATACAAACTGTTGACACCGGAAATTTAAAAGAGAAAACGAGCCACACTCGTATAAATTTTTTTGTACATTAAAAGGTTCCTCCTACATGAATTTTATAACAGTAAATTGAGAATTCAAGGGTAGCATTTAAGGGAACCTCAACTGTGTAGTTGACCTTGATGGACATTAAAGAATTAATTATACAATTTGAATCATAACTCTTAGTATAAAAGATAAACCTTTGATAAATTATGTCACTTATACTGTGACTGTTGACAAAACAATACTTCATTGCTTGCACTTTAATATTGTATTTGTATATCTGACAAATGCACAAGATAATTTTGAAAGAAAATCCATATAACTTATGTTTCAATATGCACAGCAGGCGTGCACATACACTAACCATAATGGTTTGTCACAAAGTTGACTACAATCTGTTTTGGTGTTTTCCATATCTTTTTTAAACACATAAGTGTGCAAACTTGAAACAATGTGAATTTAATAGTAACTGAAAGAACTCTGTTTAAAAAGTAAACTAAAGAGCAGGAAAAATGTATGGTAAAACAATCACCACCCAAAATACACTATGGGAGGACTTAAAATATTAGTAGTTAAGTGAAGAACTATAACTTAATGAAATATTAAATAAAATTTTGTGGTTCTTATTATAATAATGACCATGATGATGAAAGTGCGAGTGATGATGGTGATCAATGGTGATGATGATGATGATGATGATGATGATGGTGATGGTACAGGGTCTGACAGAAATAGGCAATTCCCTGAGAGATTGTTGTTTTGTACAATCATAGTCTTATAAAGGATCCATACCTAACACGATCAGGAGATCGAGATGTATCCATCACTTCACTGGTCTGACTTGCGCTGTCACTGCTGGGGTTATCATTGTCAATACTTCCGTCTGACTCATTAAGGTCACTCTCTTTGCTGTGGCTATGCTCCATTTTAATGCCTACGCTGTCCCTAGCATCACTAGTATAAATACTGTGCTGCTTAGACTTGAACGCTCTAACTATGGTCTGACCTGTAGTGCTTCCATTAGTCGTGACATTCATGTTAGAGTCAAATTTAGAAATATTATCAACAGAAACAAGGTTAGCTTGAATAACAGGTGGGTTTTCATCAATATTAATGTCAAAGTCTCCAACACCTATGGAATGCATTTGAACATTAAAGCATCGCTCGCAGTAACTGTCAGTTACACAACAGTCGCCTATGGCAACAGTGTGAGTCCTGATATTCATACACCTGTCGCAGAAGTTATCTGTTATGCAACACTCACTGACACCAAGCGACCGTGTTTCTACAATCTCGCAGGAGGTTCCTACAGACTTTGTTTTCTTATTCGAGCATCTGTCGCAGATCAAATCAACTGAAACATTTCCACTGCCAACTCCAATGGATCTAGTATGCAAACTGTCACATTTACTGCAGAAGGAATCCATTATAGTACAGTTTCCAACACCAACTGTACACATTTGGTCTTTAAGAGAGTTTTGTCTTACTATGGGTACCACTTGCTCATCTGCTAAGATATGGCTGCTGTTTGGATTTTGATCTGTGGATTCCAGCTGAATTTGACTTTCTGCAGTTACTGTGTTCTCTGTAATGTTCTCCAGCTTGGTTTGTATCTGGCTGCAAATTGCACAGACAAAAGCATTCTCCTCCAATTTAAAGTCACCTGTTCCGGTAGATGCTGTTTCCAAGTTTGAACAGTGTTCACACAACATCTTGTTGTTAATTTTCTCATCACCAACACCAGTGTCTTTAAAGGATATTTGGTCGATGCCACAGCCCACACTTCTTGTCTTAATGTTTCTACAACGATCACATGGTTGGTCTTCTGAAATGCTGAAATCTCCAAGAGCAACATTTCTAAACTCCACTTTGTCTCCAACACCAATTGTCCTCGTTTCAAGATTGCTGCAGCGGCTGCAAAGATAGTTATCATCAAGGCTAGTGTCACCTACACCAACCGACTTGCACAGTGGTATGTCAATACGATTGGCAATAATCTCATCCACTGTTTTCAGTATTGAGCGAGACTTTCTTTTGGAGCATTTTCGGCATTCTGGTTCATCGTCGATAGTGCAGATACCAACACCAATGGAAACCATAGTTACCCCAGAATGTCCACTTGTCTGAACCCCAACACTAGCTTGTGTTTCTGATGGCTTCATACTAGTTTCTCCATGAAGAGCGTTGCCTATACTAAGAAGCTCTGTACTTGTCCCTGTTGAACGGAGCAGTGGCTTTACTGACACCATTGCATCTGTTGTGACAACCTGAGGAAGAGCCTCGCAGGAAGAGTCCTTCTTTTCTACTGACACCTGAACTCCTTTCTGTTCTGTGTACAGTAGTGCTCTTCCCTCCCCCACACCTACATCCTTTGTGAAAGATCTCATCATTCCAACACCAACTGACCTCGTTTTAGGTTTCTTAGCTTCTGCTCTCGGCAGGTAATTATCCTGGTCGTCTTGGCTTGAGTAACTCTCTGTACCCACACATACTGACTTCACTAGCTTCTTTTCAGAGACTAGGTTTGAGCAGCAGCAGGAACAAGCATCGTTCACTGAACAGTCTCCAACACCAACAGAGTTCAGCTTGACTCTAAGTCTTTTCTTAAGAAGAGAGTAATCGTCATCATCATTTTCAGTATCACTTTTGGACCCTCTTGAGTGCATATTGTTGTATACTGTGTAGTCAGCTGATCTGGTTCTCTTCCGAGCAACTTTTGACTGCAGCTGTTTAATAAGCTGTCTCTTCTCCTCCTGTAACACTGATATGCGGACTTGAAGGGTTGGTACATTTCTCACCTGTTCTTCCAGCTCTTTTAGTCGAACAAGACTCAACGCCATCTGCTCACGAATTTTCACTAAGCACTGCTTCAATTCTGACTCTGGAGGCAAGTTAGCTATTGAAACTTCCAACAGAGATGTACTTGGTCTCAAAACAGGTGAACGCACACTTTTGTAGCGAGGTACATTGATTGGCTCAGTGGGGAAGTCAAATGCTCTGTTGGTGTAGTGACCATCTCCACTGCCGCTAAGAGAACTCAGTGGGGATAAACTCCTTGGAGTTGAAGAACATGGACTGCTGGGGTCAAGGTCTGCCATGTTCTTCCCACTACTGCCGTCACTGTCAGACATGCTCTCCAAGTCCAGCTCAGTTAGATGGGCACCATGTTTAGGAAGTGGATAGTTGTCATCATAATCAGAACTTAGTGATAAGTGTCTAACTCTGCTGTTGGCTCCACTCTTGAGAAAGAATGGTTTTGACATTGGTATCAAGTACAACAACAGGAATGAGGTTCATGGACACTGCTCTCAGCTATCATTTGGCCCTAGAAATTAACAACAAAAAAGAATCATGAGTAAGATAAAACATCCCTACCCAGAAAATCTCCTCAATTGCAGCATAATTTGGGCCAACTCTTTTCAGGACGTACTCCCTTGTTTTTGTTTTGTTTGTTTTGTGTTAGCTCATTTTTGAATTAATTTTTCAAAACTTTATTTTTTATGAGTTTATGCATCAATGCACAAAATAATAAAACTTGTCTTTATAAACTTAACCCTAGCCTCCTGAACAATCAAATCAAAATTTGAGCAAAATGTGAAATAATCCATGTTGTCATGGTGATGACAAGTACTTATAATGAACATGTCATAGCTGATCTACCACTTAGCTATATTTTGCTTTGAATTTTGTGATTCGTTAATTGTGCACTCCTATGTCTTAAACATGCATGCTTAATATTTTATGATCCATAATTATAGTTAGATAGTTTGCAGCTTAACAAAGGACAATCACTTAAATTGCTTGCATACCACATGTTTAATTGCCTGTAATTAACGATGTATGTCTTTAAATACTTTGCTAGGACAATGTACTTATAAAATAGATCATTAATTTTTTTTCTAAATGGAGTTCCATCTCTTATCTTTGAGACATCTCTTGTAGACAAAAATGAATAGTCAAGAGCCATTCAAATCTAGATCTAATATCACGCACAACTACGATAAAAGCAATACGGTTGAGAGATTTTCAGTGCTACATATAAATCAACTGAATATTAATGAGTTCAGGAAACAGTCCATTGAATCAAAGGGTACTTTTGATTCCTTTTTAAGAAGGAAGCTAATAATTCTTCACGATAAATTTAACGTGGAATGTAAACCAAAACTTTTTAACCTAACATAATGAATGTTTTAAGCCATTTTAACAAGTGCACAAGAAACAAAAAATTTCCGGTGTAAACTCTGATACTGAAGTAAACCTAAATCCATGACTCGCCGTAACGTCGAGACAGTATTTTTTGTTAAACTTACTCTCCCAATTGAAGGAGACTTTGGACTAAATCCTTCCGCCCGTTAAGTAGGAAAGTTTTACGCTTCGATTTTCACAGCGCTTGACTGGAGAGAAGCCAGGGAAAATAGTAAAGGTTGTCGTTTTAGCCGAATTTATAAATAGACAACTAAGGACTAGGGGGTTAATTTCTAAAGAAACTAATGCAGGGTTAATACATGTAAAAATTAGGATACTCTGAAACTCGAAGAGTAATTTTTTCGGACCCAAAATTCAATGACTTGGGTTATGGAATGTCGTGACCAAAAGAAAATACTGCTAAGTTAATTTTACGATACCCATATCAACTTAAATACTTTTATACCAGCTGTTTTAACCCGATGAAGCCAGTTAGACGCAGTAACATCACTCTTTTCAAGAACCAGAAACAGAAATTTCAAAAAGGAACATTAGCGCCTTCAAAACAGCTGTGTGCGGATAAGTTGTAATCAATGTAATGGAGTTGCGTCGACGATCGAATCACTAAAACAACGAGATCGGAACGTTGATCGCCGTTTCACGGGATAGACTAGATCAACATAAGAAGCTGCTACAAATGGCTAATATTCAGTCCATATTTGAACTCACTTTAGAAAATGTTGCGTAGTTTGCGCTTTCATCCCAAGCTAAAATATTCTTGGCACCGTCTTCGCTGTATCACACTTGAATCCAACCACACATGACTTGTCGCGGGATTGACAGTAAATTCACGTGCGCTCGAATTTCAAGTGATGTGCACTGTGTGCATCGTTACCGGCTAGATAAAATTACACTTTTTATTATATCAATCTCTTGAATGATACGACAGCCTGTTTATCTTTCCTTATCTACAACGTTAAAACGCCGTAGGACCAATATCCATTACAAACGACGAAACGCTGTGTGCTAATTACCACAGCAATATCTTCTGCTCATACAAATATCCCGGGAAATATGTATTAACACAATTTTCGCTCTACAGCTCACTTTGCAGTAGAATCGTTAACAAACTCGAGCTAAATTATATGAGTGTTTCTATAGTTTTTGACCATCTTCGTTTACATCTCGTGACATACAAGGCGTAAACATCAACAACCTGATTGATACCATTAAAAATGTGAAACGTACTATGTAAGTAAATACGAAATGGACCTCATTTCACGCGATTCACGCAAACTTAACCACGTCCACATTCTTACTCAAAAGTATTAATCTGCTAGATTAAAATGGCTATAGGTCTGAAACAGACACTAATCCCTGTTTCGTGTTTTATGGAAAGAGCAAACCATCGTCACCTAAGACCGGAGAATTGATAATGCAATTGTGAACAGCCATAGTCTAGAAGACTTAATTTCCGTGATATCCTTAGAAGTTCCTAAAGATACACAGGATGTAGTTATCTTCAGTTATGCTTAGGAATTTGTGGGTGAATATTTACCGCATTTAATGTGGTCCACTTATAAACCCCTAAAATTATAAAATAAAGTGAATGAAATCTTAACATCATCTTCCAATGAAAGCTACTTAGCAGAACTTTCTTCTAGTCCTATTTCTTTCTTGGTATAAATTTGTAGTAAGAAATTTGGGTTATTTTTCTGGTGAACAGAATGGAACCTTAATCCTGTAAGCTTTGAATGGGAATGCCATGAATACGCGAATGACGCACTGGCCAGTACAAAAGATGGGATCCATGAAGAAATCACGAAAGAAAATACAGTTTTGTTGATACAAAATCAGAGTACTCAAGAGATAAATGAATTTCATTTCCATGGTGTAAATTTAAGTGACATAAACGTTTCCAGTCCAAAATCTGTTGTGTATAAAATTTGTCAGAGGTAATTCGTTTACTCTAAACCATTCTTTGCTAAATAATGGACTAGAAACATGGCCTCATGGGGAGCTGGCAATTAGCAAAAAAAGGTTTTCTATTTAGTAAACTTATCCCTGAGAATCAAATTTATAAGTACTCTGTGAGTTAAAAATCGCCACGGCTTTTGATCTTTATGTGAGGGCCACGAGAAAGTGCACGGTAATATCAAGTACGTATTATCCACAGCATAAACAATATACACAAAATTTTCTTTATCAAAGAACAATAGCAAGAAAAAGGGCAAACATTGCGTACCTCTTGAACGGAGCGTGTTTTGTACTGTCTTGCACAGGAATCCTCAGTAAAATTCAACGTTACCCCAAGTTTTCGTTGATACCGTGGTATCTGAAACGTATGAATGCACAAGAGAGTAATCAGCTGTGAACAGTTAGCCTCCAATATTAACGGCGCAGCTGACAACGTGGCTTGTTGACTTGGTTTTAGACCACATCCGAAATGAATTGAAACCTAAACGATTTGGCTAGCTGAGAGTCACTCCTCGAAATTCAAAGCATCGATTTCCTCTGTCTGATCTCAGAAGTCGAGGTTGTGACCTGGCTGTGTGGTTCTTTGTGTTCAAACTTACCTTATTCTTGCAAGCTCGAATTGTGCGCACTTGCTTTTGACAAATTGCTGAAATGTGCACCAGGGCACAGTTTAGATATGTTTTGCATGACAAAAGATTCTCGGGAATATTTTCATAATCGTTTGAGAAAAGCGCCATAAAAGAACTTATTATCGGTACATTGCCAGAAGATCAACCACCTTTCGTTTGAAATCGACAACCGTGTTCGATTTCAAAACCACAGACTGTGTAATTTTTTTTATCAAACACATTTGAACGGGATGGCTTCGCCATAGCTGCACGTTCCAACTTTTCCACAGCTCAAGAATTCACATTTACCATAAAACTAACATGACTGAACTTTAATTTAAGCGCATAGCAACGAAGCCTTCAACGCAGCAAGGCTTTAACCTGAAAGAGCATTGTACATAAAGATGAAATACGTCTGTTGTGCGAGTCAAAGTTCAATTAAACACGAGCTTACCTGTGTTAGATTCCTCAGTGACCAGGTGGGCTTGATCTTTGTCTTCTTTATTAAAACGAAGCTTATCTGTTAACAAATCCTAATAAATGCATTTTTTTTTTCATGAATGGGGAGGCTTTACTCCAACAACATGGCTGACCCCGAGCCGCAGTGATATTTTAGCGGATGTTTATTTCAGTACGGCAGCCCATAACCGCGTGAAAGATCGACTTTGATTGACATATTCATTGACGCAGAGCATAAAAGTTTGCATTCTTTAGTGTGTCACGCAAGAGTGTGCGTGACAGTAATTCCCAATCATTTGCAATGGATCTTTGCAATGCCAAAAACAAAAACATTGAGGCACTGGGCGTTCATATGTGGTTTAAAACTTGGTTAACAGATGCTAGAGAACCTGCTGTTTTCTTTCTGTACAGTACCGTCGATCCCGGAAAATCAGGATCAGGGAACAAGAAGAGAGGATGAAGGACTGAGTTAAGGAAATTACGTAAGTTGGGGAGTCGCTGCATTGCAAAAAGACAGACTACGCTGTTTTTCCTTTCCCTTCATGGTAAAAGGGTAATAAAAAAAATAGGAAACAGGGCATTACACTGTAGAAAACAACAAAGGCATCTCAAGTTATCACAAGGTAACACCAGATATTACACAACATCGAAGGATACCACACGGCATCATGCATCACAGGCTATAACATGTCCTTACAGGATATCACAAGGTATCACACAGCATCACAAGGCTAAAACGTGCAACAATACAAATCGCCGGATGAAAAAAGGCCCAATTTTTCCTTTCCACGAGAGAATCTCAGTAGCTCACACCGTCAAAGGAAAGTGACGGGCTTTAAGATTTTTGTTTGTTTGTTTTTGTTGTTGTTTTTTTGTATAATTCATTCCCCAGAAAAACTGGCAAATCGTAAAAAAATCAACCGAAACATTGGTTTGCTTTGCTAATCTCTGATTGGTTTTAAGCAAAACAGTTGTGGTACTGGTACATGTATTTTCTTTGCATGCTGATTGGTTCATCGCGGTATTTGTGTCTGTTGTGATTGACCAGAGTAATTACTTTGGTTAGTCAGTTGAAACCACTCTAACTTCACAAGCAAGATGAGAGGTGGTGTAATTGCTTTACCTATGACTTGAATTTTTCTGGACACGATTCAAACGCGACTTATAAATGCAGCCAGAGTGAAGCTGGAGAAATCATTTGTTCAGTCCCACGAAGAATAAGTTTGGTTTTGGCACAGACAATGATTAAACTGTTTGTCTAAAAGGTTAATCAAGGACGGTTGTTCTAATTCAATCCCCAGCTGGTTTTCATCAGAGGTAGGAAATTGTAAGCTGGGTATAGCGATGGCCAACAGCGCTAAAAGCTGATGATATGATTACTGCTTTTCAACAGAGACGGGACAGCTGAAAGGTAGAAACACTATAGTAACCGGATGAGGTAGCTCGCGTTGCCAAGTTTCTTGTCCATTTAACCTTTGCCATACCCACCGATAAAATAACCATTAAGCTCTCGTTCAACCACACCTTGAAATGCTTTAGCCGCATGGAATCCTTACCACGAGAATGCTGTCAACAAACTTGAACAAGTTCGAAGAAATGTAGCTCGTTTTGTTATGAAGTATTTTCGTGAGTCATTTTTAACCGAACTGAAATGGCCAGTTCACCACATATATTTAGACCTTTTTATTCTTTAACACAGTAACTATCCTCTAGTCTCCGACATTTCCCACGACACTCTCCTTTAACATTCGACATCGGAAAGAGTGTCTTAACGAGCGTTGTGATTGGTCACCACTCATGCCTCGTTTTCATCTGTGTTTTGGCGTGCGAACTTAGCATACGATTTGCGCGCTTGGTATCGGCGACATGTTATCGTTTACAGTTCTGATTGGTTCCTTAAGTTATTCGAATTCGCTATGATTGGCTATTTGCGATCACTTTGCTTTTCCTTTTACTACATTCCATAGAAGAAACTCAACACGAACAAAAAAAATTTCCGGTATATATCCAACATCGCAAATCCGGTGATCTTTACCAAACTCGCGACAAAACCTTTCTCTCTTTCATTAAATATAATTTAATTTAAAAATTTGAAAATATAACAAGAATTTTAAGGCGCGGTTGGCACCTTGGCTACGGATCGTTTCAATCAGTCATTTTGACCTCACCACTACAGCTATCGAAATTTTTATATTCAAAAAAACAGATCACTGTTTTTCACCACGCTTTATCTTCCTTCAGTCCTCAAGGATAACCAAACTGAAAGCGTTCCCGTTGACACTAGAGAGACGCGTATAGCATTGTAGCTTTAGTTATATTACAACTCCATATTCCAAGGGAGTATTAATTAAATCGCTAGCGTTCTTCAACAAAAATAGTTTCTTGTGGATAAAGTCCCACTGACTGTAGAGATCCTGTTATATCCAGCGCAGAAAGCTGCAGAAGGAAATGAAATTAAGTTTTAAAACATTTCCATAACACAATTTAAGAGAAACCTAGACACTACTATTTATTGTTTCTGCTATAACCGGTATTAGAGCACACAACAGCAAATACAAATGGTTCACAGACAGAGCGGTTTTCAATTGTGTCGTAAAAACAAAAAAAAAAGAACGCGGTGCAATTACGCTGGCCACTCACAACCAATTAGAGCTCGAAGCAAATACTGTACATATAATCATCACAAGCGCGGGAAAATGTTTGCGAGCGAGTCACGATTTAATTTTTGCGTTTGGTTCTCACTGGTTGAGAATATGGCGCGAGTTTACTGAGCTGACGAGTCACGGAGCGCAGCAAAGTAAAATCAAACCAAATGCGAAATTACTTCCGACATTCGTATTAAAAACCGCTCTAGAGTGAGTCAGAGCAGAAAACCTGTCACGTCTTTGGATGCGATGTACCAACATGGAATGCAAAGGGTCAGAGGAAATGAAATAAGATGAAATTTGTTGAAAGAAAATCATGAAATTACACTTACGTCTCTCCGGGGGAAATTTGTCACTACTTTGTATTCACTGTCCAGAAAACCTTGCGTCTGAACAAAGGTTAACACAACCTGCCAAAAAAAGCACAAGATTAAACAGGAAGCAAGTCTGTAGTTCGTAAGCTGTGAAACACACATTCGTGAGTAAAAATAATGTGACGTAATATTGATTAAAACCATACCTGCAGTGGGTTACTGGCCAGGAATCTCCTTGTCACGGTTTCTCCATTAGGAAATCTAAACCGGAGGTTAGACACCGGAGCTGTACACTCAGACCCAGGCTCCGCAGGAAGGTGGTCCATAAGCGACAATCGTTGGGCCTAGAAACGAATAAACAAGAAAGGACATGGTTGGTTCAGTGGTGTTCAAGACCAAATTTGGAGTCATGCGCCTCTATCTTGCCCTGGTAATTATTGTATCAGACAAGGTTCTCAGCAGGTTGACGGGTTGCAACTTGCCGAGGTTAGGGTCGGTATCCGCGGTTTCAAGTTGCGGGTTTTTGGTTAAACTTGAGTGAAAACAATTAAAACTTAAGCATGCAGCAGCAATAAAACCTCAGTCTTGTAGCACATTTCCTCTCTTGGGGCTGCTGGGTGAGATTCTATAAACTGACCGTTCAAACCAAAAGGACTCGGCCATTCGCTGTTTCAATTTTTCCACCTGGAAATTTGGTGAAACTTCTCCAGCAAATTTTCATTTTGCTATATTTATAGAATGTTGGAGCTTTTCCACCGAAGGAGTAATTGTTATACCTCTTTAAGCTGTGCTTCATGAAGAGCTTGTTCTTCATGCAGTTTTTTGGAAAGTATTTCCTCCTCTTCTTGTCTTCTCTTCTCTTCAGCCTGCGCAGAAAAATGAGAAAGAAAATAAACAATGCGCTTAATGATGGATTATTGACACCAATCTGAATTCTTGACTATCCGGAATCTTTACACAGGGCCATTTAGACTTGTTGGAGAAAATTCGAGACAATGCTTCATGAGTCCTGGAACAAAACAAACTCTGAACAGATGACAAGGTTTTATGGCCAAGAGTATTCACTATGAAAGTACAGTCGAACCTCTTTATTACGGACACCAAGGGGACAGGGATAAGTGTCCGCATTATAGAGGTGTCCGTTTTAAAGAGGTAGGTTTTATATGGATTTCGGTCTCTCAGGGACCAAGTGAACTGTCTGTAACAGAGAGGTGTCCGTATTAAAGAGGTGTCCGTAAAGAGAGGTTACACTGTATGGGAACCGTGAACCCCACGACAATAGGGTGCCTTGATAGTTCAAAACCTTCTGACTGAATACTGGCAGGAGCCCATTACCCGTTTAAACAGAAAAAAGGTTCCAAGGTTTAAATTGAGAGAATAAAAAATATCAATTTAAAATCCGGTACCAAAACGTCTTTAGCGAAAAAGACAAAGTGCTGATTAACTTTTTCGCCCCTTGGCCCTGAACACAAATAATCAAATGCGTACGACCTAGATCTAACAGAGAATCAGGCAACTCTAACCTTAGCTCTGTCTTGACGGAGAGAGGCCTGGTACGCTTCATCCTGTTCTCTCTTCACCAGTTCCCTCGCTTCTCTTTCTTCCTGGAAACGTTACAATTACACGACAGTAAACAAGTGGACACACTTGAGAACCTCTCATTTATTTTTATGACGCCTTTCCAATCGGAGACTTGCCAGGTGCTACCCTTCAGAACAAACTGTGATAACGTGAATATGAGTCCGTCGCATTTTCTCGAGGGTAAGACCAAGAGTGTTATAATTGGGAGCTTCTGCAGCCCCCCTGTGATCCAAATTATTTGTTGGCGTTTTCTGTGTGTTTCCATAGAAAGCCTCTAATAGACCATCGGCCAAGAGATACATGATAGCGCGCAAAAACTTCCTGCTTAACGGAGGGGAGGGTTGGCCACAACACTACAAACATTCGGTCACCACAACCCTCCCCTCCCCTGCCCTGCCCTCCTCTCATTAAATGCAGTTTTCAGGTTAATGTACACTTTGCGATCACTACATAATGCGCCTTGTTGGAAAGGTTGAACTTGTCAGAGCGCTGTGTGCATGATGAAGCATGCACAGTGCTGCCAAAATTAATACGGCTGTAGCGCGTACCTCCTCCCTGATTTCAACATCCATGGCTTGCTGGAATGTCTCGTGTGCACTCATTAGTCCTGTCATGAGTTCATCAAGGGTCACTGAACCTGTTGCCAACAAATAACACGCATTGGAATCAAGTAATGAAACTTTCATCAAGTGGCGACACGTATATTGCTAATCAATAGACAATTTCCAAACGGAAAAGTGTAATTAGGAGCAAAATGCGCAGCAAAATCTCTTTAAAACAGCCCAACTCGGGACTAGCCAATCTGTCGTGGCTACCTTACGAGTTAGGAAATTAAATAATAGCTAAAACAGGACATTTTAAGGCCAACGACCCTGTTGATTTAGGAAGTCACTTAGGACATGTGCAATCATTGACAGATATGATAGTGGGGCTGTCAATAGCCTGCTACCGAGCTCTCTGATTTGGGGTCTCAAGCGAGCCGCGAAAGGATTGATCTGCCCCAATCCCCTCTCGGTTCGCTTCGCTCGTCGCTTGCTCCCCAAATATATGTTTTACGTGAGAACCCAATTGGAAAGCTTGCTAGCAGGTTAGGCTGTCAACTGAGTGTCGCAAGCGTTCGCTTTGCTTTGATTGTACCTTGATACGCTTTTTCAGTGCTGATTGGTTAAAAACAGTCCCCACACTCAACAGATGGGAGTTAACGTCAGCGTGCGGAAGGACAGTAGTTCGACTCTTAGTTCGACTCAGATTTTTTCGTCCCATGTTAAAAAAGGGAATCTCTTTTAAAAGGAATGAAACCTTCTTCCCACTCTTGGCACTGGTTGTACAACTCCTGCTTTGAGTTCTAATTGATTCACGGGTTGTTCACGCTTCCTTCGATTACTCTATCGCGTAACTACTTTGGCGTTGGATTGAATTAAAAAGCCACTAAGACGGGGCATGATATTTATTCACAGTTGATGAGATTCCTTTACCTTGAATAACTGAACATATTTCCATAGCTGATCTGTTTTTTAATCCAACGATCAGAAGCGGATACTGCTCGGCCCCAAACCCCCGGACCGTGCTGGCGGCCACACTGCCAAAGTGCTGCGTCACCATATCCAAGAATCTAGAACAACGATTCACGCATACGAGTACATACGTCAAACAAGGACAAGAGATAGTGATTAATTAAACAGAAGACCAATATGACCAGCTTCCAGTTGAATTGATAGCTCAGTTGGTAGAGTACTGCACCGGCATCACGGAGCTCATGGGTTTGAATCCCCGGCGTTCAAGCCAAAATTTTCTACGGGCTTTCTTTCGCAACTGCTTTTAAGTTCTGTTGCGCAAATAGCTGCGAGGGTCTCCTTCTACTTTATCCTCCATCCTCAGTTCAAATATACGTTTCATATATTCCGCATAGAGATTAATTAAGCGCACAAGACTTAAATGAAATAACTAGATTTAGCGGTAAAAGCCGAGGAGAGAGAAATTTAAACTCTGAGTTAATCGAAATCTGGAGCAGCCGAGCTGATTAATTAAACTTGTTTAAGGCACGCGTGCATGAACTTCGGTTAAGACTGTACATCAGCTGTAAATCAATCAATTTTGAGAGAATTAAGTTGCGTTAAAGGGTAGCGTATGCCAGTTTTAACAATATGAAAAACAGCTTCTTGGCCTACTATGCATCCGTCTCCGCCTGCAATTGAGATGAATCTTAACATTTGGTCGGGGCTTTGGTTTAAACGGTGCGTTTCTAGAAGTTGTTGTGGTCGGCCAGCTTCAGTGCTACAACAGCCATTGGAATAAACACTTCGTACAAAGAAAATCGAAAAATGTTGATCCACAGAGTCAAACATGCAGAGAACTACCTTAGCACGTTACCCTGGCACGTTACTTTGCAGTCATACATGCGCAACTTTGCATTACTACTAGTACCATACCTTACACAATAAAGTGCTACCCGTTTTAAATAAAGACTTTGTGCATGGAGTATATAAATACCTTGTTCTGTTGGCATCATGGGTCATGTCCCACGCCCACACAACAAAGTTCCCACTGATGTAGTTCACAATGGTCTCGGAGCAAATCAGTTGACTGAGAGATGAAGAAAAAAGAAAACATTGTAACTGCTTCGTGATTAAAAGATCTCATCCCCTTGCAAGATACATTTGAAAAACAAAAAGTTAAGTAAGAGAGAATAGTGTTTGAAACACATCAATCAGGCAATCTCCTTGCTCTAACCCCTTGTGAGTAGCCTTTAGCAGGCTTTAGAAATGGGAAGGGTGAAGAGAATCGGGTCCGTGAGTGAAGCGCCCCACCGCCTCTCCCCACGCGCTTAATGGTCGCGTCTTATTCCCCTCTTCTCTTCCCCTTTCTAGCAATGCCACGCATGCGCAGGTCACCTGTGGGTGATGGAGAGAGATGTGGGAGGGTTGAACGGGTAGGCGGATGATAATTGAAGTAATATATCAAACACGAGGAAGAGTGTTTCCTCCGATTTCCAAACACCGAGAAGTAGGTACACCAATACCAACCTTCGCACCAACTTTGAGGTGTTTGGAAATAGGAGGAAACACTCTTTCGAGTGTTTGATATAGCTTCTCAAACTATTGATAATTCTTGGAGAAATTCGAAGCAAAAGTTCACAAAATTTTATGATAATTAAGATCACATCTCTAAACCTCCTTCACGGAAGTAATTTGCTTTGTTTTGGCTTGATGAATTATTAATGAGTTTGAGAAATAAAAATGAAAGTTTAGCCAATAATTGAAGTTACTTTCTTACCTACAAAATACATTTGTTAATATACTGGCATCATGATGAAGGTATATGAGCAAAGGTCTTCTCTGAAATAAGAAAAGAACGAGAAACTGTTTAATACGTGTTCACCGACATTTCGGCAGCCGAAAGCCACATTCAGAATCAACTGATTCCAAGCCTGGAGTAAGAAGCTTCACACATTCATGTGTATGAAATGCTGTGAGCTTCTTCTCCACATCATCAACTTAAAACTAACTGGCTTAACTTGTTTTAACTTGTTTTTACCTCTTTAGCTGAAGCTCCTCCTGCTTCTTTGATGGCTTCAGCCAGTGGACCCATGTAAAAGTGAGGGTGTGTTTCACCATACCTACACACGATAATCAGACAAAAGCAAGCGAGCTGTAAATACACACGTCACTGCACAGGCGTGAGACACGTCCTGGGAAAAATTAGCCTTTGTTTGTTTAAGGCAAATTTACATGTAGCGACTTATCGGGCCGCCTCGGCACAATTTGACAAAGAAAATATGAAGAAAATCAGCCCAATTTATAAAAATGTGTGGCAGTGGTACAGATTTTTAAATCAGGCCGATTTTACCTCGTGCTACACCAACAGAAAAAGAAGTCAGTCGACAGGTCGCATCGTGTAAACAAGCGTTTCCGTGGGTTTTTTTGTGCGTTTTTCGCTCTTTGACCCGCGCGCAAATGGGGGCGAGAGCAAGTCCCGGCCATTTCCGCACGGTCAAACAGCAAAAAATGCTCAAAAACCCCACGGAAATACTTGCTTTTGAGCCCGCTAAATCGGTAAGTGTAACTACTTTTTCATGCTATTTTCAACAACGTTTCCCCAAAATCATAGGCAGGGCCACTAGGAAAAGGTTTGACTTCATGAAATCACCCTTCTTTTAAACATGTTTACTGCAAACTCAATTCAGTCAAATCAATTCGTTTGCAGTCCATCTTAGCGATCTCTACAGCAAAATATCAGACCTCTCAGGGACCAATGAGAATGCTCCTTTTCATCATGGACCAGTTCAGCAGTGCGATAAATTTACTTATCACATGACCGAGCTAAACATTTACCCATCCTCCCTATATTTCCACTCAGTCTATATGCTTCCTACACTGCCAATCCCAGCAAAACACAGGATGAGTTTCCCAATTGAATCCAGTAAAAAGTTAAACTCCCCAACACTGTCCCAGTTTCTCTGTATTAAAACCTTAGTTTAGCGTGAAAGGACTCCCAAAAGCTTGTGAATTACATTGTTCTTAACAATTTTAGCTTGATGTCTCTTACCTTTCTTCAAACTCTGCGGTAAACTTGACTAAATTTTCTGCGGTGTCTGAAGAATCATTTTCCACTTTCAAAAAACAATGAAAAAGAAAGGCAATGTAGAGGATTATACAAGTCAATAACTTGAAAAGGAATGCTATAATTGAATGACAGGAAACCAAGAAAACGATAAAGTTTTGCACCAAGTATCCGTCGCAGTTCAAACATTCTATGCACAAAACTAACACAGTATCATGTGAGGGACCCAAAGTGCAACAAGCCTGAAATCTAAGCTTAATCACGAACAGTTGACTCCTTGAGACTGACGCAAGTGAACAAGCAATGGAAAATTGACTTTTGTGCAACCAGTCCTTAATTGAAAAACACTACTAAGCTTTGGCCAGGAGTTCATCATGTGTTAACTAATTATTGTCGGTTTCTGATGTGCCTTGTCCTTTTACTGACCATAAATTACTTCATAGCATTGTCACAGGTACATGAGTGGATCTCCAAATACCCAAACTACAACATGTAAATATTTTCTTATTTTTATTACCCACTCGAATGAAAGCTGCTTCTTCTTCAGCTGATTTTACTTTATCTCGATTTGGTTGAATATTCTTGTTTTGATATAAATTTCTTCCCATGCAGAAAACAAGCTGTGCTTTATAAATTGGCACAAATCGAGCGATGGCATCACCATAGACATCTGCCTTCTTATTAATAAAAAATTAACCAATGAGAGTGAAAGTAATTTGACAGTTGTTGCAAAAATAAAATCTTTGAGGTGGCTCCTCAAAAGTCAATTTGTGTGGGGTTAAATGTATAAAACCAAGCCCTTCTTTGATAGATGTATTTTTCAATCAGTGACATTTACATACTAGGAAAAAGAAAATCCGAGTTCTCCTAACAGGAGTTGGACCTATGGCCTTCTGATTACCCTGATTACTAGTTTGAATGCTCTACCACTGAGCTACAGGAGACTAGTGGAGACTAAGCCATTAAAGTAGCTCCCACTAGTCTCCTGTAGCTCAGTGGTAGAGCATCCAAACTAGTAATTGGAAGGTCATAGATTCAACTCCTGCTAGGAGAACTCGGCTTTTCTTTTTTCTAGTATTTAAATGTCACTGATTGAAAAAAATACATCTTTCATTCATTCACCATTTCATTCACTTACACATTTCAGTTATTTTTCTACTCGGAGCTGCTACATCACAAAACATCTCGTCATCATCAACATGAAAAGATGGATCTTCATTATCGCTACTATCATCATTAGCGTCCATTTCTTCATCTACATGTCTTGTTTTTGAGGTACTAGCCTGTTGGACAAAATCAAGTAATGCATCACCCACCATATACAGATACCATCACGCAGCATGTTTCTAGTTTTAAAAAGTTGAAACCACTTCAACTTAGGACACCATGATAGAGACCAAATTAAAATAAATGTCCAACAAGTCATTTAAAATGTGCCAAACCACTACAACACACATGCTAAGGCCAGGATATGACTGTAGAATTTTAAGTTGTTTTTGGAGGTGATAGGGTTGGTTTCTTTATTTCACAGAGAACCAAATAGGGTACATGATCAACAACAGAAGGAAAAGGTATATTTTCCCATCTTCAAAACTTGGATGCATGCTTGTAAACTTTTAAGAAGTTGAGGAGTGAATGAAATCAAGAACAATCACCATAGATTTCAATCTAAAACTTCTTTTCAATAAGACTTTCGTAAAAGTAGGTTTTTGTTGAGTCTAGTCAGATACAAAACAACTTCATTGCTCCTAGTTCGTGTTTCACGCCTAAGAAGTCAACTTCTGGTGAGTCTACTTTTCAGCGAGAAGCTTCACAACTTGTTTCTTGTTTTTTTTTAAGTTACAAGCTTCCATAGAATCAAATGTACACGTGCATGTACCTCATTACACACTGGTGATTTTTTCTCGTCACTTCTTTTCATTGTTAAACTATGCACTGGAAACGACAAGTTAGCTTCTGCAAGGCACATCTGAAATAACAATAATTATTACAAAATTAATAAAATAACTTAACACTTTGGAATAAGTGCTATGGAATATTTTATAACTAAACACATTGTAACAGGTGACAGAGTTGTCATGTAATTGCATCAAAGTCACATGTCTGTTCAATAACTTTTTACCCATAAAAGATAGTTCCAATGTTTGAGTCCGGGGATAAATTTGTTCAATTTTAATGAAAGCTGTTATGCTGTCTATTGTGCTGTACAAGATGGTTCTTACTTTTGAGTCTGTGGGTGAAATCCTTAAGTGTAACAGGGCCAGTCAAATAAAAGCTACTGAGTAGTACTTTCCTGCAGTGCTGTTTATTATGCTGTGCAAGGTGGTTCTAACTTTTGAGTCTGTGGAGGAAATCCTAAAGTGTGACCATTTAAATGAAAGCTACTGAGCTGTACTTTCCTGTTGTAATGTTAATTTTGCTATGCAGACTGGATGGCAAGGAATCATTTAGTGTGAAGATACAACTATAAGCCACAAATAACACTTTGTTGTTGTTCTATCTCTTTAACTCAATTACAGATATGTTGGTCAACAATCTTTGAACTTTCTCTTAGCTTCAGGGAGTATCAAAGTAAACAGATAACAGTGTATTAAATAAATGAGAGTGTCGACATACATCATCAGTGACGTCAACAGGCCAGCCTGCCCAGCACTGATGCCGACAAGGAACACCAGACAAGGAGAGAAGGTCTGCTTTTACCTACAACAAAAAGAAATTTTATTATTGATCACTAAACCTTCAGGTTAAGGATTGGGTGTGGGGTTCACTGGCTAATAAGGTTTATAAATCAAAGGCTCCTGTAAGCCAACTCGTGAATGCAGAAGTGAACATTGTTAACTGTAACATTACTCGTGGACAACATGCGGGAATGAACTGTTGCTCCATGCATCTGTACTCTGATAAAGCCACTGTTTCAACCAATCAGCACACTCGTTATATTGCAACTTTGTGATAACTATACATATTAAATATTATATCATGTTTTAAGGAAATGTGAAATAAAGTATTGTTGTTGGTGATTGAATTAATTAAAAACAAATGCAACAGCAACTAAGTACAGTTTACATAAAAGAAAGACAAGACTGATTGTATTGTACTAATGTTGCTTGCAAAAATGATAGCAGAAAGAAAGAATGGGGTGGGAATAACGCATGAAATATTCAGTGTAACAATGTGACAGGGACAAAGAAAGCAAGAAAGATCAAGACAGAAAAGGGACTTGTACGCACTGACACTGTACACATAGTTGCCAAGTTGTCATGCACGCAGTGGGATAAATTTTGATATGTAGACAGTATCTACTGGTACTTTATAATTATTGATATGTTTGTATGACGAATCTCATATATTTAATCACTGTAAGTGTACCAAGGTTTTTATCTTACAGTGGACATGGCATAATGTGATACAACTTTACATAGTAGAGTAACACAGTTAAGTTTAAAACAAATATCCCTTTAAATAACTGCAGCATAACATAGCATACCTCTCCTATTGTCTTTGTGACTGCATAAGGAAGGTTAAACTCTCTGCTGCCATATTGGATATTTAACATGATCTTTTCGAGGGAACTATTACTACTTTTTGAAGCCAGGCTGAAAAAAAGAAACCAAGGTTTAGTTTAAGGCATTTTATAGTAGAGAGACAACATACATGCATTGATAGTAAATAGAAAACTTCTTGCCAGAAGGGTGTGAGCAGTGTACCTGAAGACAAAGAAACGGCACAGACTGTAAATATAACAAACAAATAGGATGGTATTAAGTGAAATCATACCTTGTTTCTCCATTCATGGCCCTTTTTAATGAGCATGGCTGACTTTCTTTGGGAGTCTGTGTCACTGCACGACTTATTAAAACCAGAGCTGTCTCTTCTCTTAAGTTTAAAGTCTTTAGTGTACTCTGCAAACAAAAATTCCACAAAGAAACAGCATATCATTAAACTGTGAAACTGCCTTGAGAAATACAGTGCATGCACAGCGTTCCAGCTGGTTTATACACAAAATATAGCAACAATGAAAATCGGAAAAGCTCGATAAGTTGACTTTTGAAAAGTGTAAACTCAAAAGGAGTTGATAAACATATAATTTTTTCAGTTAATGACACAAACATATCCAGAAAAAGAAAATGAGCTATAGGAGACCAATCAATTCTCTTTTAATGTTGGTGAATGTTTAAATATTGAACCGTGGGTGGGGGAGATGGCAAACAGAGGCAGAAAATAAGTAACATAGTAAAACTGCTACACTTACTAGAAAGGGGTTAATGTTGTTAACTTACCAAGAGGAATTGACAACAATAGTTGCAGGCCATTAAATCATTTATTCACCAGGCTTAAACAAAACATCACAATGCTTTCATGTCAAAAGGAGTTGTAACAAGTATCATATGTACAGTAAATGTATGTATCTTACATCATCATTTAGCTGTAAATGGTTTGGCCATCCCAGAAGGCTTTGTTGACTCACTGGTACCCCAAGTTGCATCTCCAGCATTCGTTTGATTGTTCCTTAATTTTAAGAAAAATAAAAATTGCAATGATCTGCATTCTCAGGTAATGAAGACTTCATAAATATCCATACCCCTGTTTTAGGACTTTAAACATACCCCCTACCATTCCCCCCAGGTATGGAAATCCGGGCAGAAGTCTCTTCTTCCATTCCCCTGCTCCCAGTTAACAAGGATGGAATGAAGGCAACCTTTCATTAACCAGTAGAAAAGTATGGATTTGCACTGGCCGTGTGTATAGAGATCTAAGGGTTGTAAAATCATGTTTTCCTAAGACTCATACGGTAGGCTTATTACAGACAGCTGAAGTTAAGAATGGGTGAGTTTAAGGACGGTGCCTACTATTGTTACTGCGCATACGTTCTGCGCATCGCGAGATACTCGGGTTTCCTATAGGTGATGCCTACTAACACGGGAATATTTTTGCGCGGTTTAAAACTATACAGAGAAAGCAGAACTTACCAGATGCTTTTGGTATCTCAAAAGAAAATTGGGGGGTAACCATGCATTTTTCAGAGATAATTAAGCTTCAATTTAGGAAAAAATCCCATACATTGCTTTATATTTTGGCATTTTTTAGAGATATTATTGCTAAAATATCTCTGAAAATGCGTGGTTACCCCCAATTTTCTTTTTGGATTCCAAAAGGCCTTGCTAAGATCTGCTTTTCCCGCATAGTCATAAACCGCACAAAAATATTTTGGTATTAGTAGGCACCGTCCTTAACAGATGCAAATACAGTACAAACTAACAGGGGGGATGGGTACTTCCTGGAAGGGGCTTCCCATATAAAAATGATGGTCTTGATTTACCAGATACCTGTTTGTCAATGCTGCTAAAATTCATTTTCACCCTTTTAATTCAGATGCACCAGATCAGTTGATAGGGAAATAATTGCCCTTCTGTTATTTGACTCAGCGTAAAAGGTAACGCCATAAATCTAACAGTGGCCATTGTTTTTATTACGGGTACTTATCCAGAAGTTTATGCCCCTACAAGGTACAATGATCACATGAGAGTTCGCCTTGGGGATAAAATACAACCCTGTTGTGCAAGCCATCTTGTGAGTATTATGTTGTAACTGCTAATAATTATTCTAAGTTGTTGGGTACTAAAGCAATGGCATCACAAAAATTGAATTTGTTAAATATGTGATTTGATGAGAGATTTGGAAAGAGCATCGTGAAAAATGTCCACTAACCAAACATTACCCCTTTCCTGTGATTCATACCTGAGAAGGGCAGTTTTCATTTTCAATTTCTTCGCGTAAAATTTTCTAATTTTGCACTGGTTCTACAGTTTAGAACCAGCACAAAATAAGAGAGATTTGTAGGGAGAAATTACAACTTTACAGTTCCCACGTCTCAATTGTGAACTACAAGGTCTGTTGTGAAGGAGCAAATAATATCTTTGGTGAGTGGACGTTTCCTAGGACGCCATAGTTTAATTTTTTGTGACAGGACACTTTAGCACTCATATATTATGTGTATAAACTGTACCTAATGTTTCATTTTCATCTAACACAATAGGAATGGTTTGTTCTCTCCACTCAATTAGAAACTTTAATTTCCTTGGAGGCTTTTGCAGAGGGATTGCTCTCCCAACAACCTCACCAACAGAAACTGAAGCTATAGATGGCACCATAGAAGGTTGATCCGTGACGCAAGAGTAGTCATCAACTGTGGGAGCCATTGGCAAGCTAGAAAGGTGAACAAATTTGTCTTTTAATATTACAGCAATAATCTGCTGTTATTAAAAATCAACAACAAGAAGAAAGTGGTATTTGACATCCTGTATGCCAGGATTCACAATGAATTTAAGTCCAGCCTGGTGTTTTGATACTGTGTCATAATTGTCATAAGAGTCAATTATCAATAGGCAAAAATTTGATTAAGGCTATCCTCACACATCCAAAACCTTTCACTTTCCAAATTGCCTACGATAGAATTTGAAGGTCAATTTATTTGTTGCTATAAACGTTGGCAATATTTCACCTACTTTATTCAGAAAAGAAAATCAATGATTTCAAGTTTCTGAAAGATCTAAGCCACCACTAAAGTTTAGTTAACAATGGTACAAGTTAGTTGTACACAACAAAGAGCAGAGCAGAGAGACAATGCTATAAAAAATTGTATCTTTATAAGAACTTGTTGCAGTTTAATGAAACGTTAAGTTTAAATTGATGTGAGGAACCACTTTCACACAAGGACAAAAGTGTCAAGATAGATTTTTTGTAAGACTTGCATCTACACATGTGCAAAGTTGGGCAAAAATGGTTGATACAACTTTCGAAAGGCCCTTTTCATTGACCAATCAGATTGGAGAAAATGATCGATTTTACCAGATGTTTTCTCCGCAGACAAACATCTGCATACAAGATAAGCAGCCCGAACTCACATTTTGAGAGTAAGAGAGCAACAAATAATTACAAGTAATTATTAAGTCTAAACGTGACCATTGAAAGTAAGCAGGGTATTGAGTTACAGGTGGCTGGTTGAGAATTTCAATGAACACTTTAGAGAACTTGGTAAGGGAATAAAAATAATACTGATTGTAGATGCCAAACATAAAAGCTATATTTTGAGAACTCATTTGATAAAATAAGTAAAACTAATTTATCTCTGGTGTATTCTTATTTGGCTTGGGGTTATTCCACCATTTCCAGCTTCCTCTGACACCACTGCTATTCCCTCAATAAGACAGAGTCAGGGCCATCAGCCACAGTTCACTCAAAAAGGGGCAACTTTTTTGTGTACAAATAGTGCCCTATGATTTCCAAACCTTGGTAAAATGCTTTGTTGCCAAAAATCCCCACACATTTGGCTAAAAATGAGCATATTTTACACTTGATTCTACAATCCCTTCTTTCTTTGCGTGCTGGTGATTTTGAAACTGTACATGGCTGTTGGTGAGGGTTGTGTCTGAGGGCAAATTACACATTAAGCAAAACATGCAAAAGTCTACGACATCCACCGCAATGAATAAAATATCGCAGTTCACTTTTGAGGAATACAATCTCTGTGATAGTGCCTATTTAGTCTCTGTACTTCCTCAGGTAGAGAAAAATTTGACCTTGGACCTGAGCCTCACCAACACTCACCAACAGCTGTGTTCAGTTTCAAAATCACCAGTGCTTGCAGAAAGAAGGAGTCATGGATTTGAGTGCAAAAACTGCTCATTTTTTTACCAAATGAATGGTGATTCTTTTGGTGACAAAGCAATTACCAAGGTTCACAAATTATGGGACTTAAGATAAACATGAAAAGTATTGCCACTCAGAACTGAGGGTCTTTGAGACGCAAACTGCCTTCAAGTGGACTATGGCCAAAACCCAAGTGTGCAGCCTTGATTCCATCTTATGAAGGGAACAACAGTGGTGTCAAAGAAAGTCCCACATGCCAGAATATAATATTATCGAGATGAGTTAGTTTTATTCATTTTATGAAATAAATGTTGAAATATAGCTTTATTTTACACTCGGAATCTACA
The DNA here is from genome assembly GCF_977016875.1 of Pavona decussata. Taxonomy (NCBI): domain Eukaryota; kingdom Metazoa; phylum Cnidaria; class Anthozoa; order Scleractinia; family Agariciidae; genus Pavona; species Pavona decussata. The sequence continues at coordinate 281,867 of NW_028145544.1, forward strand.
ATATTTCACAAAGTCTTGTAAAGCACTCAAATTTGCAAGGACCACCCATATACAATACTGATTTCACTCAAAGCTCATGTTTTTATTATTACTCGCACTCCCCTAACATGAGCTTGGGCTGCCTGTGATCACAGAGATAAAATTTATCCATATTGACAATATTATTAACCCCTTAGGAATTGCTCATGTCACAATGAGTAAACAAAACAGTTGGCACTATCATATTTGGCGTTCCGTGACAAGATACAGTTAATAATTAACTTTTCTGTGCGTTTATCGATTCCTTGGGAATTGCCTAAATTATTATTGTGGCATTTCTCTCAAACAATCGCGATTGTCAATAATGAATGGAATACGACTTAAGTTCTGTATTATCCAAGATTTTCTTTCCGGTGAAAAAGCGCTCTGTAAATTGCAAGAGGGACAATAAAATATGGGTGGCAAACTTATAGATGGCGTCATGAATGACTGTTCGATTCCAAAAAACGTGCCACATTCATTTTCCGTAAGTTACCAACTCATTTAACGTTTATAGTACAGCCAACTTGCACCAACCGTAGCGGGGAGTCCGTTTCATCAGCCAATACGGAATTCACACAAGCCTAGAAGAGGAGTTTCAAAAGAAAAAAACATAAGCTTAAATCAAACTGAGCGCGAGGAAATAGAAGGTCATGACAAAAAATAATTTATTAGGAGGAAAATCATTTCGTACCGTCAAGTCCCAGTTGTGATGGTCCAGGAGTGTTATACATTCGTCTAGGTTCTCGATTCCTGTTATACTCTGATAAGAAATTAATAAGAGTATTTTTATCCAAAAGAAGAGCCAACGAAAAACGCGTAATAATGGACCTACCTGAAAGTTTGCGAGCACCATCTCCCGGTCTCCATCGCCGGCCATCTTGGATTTTTGTTTTTAACAAATTTTGCGCATGCGTCACATAATTGCACATCAGAATGAGAAAGCGGAAGTGACGACATTTCATTTTCGGGTAATAGCCGCGCTCACACGAGCGATTTTTTGGTCGCGCAGGTGATGCGATTTTTTCAAATTTTGTCGCGTCGCCAGCGCGAGAGGGTGGCTACACGAGTGACAAATTCTAGCGAGTTTGGCGACAAATTGAAAGCCGCGTCAATCGCATTCTTCAAGAGACCTGGCGCTATAAACAGACCGAACTTTTGGACCGTCCGAAGCGAGGATATTGTTTTTCGCCTTTTTGCATTTTCTTCTTGACGATAAAAAGCAAACGAAGGAAGAAGAAAATTAAGAAAAGGTCAGGGTGGGTCCGTTCGTGGCTCGCAAAGAGAAAGGAACAAGGATTTTACCGTCAACTTCTGGCGGAAATTTCAGTCGTTGATATCCCGGCGCTTCCCGAGCTATTGCGGATGACGAGGCTTAGTTGCAGGGTGGCTACACGGGCGCTATCTCTACGATTTTGTCGCGAAAATTTCAATTCTGGCGACTTTTCTCTTGCGATTTTTTCACCTGTCGCGTTGCAAGTTCGAGGGTGGCTACACGTGCGATTTTCATCTCGCGCTGGCAACGCGACAAAATTTGAAAAAATCGCATCACCTGCGCGAGCAAAAAATCGCTCGTGTGGCCGCGGCTTAATCCACAAGGACCGTTTCCTTTTTTATTCGTTCTTGCCTCCCCATCCGATACCCTCCACACGTTTCCGATTACAACGATCTTTCGAAAACGATGGCCGTAAAATTCGATCTTACGACGTCATCCGTTTTTATGGGATGCGTGTGGACCACAAGAAAAAACGGAGAAAGAAACTTTTGCGTTTTGAAACGAAAATGTGGCCGGACAAAAACGATTCAAAACCGCTGTGTGGAAAATAAACTTTGGCGTCTTCAACAAAAACAGATACGTGTGGACGAGGCTGAGTGTGGGCATTGTGGTTATCAAAGTACTAATTCATTTTATGGTGTGAGGAGAAAGAAGAGAAATGGCGATCTTTTTAATTATTAACCCAGAAACCCGTATATTCCACCAATGCAGTGATAATTAACAGATCATGTCACTGACGATAACCGAGTCTTGCAACTCCACTGTACTCTGTTTTCCCCCATTTAAAACAGACTTTGAAGCGACCGTCACGGAGTAGCGTGACTGCCGCTTCTTGTAATGATCAGACCCTTTTCAATAAGTCGAGCAGGCAAGCTAGTCTCTTGTTATTTTTTTCATGTTTTTTTTTTTTCGCTCCATTCTCGGACAGGGGCGTAGCCAGGGGAGGGTTCCAGGGGTTCCGGAACCCCCCCTCTCGCGTCAAGGAACTCCCCTTCTCCTATTTTTAACAGTGATTTTATCCCAGCAAGAGTGTAATGGACTCTCGATCCCTGAAATTCTTCGTTTTGTTCTATGCTTACAATAAGTACAGTGAACGTCATTGTGGTATTTATTTAACAAATAGATTCCATTTTGCCGTGCGTCTGTACTCTGATAACGCACAGATGACGTCAAAACGTGGTGAGAACAAAAAAGTACGCTACGAGCCGCAGGCGAGTAGCGTGACTGATGTTCTCACCACGTTTTGACGTCCTCTGTGCGTTATCAGAGTACAGACCCACGGCAAAATGGAATCTATTTGTTTTATACAATAACCAAGACATTTCAACACATTTCGTGAGCGAGCATCGCGTTGCCTGAGCTGAGTCAAAAACTTTCCAGCAAACTCAGTTTTGGACTACGTACTACACACATGTGATTGTGATCTTCCAAATTAGAGCGTAATTCAATTAACAAATCGACGGCAGTTTTCTATGGTCTATACTAATTATTAATTAGATGGCGAGCTAGAGGTTTCTATCGGCTGTTCGCCCCTCGCCAACTATCAAAGGCGATAGAAACCGAGAGCGAGCCGTCTAATTGTTTTAGCATATCTCAGTGATCGATCTATTAAGCAAAAGAATCTTTTTATTTCATAAATTTTGATATGTTTGTGCAATGATGCATGCTAAATCGCGCGAGCTCTGACAAACTGCCGATTATCGATGGATAGACGGCACCAGTGTAGCCAATCAGATTGCGCGTTACGCGATAGTCGGTCACTGAGAATAGACCATAAAATGACGTCAAAAAATGTTCAAAACTCAAGTGGAACCACGAGCCGCAGGCGAGTGGTTTCACTGCCAAGTTTTGGTCATTTTATGGCGTCATTTTATGGTTTATAAGAGTATAGTCTATAGAAAACTGCCGTCGATTTGTTTATTACAATAACATGGAAAAAGTACGAGCGGAATTGGCTATTTTTTCGTTGAGAAAGCGCGCGCGTTACATCTGACGTCATTTTTATTGTCTGTACTCTTATAGACAATAGCTACGAGCCAATCAGCGCGCGAGAATTTGGACAGTTATTGTAAAAACTCTAATCACACACTCCTCTAGACCAATCAAAACGCGAGTTTTACACAGTTCATTGTATAATTGCGTTTCACTTGCATTTTCGGAGACATGAGCAGAGTTGGGATTCCTGTGTAACAAGATGCACCTGTGTGCACAGCAGAAATGCCCGCGAAATTAGTAGACGATCCATTGGTGTTGCTCGAGCTGGTGGTTTTCCTACCAATGATGCTGTCTTGTGCAGTCTCTTTAATCTTCTTCCTGAGCTGGTAGCCGTCGGAGACAGAAATCCTGACATTGAAGCAGCGCTGGAGGTTTATGAGAACTACCTTCCTTCTCCTCATGCGGTTGATGTTGAGCTCCTGCGATGGAAGAGAAAGTGGTGCAGCACTGAGGATGCCGACCTCTCCACCAGTGCAGTTCAGACACTCGCAGCATGCGATCGAGAGTTCTTTCCTAACATTCACACCTTGATCCGCATTTTGTGCACGTTGCCGAGAACGTCAGCTGAATGTGAGCGCTCATTCAGTACATTAAGATGGTTAGAAAACATACCTGAGGTCAACCATGTCAAGCGAGCGAGAGTCTGGGCTGGCATTGATGAACATCAATTACCACCGAGACATAAATATCGAGGGAGTGATAAACACGTTCGCTCAACGGCAACCAAGGCGTCTTCTGTTTGCGTAGCGTAAACGCCAAAGTCTTGTACGTACGTAATGTAAGGATTTTAGACCAACCGTTTTCGTTGGAACCAATTTGGAACCCCCCCTCCTAGAAATCCTGGCTACGCCCCTGATAGTCGCTAAGACTAAGGGTGAGCCTGGGGACCGAGCATTCCAGTATAAAATTTAAACTATTACATTATTTACAAGGAAAGATTTCCGGTACGTGGACAGAGAGCGACACTCAGTTTTTTCAGCACTGAACACCTGAATGATTCATTTCCACGTTTATTCTATTAACTTGGCTTTTTTTTCACTTGCAGTGAGGCGCCTAATTTCGGCAACCAGAATGGATCATTGAAGGACGCGAATGTTGGTATTAATTTTATAAAAAGGTATTGTATAAAGATCACGACCACCTCGCCCTCTCAATTTGATAGACCCCCCCCCCCCCCCCCCGACCCCCAAAGTAAGAAGAAAGAACAGAAAGAAACGAGAAAACATGTGGGGAATGATTTCCCTGCTGGATGATATTGTTTGTTTTGAAAAGCAGGAAATGAGGTCGTCAATATCCTCACCCCGATCCTCCCTTGTACTGAGAGGATACAGAAAATACGCCACTCGGGTCCCGGATGTAGTTTCGCATCAATTTTAACGAGTGGTGTATTTTCCAGTGAAACACTCCTGTCTATTTAATAAATTTTGATTACGTGAAGCTTCTCACGTCTTTTAAAATGACTTCAGTGGAAACCGAGGTCGTATTTCTTGGCGATCTTTCAATGGGCAATTCGATATCGAGATAAAATTACCAACAACATAAATACAACTTGGATACCAAAATTCGAACAGAATACAGCCTTTCTCTTTCTGCTGGCCATGTTGCTGTGATAAGCACAATTTAAAAGAATTGGGAGTTATATTTGGAGGGGAGGGAGTGAGACATAAGACGTGAAAACTCATAACGCGGCCAAACTATGTTAAGATTTTAAGGTCATATGAATTTATTTTATTTATTTATATACATTATTTAAACAGAAATTCCAGTTCAGCGTAGCTGGGTTAAATGGAGATCTGTATAAAATAATAAGAATAAATAATCAAATATAGAAATGAAACCCAAAAAAAATCATTCAAAGAGTTCATGAAGGTGAGAAATTAACTAAGGTGATTTAGATGTTTCTTGACTCTCAGTTTAAAACTAGTGAGAGACTGATCATGACGTAAGTTACGAGGAAGAGTGTTCCAGGATTTGGCGGCATTGTACTTAAAAGATGTTTGAAATTTAGTAGTCTTGGCAAGAGGCAGGCGAATAAGGTCTTTGTTCCTAGTGTTGTAGTTATGGATCTGCTCCGAGGAGTGGAAGTCATCTAGCAGATAAGCTGGGGCCAAGCCATTGATACACTTATAGACCTGTATGCACTTTTGGTATTCTCTGCGGCATTGAAGGGATGGCCACTTCAATGTTTGCTGTATATCGGTATCAGTAGCCTTGCGACCCGCAATTATTCCCGCAGCTTGCTTGAGAAGACGGTCAAGGTAGATCTTGTTTCCCTGACCGCAACCATCCCACACAACGCAACAGTAATGGAATAACGGTAGAACCATAGCATTAAACAGAGTAATGCAAGCTTCTTTTGGGATGACTTTCCGGGCTCTACGAAGCATTCCAAGGCGGGACGAGATTTTATTTCCGATATGATCAATGTGTTCGTTCCAATTTAGGCAAGGATCCAGAAACACGCCCAGATATTTAAATTTGTATACCCTTTCAAGATCTGTGTCATTAACACTAACTGCGAATGACTGGACTGAGCTCAATTTTTGGTGAGTTCCCAAAAGTATAACTTTGGTCTTCGAGTGATTTAACATGAGATAGTTTTGGTTCAACCATCCGACAACGTGGTCGAGGTCTTGGGACAAAGCAGCCTCAATAGCTTGCACAGAACTGCTTTCAAAAAACAACAGGGTGTCGTCAGCGTAAAGATGGACTTTACAGTACTTTGTAACTGACGGTAGATCGTTAATATACATTATGAACAATAGAGGTCCCAAGACAGACTCCCGGCTGGGGCACATCATATAATATGGGTTCAGCGTCAGATTGCATGCCATTAATGATAACACTTTGGGTTCTATTAGTAAGATACGCATTGAACCAATTCACTGAAGACTTACTTAGGCCAAAATCTGCTAATTTCATGAGTAGTAAATTGTGGTCGAGGGTATCGAAAGCCTTAGATAGGTCCAGAAATCCTAGGCCTGTAAGTTTTCCTTTGTCGATGTTGTGTAGGATAGTGTTAGTAATATCGATTAGGCTGGTAGCAGTAGAATGTAGTGGACGGAAACTGGATTGATAAGAAGATAGGAGCTTGTGCTGTAGTAAGAAATTATAAATCATTTTGTGAACTGCCTTTTCTAGAATCTTTGCAAAAACTGGCAGAACTGAGATTGGGCGATAATTGGAGGTATCGGATTTTGAACCAGACTTGAACACTGGAGTTACGATGGCATGTTTCCAGCTTGCGGGAATAGACCCCTCATTTATCGATCTGTTCATAAGTATTGCTAAAGGTGTGGCAAGTGCGTCGGCACCGTCCTTGAGAAGTCGTGCTGGGATATTATGTAATCCAGTTGATTTGTTGCTTTTCAGTTTCTTAAGTTCATTAGCTACAAAGGATTCACTAACTTGAGAAAGCTTGAAGTTGTTTGCGGATCGATTTGCAGGTGGTCCGGGGGCCGATAATACAGGAACCATACGCTGTCTCAGTGTTTCAATTGCAGTAGAAAAGTACTTAGCAAAGCTCTGCGAGATCTTCTTAGGATCCTGAATAACACCGCTGCCAGTCTCAAGTGACTCAATGGTTGACATCTTAGGTTTGATAGCAATGACGGATTTCAACGTTTTCCATAATTTGGACGAGTCTTTCTTATTTTCTTTAATCAAGTTGGAGTAGTAATCTTGTTTAGCATTTCTAATGAGGCGAGTTGTTTTATTTCGCAGCTCTTTATATTTAACCCATTCTTCAGTTGTCTTTTGCTTCTGCGCCCGTTTGTGGTGAAAATCGCGTTTTCGCATCAGTTCCCTTATCTCACACGTTAGCCATGGTAGACTTTCAGCGCGCACTCTCTTTGTGGCAAGAGGTGCGTGTTTATCAACTGTTGCGTAGAGTGTTTCAGCAAATGCAGTCCATGCGTCATCAACAGACAAACTGGTGTCAACTTTCTCCCAGGAGGCCTCATGCAAATCAGCAGCAAAGTTTTCACTTGAGTAACGTTTAAAGTTGCTTCTAATTGCCGCGTTCTCTTGCTCAGCCTTTTCTTATATAAATCATGGCATCATTGTAACTTTTAGATCTACTATCGTTTTGACGTATAATGTTGTAAATTAATTATTGTTGTTATTGTTGTTGTTATTATTGTTGTTATTGTTGTCCCATTAAGACATCTAGACTAGTGGCTTACTGGCTTCACAAAATTCCCACGGGATTACACATGCTCTTAGACTAATTCTCAATATCGTGTGCATACATGACCGTACAGCAGCATTACATGACAACACATTATAGACCGTGTTTCCAACCAGTGAACTTTCAAATGTTATTGTTATTTCCGTTGTCGAAAGATTCGCGTTTATTTATGCATCTTTCGAAGGAAATTTGCTTTTCGTTTATACTATTATTATATTAACTAGCGGTATAGCCTGAAATTAATGCATATCTTTTCGTGATCAATAAAATTGATGAGTTTTAAAAATAATTCGTACTTTAGTCTTCCTCAGACAAAGGCCTCTTTATGTAAACTTCAATCAGGTTTTCGTTTCCTGTTTTTCTAAGAATTGGTTTTGCTTGATCAGCTGTGTGCAGCAGAGAAAAAAAATTGTATGTTTTACGAAAGCGGCCATGAAAAAGGAAAAGTTCACAACGATATTTCGTGAAGATAAGTATCCTTGAAATATCGAAAAAAGGAAGAACTTCAAGACGAACCCTTTTTTAGGTCTAAATTACAAAGTAAGAGTCTTCAAAATCAAAGCCTCTTTCAATTTTTGACAGATACGAGAACAAAGATCATTTTAATAGACGTATCAAATTCATAGGTTGTTTGTGGCGTCTGACAAAGGAATTTGTTCTTCAGTTTACGCCCATCTTGCGCTCGCCAGTTGCAACATTGATATTTCGACATTTTCACAGAACTTGCTTGTTCAGGTAAGATTTACCGTTAATAATTTTATACTCACTATTGCAATTGCTGTAGTGAGCTTATCATTCTATTTAAATCTTCCAGCATTCTCAATTTCTTTGCCATTATGTTCATACTATCGAGCTATGATCAGACGGAAATTAACTCGTCAATAGATTCGATTCTTGACGAAATGAGACAAGCACAATTTGGTACAACAAAAATGGCGTCACTTGCATGTGGAGGTTGAGATTAGCTTAGTGAATCATTTCATGCAATTGTTGTAATGAACTTATCATTCTATTTAAATCTTCCAGCATTCTCAATTTCTTTGCCATTATGTTCATACTATCGAGCTATGATCAGACGGAAATTAACTCGTCAATAGATTCGATTCTTGACGAAATGAGACAAGCACAATTTGGTGCAACAAAAATGGCGTCACTTGCATGTAGAGGTTGAAATAATCTTAGTGGATCATTTCAGTACTTCGTTAACTGTATACAATACGTGTCATTGTATTGGAGAGCAGGATATCGATATTCAACTATCGTAAACTTCAATCAGGTTTTCGTTTCCTGTTTTTCTAAGAATTGGTTTTGCTTGATCTGTGTGCAGCAGAGAAAGAAATTTTGTATGTTTTACGAAAGCGGCCATGAAAAAAAGGAAAGTTCACAACGATATTTCGTGAAGATAAGTATCCTTGAAATTTCGATAAAAAAGAAGAACAACAAGACGGAGGACTTTTTTCAGGTCTAAATTACAGAGTAAAAGTCTTCAAAAATGAAAGCCTCTTTTTTTGACAGATACGAGAACAAAGATCATTTTAATAGACCTATTAAAATTCATAGGTTGTTTGTGGCGTCTGACAAAGGAATTTGTTCTTCAGTTTACGCCCATCTTGTGCTCGCCAGTTGCAACATTGATATTTCGACATTTTCACAGAACTTGCTTGTTCAGGTAAGATTTACCGTTAATAATTTTATACTCACTATTGCAATTGTTGTAGTGAACTTATCATTCTATTTAAATCTTCCAACATTCTCAATTTCTTTGCCATTATGTTCATACTATCGAGCTATGATCAGACGGAAATTAACTCGTCAATAGATTCGATTCTTGACGAAATGAGACAAGCACAATTTGGTACAACAAAAATGGCGTCACTTGCATGTAGAGGTTGACATAATCGTAGTGGATCATTTCATGCAATTGTTGTAATGAACTTATCATTCTATTTAAATCTTCCAGCATTCTCAATTTCTTTGCCATTATGTTCATACTATCGAGCTATGATCAGACGGAAATTAACTCGTCAATAGATTCGATTCTTGACGAAATGAGACAAGCACAATTTGGTACAACAAAAATGGCGTCACTTGCATGTGGAGGTTGAGATTAGCTTAGTGAATCATTTCATGCAATTGTTGTAATGAACTTATCATTCTATTTAAATCTTCCAGCATTCTCAATTTCTTTGCCATTATGTTCATACTATCGAGCTATGATCAGACGGAAAATAACTCGTGAATAGATTCGATTCTTGGCGAAATAAGACAAGCACAATTTGGTACAACAAAAATGGCGTCACTTGCATGTAGAGCCGGGTTGAGATAATCTTAGTGGATCATTTCAGTACTTCGTTTACTGTATATAATACGCGTCATTGTATTGGAGAGCAGGATATCGATATTCAACTATCGTAACGTTTCTTTCGGTCTACCACGGAATTTTTTGGAACTGAAGGCAACTGAAATATTTCATTAACAAAAAACCACCCTTCCGTGTTATAACGCTTAACTTTTAATACAAGTTGGTTCTGAAATAAAAATATTTGGATAAAAACCTTACGTTTGACCGTTTAAGTGATAGCTTTGAACAGATATTTGGTGCTGTTTAGTTTTCAATATTTTGCGAACTGAAAATGAAATCTTTCAACTTATATAAGTCGGTACCAGAGTCGGTGCGGACGATCAAACACGATAACATTTATAGGAAATCAAACACATACGCTAGATCCAAAGTAAGTTCGTTTAGGGTTTTATCTTCCAAGAATAACAATAATTAAAAGCACTGTGCATTTTGAGTAAAGTTCAAATTTACACTGCAGTAAATGATTATATTCTCAATCTTCTTACGCCATTATCGATCAGCTACCTCTATCAGTTTGTCAATAATGTTTTTCTTGCCCCCCACTGATATTTATCTGAGGAAGTATCATTAGCAAGACGACCTGAATATTCACTGTTTTAAACACCTTCTCCTGACAGCGTGCTTATATAATAATTTAATGGCCGACACGAGGACTTATGGCTTGATAACCAGATATATCTCTAGTGTTGTGATTTTTGGAGGTTCTTTTGATTTCTGGAAGTTTTTCTTTTCATTTCTGAGATTGTTCATGATTCGTGGAAGTGTTTCATCCCTATGAGCCACCATACGAATTTGCTTTAAGTCTATTATTATATTTTCTAGCGGTAGCATGAAATTGTATATATTTTTGTGGAAAATAATTCGTACTTCAGTCTTCCTTTCAACGTTTCTAAGAATCGTTGCCGCATAACTGACCTCAGACAAAGACCTCTTTATGTAAACTTCAATCAGGGTTCCATTTCCTGTTTTTCGAAGAATTGGTTTTGCTTGATCTGTGTACAGCAGAGAAAGAAAGTTTGTATGGCTACGAAAGCGGCCGTGAAAAAAAGAAAAGTTCACAGCGATAAGTATTCTTAAAATATCGAAGAAAAAAAAAAGAAGAAGAAGAAGAAGGAGGACTTTTTGAAGTCTAAATTATAGAGTAGAGTCTTGAAAACTCAAGCCTCTGTCAAATTTGACAGATATGAGAACAAAGATCGTTTTAATAGACCAATCAAATACAAGGGTCTTGTTTACGGCGTCTAACAAAGGAATTTGTCCGTCAGTTTACGCCTATCTTGCGCTCGCCAGTTGCAACATTGATATTTCGACTGTTGTTTCCGTTGTCGAAAGATTCGCATAGAAGATAGCTACGATACACTTGATGAGCTAGTAGTTCGACATTTTCGCAGTATTTGTATTATTCCACTGAAAAACTTTTTGTCACACGTGAGAAACTCCATAACAACTTCTTATAATGACGCGATTTAAGGGAAAGTTTCGTTGCATTACAAGATCGACTTCCTGTTTTCCTGAGAATAACACAATGCATGGATTAAATGCCATATGATTGTACCATAATATGTATTCTTTATTTTGTAAAAAATAAATTGGTTGCCTTATGTACTTTATTTTTTGAAGATGACCACCCAATGTACTTTTTAAATGCATTTGCCGCCCTATTTTATAACGAATCAAACGCCAGACAAAAAAATAAGTTTAATCATCTTTATGTTGAACCTTGTACAGATGATTCCTTGTTTTTCAGCTCTACTGTGTTTAATTCTAGGTAAAGACAGTCACTATTTTAACCGATTTATGATCAATAAACAGCATTATCTAGAGGTTTTCTAGCGACGGATCAGTTCGATTGTTTGAGCTTGATTTATAGGGGCACCACAAACTAATCCCCTTATCCATAAGTTTATCTGGGTTTTCCTAGTTGAGTAGTAAACTAAATTCGATCTGAAAGTTTCCACGGTCGATTAGCCCAAGCATGTCTGCAAGTAAGCATACTTGACTGCGAACATTCAAGCTTGTAATTAGTTGTGAGTTAGTTATCAGTTAGTTGTGAGTCGAGTTGTTAGTTGAGTAACTAGTTTGTTAACACAAAGTTTTTGTTCGTGAAGATATGCAGTAGTAAGTAGTTTATTGAAAGAAAATACAAAAATGTAATTTAGTATCTTGTACCTCTAAGACCCTCTAAGCTTGAGCTAGGCGAGTGCTCAACAATACTCGGTAACCTCAGCGTAATTTGAATAAAAAATTGTAACTTTATTGCTGCTGTGAACATTATGATTCGTGAAATATATTTTGATACATGCTATGAACACGGCTCTAATTTTGAAACTAAGTGTAATGTACATCAAAATCACCAGGAAGTCACGCGCTAATTTGTTTCATAATTGGGAATACTTTTTAACCGCAGTGTAATTTTTGTTCACTTTAGTTGGAAAACATTCGTTCAGTTAGCTTGCACTGATGTGATAGTTCAGGCCATCAATCTTGCAGTGTTCTGCAGTGGACCTAAAAGGTAATATTTGCAACATATTCATAATTGTAATTTAGGAAGGTGTGGTTTTGTTTTATGATCAGTTGAGCAATATTAAAGCTAACTGTAATTAGTAAACAGTCCTCGTCCAAGATCATTAGCAAATGGAGAGGAGCAATAATATCTGAACACCTTATACATTTAAGGTTGCAATAACATCATTTCCCAGCACAAGTAAGGCATTCATGTGGTTGTGCTTGAGTTTTCTCTTCCCATCAAGGTTGAAGAAAAATGGTTCTTGTTTGCTTTAGTATGTCGGATTCGTGTTCAAGTTATTGCAAAGCAGTTTCTTTTGAAGACGTCTTTTCAATTTTGTTGAGCTCCAAAATCATCTGCTCATCCTGGTCTCCCAGTAACATTTCTTTCCTGCAGTGCCGCTTTATTGACTTAAGGGCTGTTATTCTGAGATTTTTGAAATTCCAAGAGCAACTTTTTAGACAACACTGGCTACAAGAAAGCAAACCTATCTGACCTTCCGCTGAACATTCAACGAAGCTCAGCTCGGCTTCTCTCCAGCGAGGTGTCAAGTGTGGACAGTGTGGAACGTAGATGTTAAAAGTTTCCAAGAATCGGAGTTGTATCAGTTTCCTCGAACAAGCAAGTTTTCAATGCGCAGTTTAATATTCAGTGTGTTTTTCTTCTGTTAAATCAAGTTGCATAACAAATATAAATAAAGTTAAAGGCGAAGGATATAGTAAATGTTAGCGGATTCACCTGATTTGAACATTCTGAGAAATAACCATTGAATATTGTACATATTATCGTGCACGGAATGCTGTTGTACGCGTTTTTTTTATGAATAAGAACGTGAAAATAAAACTCCAAAAAATAAACATTGACTGCAATATACTTCCACTAATTCAGCTTCGGTGTCCTCAGTTCATTAACGGAATAGCAATTTCGTTTAGTCCAAAATATCTTCACATGGCTAATCTTGCTTCAGTGGCATGCAGCGCTGAACATCATTCTCGAATTTTACATGTTCCTCTCTGTCAATTGAGCCAATTCGTCCTAAACGAATTTCGTATAATCACCGGTTAATCAGCATATAAAAAATAAAATGTTTAAATACTTATTTTGATCATTGTAATACTCATTAATCACAATTTTACTTTATTTCAGTTTGAATACATTCTTCAAATTCAGCGAACTTTCACTGATGTGATGAAAGTTTTAAATGAAGCCATCAATCTAAAGGGTAAGATTTTATATCAATATTCACTTGTGACTTAACTTCTCTCGGTTGTGAGCAAGTTCCACTTATAAATGAAATATGTTTATAAAGAGACTATTATTAATATAAATTATTTTAGCAGTAAAAAAACGTCCATATGCTATTTACAAATAAGATCAGTTTCCTCCTTAAGAGCCGGGACCAAAACATAGTCCTCAAGCGCTCAAGGGATGTTTTTTCGTCATCACTTTCAGGATGTGAGTTGTCCCTATGAGTGCCGTCCTTTGAACTTATTAGTGAGCTTACGCAACAGGGCGTTTGAGGGAAGGGGACGGTGAAGCTTCGTTGTGTAACCAACATGACATCTTAGTACCTTCATATTTTTAGGCGATTTGATACTAAAACTTTTGTTTTCTCATCTGTGACAACGTGAAAACCACGAGTGGTAGGAATGTTACAATGTAGAGTCATGAAAACTAGGTCGTCACGTTGGTCACACAAGGACAATTTGCCGTCCCACCACATCAGCCGTCCTGTTGTGTAAACTCGCTATTAATGTACTCATTCCCGGCAGGATTAATTTATTCCTGGAAAACGCTGTCGAGATTAAAATTGTCCTGTTGTACAGATTTGTATTGTGTTGACAGTTTTCCCTTCACAACATTGATCCTTTTTATAATTTTCAAATACCTCGAATATATGACATATGGCAAGTTCTTCTTTGTTAACTCTGTTTTGCAGAAGTCTGATAACCAACAAACGTTTCGGCAGGTAAGACACATTGATACTAATAATCGTTATTCGTGGTATTTCAAGTGTAAAATCATGCACGGCGTGTCTGAAGCTGTGTTAATTCTTTGTAACTGGGTCAGTCTTTATCAACAACCAGTTCCTAATCATATTTGTATCAGTAAAGATTTTCACGGTGCTTGTTAGTAAGGTACGTTGACAGGTCATAGTATGTCCCAACTTGTTTCCTTCGGGGTCCGCAAAATGAACCGGTGAGGTCACATCACGTAAGACTTCACAGCCGCTATCTTGGATCCGCCATCTTGGATTACTTGCTGTCTTCAAAACCGAAAAAAGCCGTCCAAATTGGTTCATAATTAATCAAAACCGGTAAATAAAAATGAAAATGCAAAAGGTACGAGAATAAAATAATCCAAATTTGGAAAAAGCAAGCTTTCAAATTTTGTTACTATGGAAACATCAAGTCCCGTGAGTAATCAATTATTATAACAAATTGCTGCCAGATAAAAAAAAGTCAGAAAAACTCATGGATATTCAAACTCAACGCGCCATATTGGCTGTCTATCATCTCGTATAAAACGCCTGTTTGTCGAATAACCGTTTACTCTATAGCTCACCTCAGAAACATGTTTGGACCGGATGAGGTTGATATTTGTTGAACAGAAATTTCATTCTTCCATAGCAAAATGAGTGGAAATGAAGTTTTGGAAATACCATGTCTCGGAAAGCCATTCCAGCTTGGGATGATGTACGACTGTAGACTGGATTGTCTTATTTCGGGTGAGAAGTTGTGGACTGACGACATTCTCAGTAACGCATTGGCTTCCCGTCAGTCGCTGCAATGTCAGTATGAAGTATTCACAGGTGACAGCTTGGAAGAAAAAATGGAAATGGTTGGAGCTCATGCTGACTTTAAACTAAGTCTTATGTCAGGTCTGACTGAGGCACACAACTATGCTAGCTTCTTCGAAGACAGAGTTTCTCCAAAGCAACAAGCCAGAGTCACCCTGAAGTGTGAGAGCATCGCAACATATGAAGAACTCGATGTCACCCTACTGGAAAGTGTCCCTCACGAAGGCTTTGGTGAGCAAGAGAATGCCACCCACTTTGTGTCGGGAGTATCCTATGGCTCCAAAACTTTCTTTGTTTTTGACAGGGAAGTTAAGTGCAACGAGACTCACATCAATGTTATCACTGAAATGACGTCACTTATTTCCTCTCTGCCAAAAATCTGTTCCGATGACAGGACGCTAGTTAAATTTCCTAAGATAGACAGTGAAGAATCAAAGAAAATAAAGTGCACTGTTTATGGTGATAATCCTCTGTCAGGTAGGACCATGAGCTTTGAAGATGCTGTGAAGTCCTTTGGTGACCTTACAACCAAAAATAAAACTGTAGTTCCTATTAAAGTACGTCTTCAGCCACTGAGCAATTTAGGTGTTACAGTTGGAAAATGTTTAAATCAAATAACTTTCGAAACGATTTCCCAAGTAATGAATGTGATGGAGTCCTTTACCGATGTAAACATCCGACTGAATGTTCTGAGTAACACCGTCGTGTTTTCGAGTTTCTCAAGCATCCAGGAAAAGTTTTCAAAGTTCAAAGAAATGATCTCCCAGTACAAGAATGCTCTACAGAAAGATATCTCGAATTTGCTCCCGAGTGTGAGGAATGGCGATGTTGAAGAAAAAGAATTGGCAACGGTGCTAAAGAAGGTAGATGCAACCCCCTTTACACTAGCCTCCCTGTCATCTTGGGTCGACAAAGCAGAGAAAGAAGTTAAACTGTTGTCAATCTACCTAGATTACTTCAAAGGGATCCAATTCGCTTTCCATCCAGATGAGCTTGAAATGATCATGAATTCCATAGATTATGACAGAGTTGTTTGCTTTTCTTTCATGATCGACACTACCCGCGACGCGCAGCTAGAGAAGATGTATACTTTCTTAAATACTGGAAAGTGGGATCAAGCATCTACCGAAGAAAGAAAATGGCATGAAAACCGAGCCACCATAAGAGATTTCAAGGACCAAGCTAGACGTTTCAATACTTTGGCCAAGGCCTCTGCAAACAACGAGAACACCAAGTTTGTTATAACCAATAACATCAGTGAGCGTAAAGATGATAGGATCGCTATGATTCAGATGTTCCAAGATGGCCAACCCACAGATTTTGAACCAGATGAAATTCTTCCTCAGTCACCACCAGTCAGTTCACGCGTCAAAGATGCTTGTTTTGCGTTCAAATCGATGCAAATGCACCACGAGCCTCAGTCCACGACCCTGTGTGACCCTAAAATTACCGTCAGCGAAAATAAAGCATCAGAAAGCCAAAGCAATGTTGTACCAAATGAAAGGGCAGGAATGCGGGGCAGGCCCTCCTTCGTAGCACAGCAGGTAAAAAAGTGGGAACAACCAAAGGTCACCATCAAGACAAGATCCAACCAAGCATGCGATTATCAGACTATCGAAACCAAAGCTTCGTCTCCGGGAAAGTTTCATCAGGTGGCACCCGAATTAGAAAGAGGACCTGATGTAAAGAATGAATCGCGCCCTACCCCGAGACATCAGATCGGCGAAGATGAGAATTTTGGTGGCGATGTTTACGATGAAAGAAGGAAGAAGTCGGCTGTCAACAGTAAGATTGACGAACGCGGGGATAGTTCTCTTTCCTCATTCTATGAGATTTCCGACCAAGCTGGGAGCTTAACCCTTCCACACCCAAATACAGATCATACAGCGATACAGGCTCCACCTACCTTATCAGAGCGAATGCGTTTTACGTCAGAGAAGATCTGGAGTGGCAATGGCAGAGATTCTGTTTCAATATACAAGATTCCCACCATTGAGACAATGCGAGAGCAGGAGAAAAAACTTGTCAAGAAAACCATCAAAGACCCCCAAGACGGAGGAAATGGGTCCATCAGACGGGGACCACAAGAAAAAGTTCTTATCGTGATGGGAGCCAGTGGAGCTGGAAAAAGTACTCTAATCAATGGAATGGTCAACTACATATTGGGAGTGGAATGGGAAGATAATTTTCGATTCAAGCTTATTGACGAAGCCGTTTCATCGCAAGCTAACAGCGTAACAAAAGAAATCACCGCGTACACCATCCATCCTATGGAGGGATCCAGACTCCCTTATACGTTTACTATTATTGACACTCCTGGTTATGGTGACACCGAAGGATTCAAGAGAGATATGTTCATAACCAGCCAAATCAAAGAATTTTTCTCGCTCGAGCCTCCTTTTGGCATCGACCACCTTGACGGCATAGGATTTGTCACCCAGTCTTCCCTTCCACGGCTAACTCCAACGCAGAAGTACATCTTCGATGCAATTCTTTCCGTATTTGGCAAGGATATGGGGAACAGTATATTTATGATGGTTACTTTTGCAGATGGCCAGCATCCTCCAATTTTGACAGCAATCGAAAAAGCCCAGATATCCTATCAAAGGTTTTTT
This sequence comes from Pavona decussata, assembly GCF_977016875.1. Classification (NCBI taxonomy): domain Eukaryota; kingdom Metazoa; phylum Cnidaria; class Anthozoa; order Scleractinia; family Agariciidae; genus Pavona; species Pavona decussata. The sequence goes on from NW_028145544.1 coordinate 299,628, forward strand.
AAATTCAACAATTCCGCCCTCTTTGCTGCCAATACAGATTCTAGTTTCGACCAAATGTTTTGGAGGATGGGAGAAGTGTCATTTAATGAGTTTTTTTGTCAGTTCCAATCCACCAAAGGGGTGAAACTGGATCAAACAAAAAGGGTTTTGAGCGAACGAGAACAGCTGGAGTGTCTTGTTGAAGGTCTCAACCCACAAATTAAAGAGGGACTAGCAAAACTTGACGAAATGCGCCATGAGAGGACTGCACTTCACAAGCATGAGAGTGAAATGGAACACAACAAAGATTTCGAGTTTAAAGTCCCCACAGTAAAAGCAAAGCAGATCGACCTCCAAGGAACCGGGAGACACACTACTAACTGCCTTGCTTGTAATTTCACATGCCACAAAGATTGCAAGATTGCTGACGACAGCCAAAAAGATCGGTGTGTTGCTATGAACGACGATGGAAATTGCAAAGTGTGTAGCAAAAACTGCTTTTGGGATCGACACAAGAATGTTCCTTATCTTATCGAATATACTACAGTCTATGAAAAGAGAACATCTGAGGATTTGAAAAGAAAATACGACTTGGCAGCCTCAGGCAAGACAAAAGTAGAAGGAATGCTCAAACAGCTGGAGAAGATATACTACGATTTAAGGCTCAAAGTCGTAACCCAGATGTATGAAGTTCGTTTATGTCTTCACAGGCTGGATGAAATAGCGTTGAAACCTAATCCACTTACAGAAGTCGATTACATTGAACTGTTGATCGAAACCGAGAAGAGAGAATGCCAGGCAGGATATTTGAATCGCGTGAATGCCCTAGAAGAGGTCAAGACAAAAGCCGCGATGTTTGCTAAGATCAAAAGTGCTGAGGAAATTCCGCAATTGTTAGAGGACATTTTGCCGAACCAAGAAATGGGCGTCAGCTCGAGAAAAATTTCTTCCAAAAAGAGTGGTTTCAGTTACTGCATAATACAATGAAATATATTTTTCGTTGACCTCTTAGTACCTTTTATAGTTACTTGCATTGTAGATAACCCTTGAAGCCTTGGTTTTCGAGGAGATTAAAGCCTAGCCAGTATAGAAGCATTTCAAAACAAATCGTCAAAATTTCTTTTAGCAAAAAATTACATTTTATCTGGGGCGTACCCAGGAGAGGGTTCCAAACCAGCTGCTTTTGCGAGCAGTTATAGAAATGGAGGCTCCCAATCCATAGAAAACAACGCTGTTGAGTCTTTGCCGTACAAGATGGCTCGAACGGCATGAAGCGTACGAGGTGTTTTTTGACATGTTACCTTCTATCGTCAAGGCACTTGAGGCCATCTCCCATGAACAACTGTTCCAAAACCAGTACAGCAGCACTCCATGGAACTGGGATGGCGAAAGTCGAAATAAAGCGAGTTAATGTACGCAATACGGCATTTTTAAACCCTTCCTCATCACTCAAGTTACTACTATGAAGTGCCTATCGACCGCAAAGCCCCTGAGATATAGGCTACAGAAACGCCTGTTTGAACAATGGTTTGAGACAGCTGCTACTCTTGCAACGAAATTCGACATCGAACCTTGTATTCCAAGGGTAGTAGGCCGACAGGAGCATCGCAGTAACGTGGAGGCAACAACGCTTAAAGATGTATTACAAGAAGGCCATTGCGATTCCTTAATAGACCACTTAGCTACCCAGACGGACATTTATTTCAGCCTTGAAACCGACAAAATACTGTCTTCGCTGCTCTGCCTTGTTCCAAAGCTGCTGGTCTCTCAAGAACACGATTAGCTTAAAGATGCACTTCAGTTTTATGCTGATGACCTTCCATCGCCTCAGGTCGCCAACGTTGAACTCCTCCGATGGCGCTGAAAAAATGGCTGCAGCATGATCAATCTTCACTCCTGACAACACGGTTAAAGCTCTAGCTGAATGCGACCATGATTTCTATCCCAACACTCACCAGCTTTTACGAATCCTCTGCACCCTGCCAATAACCTCTGCAGAATGCAAACGATCATTTAGTACTCTACGCCGTTTGAAGACTTACTTACAGGCAACTATGTCTAGTGAACGAGAATCTTCTCTGGCTGTCATGAACATCTACTACGACCAGGATATTGACGCTGATGCAGTCATTGAAATTTTTGCTCAAACACACCCGCGACGCTTGTTGCTCGCTGACCTTCTGTCTACTGATTGAGAAATGAGAACAGAATCCCAAAAAAAAGAAAACTAGAAAAGAGCAGAACGTACTAGTTGACACGTCAAGAAATGTTTCTTCTAAATGTGACACGCGCATGCCTTCTGAACGGCTGTATAATTGAACTACCTTGAGTGACTGATTTCGGACGAGTTGGAACCTCCTTTGCCAGAAGGCTGGGTACGCCCCTGTTTATTATCAATATACAAAACTTCTAAACTAAGTCCATCTCGTGGAGACGATGTGTAGATATCAGTTATTTTAGAACCAAGGTAGCTTTTATGAGGTGTGATATCAATACCCTTAGGAATAAGGATCAACAACCTTAGGAATATAGTTATAGTTTGGTTGCTCAGTAAAGGCTGCGGAGTAGCAAGTATTGTTTTGCATTTCCGTTTACAGGCATAATTATTATGGGTAAGTTTTACGTGTAAGCCCTTAAACGAGCTGAATGAGCTCTTGGGTCAAACATGTTTAAATAATAAAATAAATTAAACGTAGCAGTAAAGGAGCTTGAGATATTATCCATATAGTTTATTATATTCTACCTCCGGAAAACTGTATAAAAGGAAATTTGACTTCTCCCGTAGTAGGTTTTAACTGTTCCATCTAAATTTGAAGCATTTGATTACAATTAGAAGTCATAAGTTAACTGTTGGACGTTGCAAAGCTTCGCAGATATTTAGTACAAGAAATGCATTATAATTATACTACTCAACCTGGCCGCATCTGACAGTTTTTTTAGCTATTATTGTACTCTAATTGATCATATTGCATGGAATACTATATTTTAAGCTAAAAAGGAACAATTATTTGAACTGGATACTTATAATTGTCAACTATTTATCTTGATAGTAATGGCTAATAGATTAGTTCAGTTCATTCTAGCTGGTACTTTGTCCTTTTCTTTTTTAATTTCACCAATCACATGCACAAGGTTAAGAAAGGTTTTGAAGAGAATTACAAAAAAGGCATCTCTTCATCTAGAAACTTTTTCTCAAACTTAAGTATGCATATATATCTGTAAAAAGGGTCAATTCAGTAGTAAATTTTTATTTGTTTATTTGTCAATATACAACATAGAAAAACTTTTTTAAGGTTACAACAATATATAACAAGCGTTTCGTTTTGTGAATTGAGAAAAATGGGAAAGTAATTTAAGTGTTTAATTGAGCGGCAGGTAATTTACTGAATTCTACTTCAACGAACAGTCGTGGCATGCAATACAAGTGTGTCATAGATGTAGATTGGAAGTATTGTAGCAATAATTTCTTTTAACTTTTTCCGTTTTCTCTTGGAGTGATTAATTAACAAAAGGATCACAGTATAGTGTTGCGGTTGCAGGAAAACATTGGTACTTTAATAATTAACCGAGCTCCCAAATAATAATCATAAAGTGAGGCTACCGCCTAATAATATTAAACAGTACAACTTAAAAAAGGACCTGCTCCATATAAGGAACCCTCCAGCTATTATATTGTAGGTTCTAGGTTGCAAAAATCCCATGGAGTATGTGCACGATACAGTAGGATATTGACAGTAAAAATTTCAATTGATATTAGACTAGCATCCTGGAAAAAAAAACACAACAACAACAACAAAAAGAAATTTACCCAAAGAGCAAGGGTTGCATCGGTTGAATTACAATACTTTCCTCAACAACCTTTTAACCCTGGATTATTTTTTCATGAGAAATTTCTGGATTTATTCCATGAAATACCTAGTCCAATTCACATTCTCCTATTTTGTCCACCATCTTTAAATACATTATCTGACAATGGTGGGAGGAGCTATCCCTTTCATAGCGCGAGTCCTTGTTTAAGTGATTACCGGATCGTACTAAACGTGGACGAGGGGTGTCACCTGCTACAAAGTAATAAGAGTGGAATTTGCAGCCCTGAGAACTGCCTCTTCAAAGATTTCTTGTTCGCTCACCAACTGAATGCTACCATACGAACATTACAATATTTACTCCTGGCGTAACAGAGTTGGAACACCACCAAATACGGTTCGGGTTCGTTTAAGATGTCTAAGTGACAGCACTGACGTCTGCTAGTGGATAGAGTGACATGACAAGAGTCATAATGAGGCTGCGGGACTGTCCAACGCTGGTTTGAAGAATACTCCGGTAGTATCTGATGTCTAGCTGACTGCTACTACACCGTGAATGCCACGCACGTGGTTTAACTACTGCAAATCAAATTTGGAACAACTACTGGAGGTATTATTGACATTAGTTGCTGTACATCCAGATAAATACACGAGCGCTGAGATGGAAGACACTGTCTTTTCCTGGTCCCATTATATTCAAGTATCAGATCGCAAACATAATGTTTAAAGTACTGTGACCAGAGCTTTATCCTGTGTCCCTATCATGGCAATGCCGCAAGAAAATATGACCGTTGTGTCTGTAACATCGAATCGCACAAGAACTGTAAGGTTGAAGATCTCTTCTTTCGCTGGGAAGGGAAGCAACTCAAGGGACACTCGTTATAGTCGTTGAGAACTTGACAATTTGTTTCTATATTACTGTAACTTGTAAAGAACTTTATTGTATATTGTTTGTATCAACTGAGAAGAAGAAGCTGTTGTCCTACACCTCTTCTGACGTAAAAAAAATGGTAGATCCCTGTGTTTTTTATCATTCTGAGAAAACTACCAGGAAGCAATTTTGAGAGAAATACGAGGAAAATATAGAGGTGTTTGAATGGGCAATCTGGCCAATTTTGGGACCGCTTTCAAGTGCAATCATATGGCCAACAGTGCAAATTTTAGCTCATCTCGATTAATAGTCAACTTTTGAAAGCGAAGAGAACTAAATCACCTAAATTGTATGACCTACAATCCTGGCCAATCGCTCGTGACAGAAGCCTCGCTGGGACCCATGTTGACTTGGCTTAACTCCCCCTTCCCTCTTACAATGTTGACGAACGAAGACGACTCAATATGTGTAATCCCTACAAGTGTTAATGCCCAACATTGAACAGGGGTCGGGAGATTAAGTTTATGAGCAACTTACAGTAAAGAGTTTAATGCTGTTGAGGCAGAGAAAAATGCAGTAAAAAATAATAGAAGAGCCAAGTCTACCTAACCCAACTGGCCGGGACTGTAGCTCCATTAGGCTCAAAATATGCCACAGAAGCAAGAGCTGTAGTATAAATATTGTATTTCCTCGATTAAGCACTCTCCCTTAGATAAGCACCACATTATTGTTTATGGGTTATGAAAACCTTGGAGCAGTCCTCACCAAAGTAAGGACGTTAGAAAAAGTTAATAGTGGAATAGTGCACAAGGGCCATAATCCATGCCAAGGACAATTGATCAATGAATCCAGTTTGTTGATGTTAAAAATGCATGAACAACATTTAAAATGATCGACATCTCTGGGCAGTTGTTCGAGGAAAATACAATAATTTTGCAAGTTGCATTAGTCGGTGTCAACATTATAACGAAAATTTGATAGAATTAACATTAATTAGCTTAGAATAGGTTGAGGCATGGTTCTTGATTTTGCCAGACTTTTTGTTCCAAGAAAAATCCATATCTTGATCAAAACTGTCTCATATTACTCTCTGTTTAAAACCATAATTTGTGCATAAGGTTTTTCTTTTGTTTTAATTTGTTTTCCGCTCATTTTGACTATCGAACTAGACAATGTTTTGACATAATACATTACCGCTGCCTATCAGGAGCCCGGTAGCCTGGGGCACCCAAAAAAATGCTCTGGCGCCTAAATTTTTGCAGCAGCACCTAACACTTCACTTGTTAGGCTCCTAACTTCTCAGCCTTTGCCTTTGCGGGTTTCTTGAATTTTTTTTGTGATAGATTGATCCTAGAACACTTTATTTCAAAATTCCCGACAGAATTTCTGATGTGATTTACTGGGTGTTGGCCTTGAACACCTATTAACACTGATCGTTACTTCCAAAGCATCAAGAGAACCATGCCTTAAATTTACTTCATTGAAGTAGTCTTCATATTATCTTTATATCTATACATAAAAGAATAGACCAAAGCTTATATCAATAAACTTTTTGGTCTGAAGTTTTTGCCTTATTTTTCCTTGCCCCGGTTATTCAAAGAGTAGATAACCTTATCCAGCAGATAAGTCGCTATCCATGGCCAGTGGATAAAATATGGCGATTTATCTACTGGATAAATTACCACATCTTGAACAACCAGGCCCTGATTTATTGGTTGTTTTTGATTGATGGAAGCTTGAGCTAGAAATGGAGGCTTCCAGGATGGGAGCGGGGACAGTTGGGGTGTGTGTGTGTGTGTGTGTTGGGGGGGGGGGGGGGGTTCGTTTAAGTAATACTCTTTGCTGCCCAACCCATCCAGGGGAGAGTAAAAAAATACTCCTTGTCATTTCATGCCGGGCATCCTTTGATAGACTGGTATATCATTCAGAGGGGTAGTAATATAATACTCTAAGGCGCTTCATGCTGAGGGTCCCTTGATGGAATAGCAGCCAATCCAATTGGGCAGCAACTTTCTTAGTTGCTAGGGTTGTACTATGATTGACCTGTATCCCATCCAGGAGAGATAACTGAAGTAACTCCTAACCATTTCATAATCGGCCTAGCCCGTGATTGTTTTTGAACTCCATTTATAAGGACAAGGAATAGTTCAAGTCACTTTATGCGGTTTTCCTGTAATGAACTTAATCAAATCAAGCTGAGTATCCTGTGATGAACAGTAGCTGTTCAACCAAAGGGGAGTAGTATTAAATACTCCTACTCATGACGCTGGGCATCCTGTGATGGACTAGCAACATATCCAGGAGGGGAGTAGTAGTACTCCTAGTCGTGCTGGGGATCCTGTGATGAACTAGCATTCCATCCAGGAGGGGCAGTACAGTAATGCTTGTGGTCACTTCATGCCGTCTAAGTATCTTGTGACGGGCTGCCATCCGATTTAGGTGTAGTACTGTACTCCTAGTTGGCAATAGCGGAATTGGAAAGTTGTCAGTTGTGACTTCGTCTTTTTTACACCTCGTGTCCTCACACGTTATACTAAGTATTTTCTGTTCTCAAGAATTTCTGTGCTTTGTTCCCATTGGATTCTTAAGTTAATTTGCCATATGCGAGATTTACTTGAGCGCTTTGTTATAAGAGCTAAATCACTAATAAGCCAAAGTTTAAAACATAATTAACTTAACATTGTAAACTACTTCAATATTTTGTAAAATGCAATATGGGACTTCCCTTCGATATTTGAGTGCTTCAGTTTCAAAGAAGATTGACCAGTCTTAAATTCGAACTGGTGCCTTTGTTTTACGGACTGAGTTCTTTGGTTTGTGTTTCACGGGCTTGGCTAGTTTCCATTTTCCATTCATTACAGTGAGATCTCAACGCGTTGAAAGCACAAAAGGCAATTTAGACCCTACATTACCCCACCCTAATATTTTTTCTTTCATGGGAAATTTTCCAAGAACGACGAGAAGAGCTTTTACATCAACAGTACGCCTAAACAGCTGTGTTTGGCACTCTTACTATTCACGAACGAGGCTCCACTGTTGCATCTTGCAGCCTCAAAATCTGTTTAACCGCTCTGCGCACCTCAGAGATTCGCCAGCAGTACAACACGGGGTTCAAAGCAGAATTCAGAAAAACCACAGTTGTTGTTACTGCGTAACCTTTACTGAGACCGTCGTCTGTTACCAGACCTGTTATTAAGATCGATAAGTAAGGAAGATAGCATAGAAGGAACAGACAGTACACGTAAAATGTGTTCAAGGCGGATCTTCTGAGCCGAGCAAAACGCCGATGATTCTCTCCATAAGAGGCGGAGAAATGTTCCATCTGAGAATGAATCTGTACTTGATGGCGGCGAACGATGCGGTAAACTTTGAAATACACGATAAATGAGGTGATGAGACACAACGCAATGATAACAGTTATACCTGGGTAAAAGATAGCCTTACTCCATAGCCACATACTCGATATAAATCCAGAAAAAAGCCAAATCGTACCAGCCAATAAACTAGTTTTTTTAGGCGTGACAAGTGTTTGATATCTTAGATGATATTCAAGAGCGACCAAGCGATCAATGCCGATCGCAGATACCGTGAAAAATGACGCACCACACAAGCAATAGCCCATAACGTTATAAATTTTGCTGCTGATGCCATAAAAGCTATCAAAATTAGCCTTCCCCTCTACCAGAGCGTTCAAAATGTACAATGGCTGAGCAAGCAGTCCAACCGATAGATCTGTTAAGGCGAGGTTTGATAGTAAGATGGTGGATGGAGAATGCAATGCAGATGTTCTCGAAATGGCAACTAAAATCACCGCGTTTGCAACCATTGAAACTAAAGAAAGGGGGATGTTGAATACGCAGATTACAACGTTGAAGAGAGGAATGGACTCAGAACTGTCCTCCGTAGAGTTCATCGTAGAATTAAGGATTGGCAAAGTTGAAATCCGGGTATAGTTCAATGTTCCATACAAATGGTCTATTTAACTATGAGAAGCGTCGATGTGGGGCAAACTAAATAACAGAAAGATTAATCAATAGTTAAGGCTCCAATTTGTGTTTAAATGAAGATGCGCTTAGTTAAGATTGAGCCATTTTGCCATGAAGCATAGCAACCTTTGTTCTTCTAAACAATTTATTGGTTCCCTGCGCATTATACTCACCTTCCAGATGTCTGTTTTTAAACCAAGGGTGGTAAGTTTTCATAGTAATGTTTTGAAACGAGTTCAATTCTGAAAAAAGGTGCCGTTGTCACAAAACCAGATGTTTTTCTTTCCAGTGAGAGATGGGATTAATTTTAGACGAAGTTCATAAAACGCTATTGTTGTGTTCTTGAGCAATAATTCTCAGCGTTTTCAAACTCGAATTCCTCAGCCATTTTTCGGTAAAATATTGACCATAAGGTTTTAAATTAAAATTTTCCCTGACCTTGGTTTTACCAAGAGATCTTGCATTTTACTAAAACTTCTGCGTTGAAAGCTTTGAAACGCCAAAGACGTAATTTCAATTTCACGTTAAAGAAGTATTTCAATTTGACATTTTCTATGTCGGAATCAAAATTTTAACGTTTGTACGACGTAACAGTCAGCACATTCTTTGCTGGGGTAAAACAAATATAATTTCTCGATCCATGATTAGTCTCTTTTAAAATACGTGCACCGAAAGTTATATTCTTTTGCAGAAAGTAATGAATATCATTTATTGGCATGATGTGCCGAGTAAAGCGAAAAGAATCAATTTCGTTAAAGGAAAAAAAAATTGAACAAAGCAAGCCAATTTTATTCAAATGTTTTCCCACTAAGTTCTGTGTTTCACAGCCCCCGGCCGGACCTAAACGTTTTCGTGCCTTTTACTAGAAATTGTGGATTAGAAAACAAAAACAAAAAAACCTTCTCATACTCATGTGCTTACTATCAAGTAACGTTACAAGGCTGTCAATTTTTTTTTATCGATCTCACTAGTTCTCCACCCCTCCCTCTGAATTCCATTTTGGTTAAATGAACCTGCCCTCCACACTCCGAATAAGAAGGAGAGAAAAGAAGAATAGGCTACGGTGCTTGTGAAATTAATAGCGTCCTTTTCCTTTGCTTGATCAGTAACTCAATAACCAGTTAGTGATCACACCTGCTGGGCTCCTTTTAAGGACATGCGCAGCCCACCTCCCCTCAAGAAAAATGAACGGTCCCTAATAAATAACTCGATCCACGTTTTAAAGTCATCATTTTCAAAAGCCTTCATTTTTCAGTATTGTTTAGGCATAGGTTAGGATATGAAATCTTCATTTTCTCTCATATTAAACGATGTCTGTTTACAGAATACCAAGCTACAATCTTGGGCGAAACCAGTTGAGAAAAAATGGCGAATAGGGCCCTCCACCACACCGCACCTCCCAACTCAGTGTTGCTTTGAAGGTCAGTCGGTGACGATTACCAAGCGTTTCTTACCGAAGCGGCCGAAAAACAATGATAAGGCTGAGGATGACTGAGTTGTTGATGTATGAATGTAATATGGAAATTTGTTGTCCAAAAAAAGTCTTGTCCAAGATTGAAGATTTCGGTTGTTGGTGCCCTCTCCATGATTACAGGATCGTAATAAACATGGACGGGCGAATGGCACCTGCTACCATGTCATAAGAGTGGACTTTGCAGCCCTGAGAATTGCCCGGTCAAAGATTTCTGGTTTGCTCACCAACTGAATGTTACCAGGGGAACATTATAAGCCTTACAATATGTATTCCTGTCGTAACAGAGCTAGACTGAGCTGATGTCTGCTAGTAGCTATAGATATCTACCCAGCGTAGAGTGACATGATGAGGATGCAGGACTGTCTAATGCTGAATTGAAAAGTAGCCTGGTAATATCTGATGTCTACCTGACTACTACTATATTGTGAGTGCTACGCACAGGGTTTTACCACTGCAAATGACATCTGGAACACGTACTGGAAGAATTGTTGACATTGTTTCCTGTACATTCAGATAAATACGTGAGCGCTGAGATGGAAGGTACTGATTTCTCATGGTCCCATTCTGTTCAAATATCAGATCGTAAACATAAAGCTGATGATGAACAAAGATGAATCAATATGTGTGATGTGTATAAGTGTGGGGCGGGGAGAGATTACGTTCATGTACGATTTACAGCAAAGATGTTGATCTTTTTGAGACAAAGAAAACCGCCGGCAAAATAATAAAAGAGCCAAGTGTATCTAACCCAATTGGCTAAGAGTGCACCTCCATTTAGTTCAAGTTACGCCACAGAAGCGAACACTGTAGTTTCAATACTGTATTTTCTCAAATAAAAGCTCTCCCTCTGGTAAAGGCTCCTTATTGTAGGGAAACCTCGTACCACTCCTGACCAAAGAAAGGACGTTAGAAACAGTCAGAATAGTGGAAAAGTGCACGACGTCCATAATTCGTGCCAAGGACAAAAAATAAATGGAACAGTTTGTTGATGTTTTAAAAAGACACATAAAATTTCAAATGATCGAGATCTCTCGGCGTTTGTTGAAGAAAAATAGGGTATTTTTATAAGTTGCAACAGTGTCAGCGTTACAACAAAACATTGATTTAATTAACATTAGCTTAGAATAGGTTAAGACACGGTTCTTGATGTTGACTTGATTCTTTATTCACAAATTATGGTTCTCTTGTTAAAAATTGTCTCATATAATTTATGTACAAGGTTTTTCTAGGTTTTAAATTTCGTTTTAATTTAGTTTCTGTGTAGTTTTGACTATCGAACTAATCAAAGTTTTTAAACAATAGGCCAGCTGAAGTTAAACATTTTATTTTAAAATTACCGATATAATTTCCTATGTCAGTTTACTGAGTGTTGGCCTTGGCTAACCTATTTTACAAGAATTATCACTTTTAAGAAGAACAATAACCATGCTTTAGTTAAATTGACTTAATTGGTGTACATCTTTATATATTGACTTAATAGAATAGACCAAAGCTTATTACAATTAACTTTTGGCCTGAAATTTCTGACTTATTTTTTCCTGGCACCAGTTGTTCAAAGCCCGGTTAAGCTAATCCTGGGTTAACGTGAACTTCGACTAATCAATGATGAATCTTCAAAAGGATTTAGTTTTGTTCCTCAGTTTTGACTTAGACTTTTCTATACCGCTAGCTTCAAACCAGGGCCGTACAAAGCGGGAGGCAGAGCGGGCAGCTGCCCCCTCCAGGAAAACTCTTTTTTTTTTCTAACAAAGTGTTTGAGTTCGCTAAGCTTTTTCTTGTAGGTTGTCCCAAAATCACAAGAAAATCAACTAATTAACTGAAAAAATATTCCTACAATGAGCGATGAGAATTCTAAATGATTATTTTAGAAAATCTTTCAGGGGAAAAGCCAGTAGGAGTTTTCTTATGAAAATAACGATTTTGTAATTTGGGCTGCCTGTGGTTTAGAATTTGATTATGCCACTTCTGGGCGCATGTTTTAGCCTTTTAAATGTAGCTTACATGATTATCTTTTTCAGGGCTAGCTTAGCTTTCAAGCCTGCAGGACACCCAAGTATTCGTAGCGGGTTTAAAGGATTTGAGAGAGCCTTTGATTTAACCATCGTATGTTCAACATCGCAGGTCACTTGTGCCTGATGAGTTTTGATTTTCCTCCTTTGAATTCTCTTCATTTTGCATATGACCTCTTATTCTGTGTTCAACGACGGTGTTTTTTTTGCCACATAGGGCATTTCTGCTAGGTTTGGTTTGGCTCGTTTAAGTGCATGATAGTTTTAATGGCTTTTCTTGTTGAGATTTGTGAAATGTTAGGACAGGAATTAATCATTGCTTGCCGATTGAACGTGCAATAAACTTCATTTTGTAGTTGTTGTAATATCAGGCCCGGCTATTAGATTTTGTCACAAGGTGTTGTGTTTCTTAGCACGGCTATTTGGTTTTTTGGTTCTCTAGTAATCGTTGTAGCGTGTTATAGAGCTATGCACTGTGTCACAGTAATAAAAGGCTTGAATTGTACTTAAATCATGGCTGTGATTTTGCAAGTGCTTCGCTCCACTTGTGCGTTTGAATTGTGGCGCTCAGCGGTTTCCTCCTTTTGTTTTCGACTGTTTTAAATTTACCATGAATGAGAGGCAATGTTTGGCTCAAGCTAAACAAGGTCTTTATGTCATAAAAATTCATGAAAATTTAAGACAAAAAGCATCGGTGTGTGTGTGTTTTTTTGTTTAAAGGTCTTTGAGGCAACTTTCTGTGTAGGGGTGAAAACAAAAAGGTCCAACTAGAAACCTTTGCCTGTGTGCGGGAGACCCCTAGCTATGAGGGGTGTGCGGAGTTTGCCCAGGCAGGCAAAAAATCCTACGTACGGCCCTGGTATCTGTTTGTTATGTGATGCGATGATGGTCTTCATGTTTGGCATGCATGAGCAGCTGAGTTTTAATGTGTCTGTTGAAGATCTTGTTTAATGGAAGGTTCTTGGGGAAGCATTTGTCGCCGATGGATAAAAATTTCTGTACAATTGACAATTGTTAAATCTCCTATATTTAGCATACATTGACATAAACAGTCTAATATCAACTTATCAATATTAGCTCAAATTCTTTTACTCAGATGTATTAACGATATGAAGCATGACTTAGCCAAATAAAGCTCTGTGAGCTCTAGGGCACAAATTCAAGAAGTTTGTTGACATAACGGTTTCCTTCTTGAACAAATTCAAAAACTGATGAAAAAATTGCAAGTACGTTCGCATAATTTGTCATGCGTGATGTATTCCTTGGCCCGCCAATTTTTTTGAACGTGCCTTGTTTCGCGTTTCGTAATAAAAATGCTCCGCATGATAACCCATGAAGGTTCAGGATTTTTCCGGCGGAGGAATCAAACACGAGAATTGTCATCGCAGGACTGAGTGTGACACGATAGCGATCGCGTCACCGATTACATCTCTATAAAGTCAAATTGGAAAATTAAGTCTACTGAATTGTGATCACCCAAATCAGAGCTATTCAGCGGTACTTTCTTTTGGGGCTATTTTGATGTTTATTATGCGTAGTTCGAGCTTTTAAGTCTCTGGATGAAAACCTAAGGCGTGGACATTAAAATAAAAGCTAAAGAGCAGCAGTTTTCTCAAACGTGGATTTCGGCATTTCTTAAAGGTGACCTTTGAAAGTTAAAACGGGTTAATAGATCCTATTCACCTAAACATCGAGCACCTCTGTTGTCCTATTATTCCAAGCGTTCACTGAGTCAGAAACTGTCTCTCTTTTCCCCTCTTCCTCAGCGTGCACTTGCGATCGATCGTTCGATTCGACATGACCATTCTTCTGCTGTGAAACATTCTCGTTGCTTGCGGGGAGGTCTGCATTCGAATCTTTGGAATTCTTTGAACTTTCTGAGCATTCTGCAACATCTTGCGAAGGTCCCGAAGAAAGCTGCAAAACCTCACTATACTTTTCTGTTTCGATTTCGCATTCGCGTTTTGCATGCCCTCCATCTACATCATCTTGCGTGGAGTTAAATTAATTCGCGTGCTGCGCGTGCGGACAAACCTTTTAAAGGTTCATGATTTCTCACACAACTGTCACCCTCGCTAGTTTGCTAATCAGACGAAACCGAATGCACCATGTTCAAGCTACCTCCTCTTCTCTTATGCTATATCCACGGGCTTTAATCCTTACGTTTTCGCTTTCTTCGCCACTTGTCATGCTAATCTAACGACTCCAGAACCCTCTCTGCGCTAAGGGAGACCGTTCACGAACGCTTCACAACCGACGCCAAATGTTTTGATTCGAAAGAATTGCGACTCGCAGAATACATCGGGGAAAGGGAGGGAGAGCTAGGGAAGCGAAAAAAAAATGAGGGACTTCGGGGACCTCCCTCCCCTTCCCCGATTACTTAACTCCGTCGGCGCCTCACGTCCCGAGTACAAAGAACGCGAAGAATTTAATAACGCGACCGAAAACTTAATTCGTGCCGCCCGAGTACAAAAAACAAGACCGAGAACAATAACTCGTGGCCCGAAGTCTTATCCCTCGGCCCATCGCGACCCCCAAAATAAAAAAGAATTTAATAACGCTACCAAAACCTTAACTCATGCCGCCTTACGGCCCGAGTAAAAAGCAGAGGAATGGAATCCCTTCCAGGAGCGGCAGTAGTACTTCTAGTTGCTCTGTGCTGGGTATTCTGTGATTGACCAGTATCATATCCAGAGGGGGATAAGAGTAAAAATACGCCTAGTCACTTGATGCTATAATAATAATAATAATAATAATAATAATAATAATAATAATAATAATAATAATAATAATAATAATAATAATAATAATAATAATAATAGTAATAATAGGAATATCTAATTCAGAGGTTTTTGTCACTTGAAGGTGGGAATCCTCTGATGGACTTGCATCTCATTCACGAGAGAGTGATTCTACCGTACTCCTTGTCATTTCATTCTGGGTATCCTGTAATGGACTAGCATCCCAGTGAGCCGGGTAATTCACGAACGAGGCTCCACTGTTGCGTCTTGCAGCCTCAAAATCTGTTTAACCGCTCTGCGCACCTCAGAGATTCGCCAGCAGTACAACACAGGGTTCAAAGCTGAATTCAGAGAAACCACAGTTGCTGTTACTGCGTAACCTTTACTGAGACCATGAGGTATTACCATACCTGTTATTAAGATCGATAAGTAAGGAAGATAACATAGAAGGAACAGACAGTACACGTAAAATGTTTTCAAGGCGGATCTTCTGAGCCGAGCAAAACGCCGATGATTCTCTCCATAAGAGGCGGAGAAATGTTCCATCTGAGAATGAATCTGTACTTGATGGCGACGAACGATGCGGTACACTTTGAAATACACGATAAATGAGGTGATGAGACACAACGCAATGATAACAGTTATACCTGGGTAAAAGATAGCCTTACTCCATAGCCACATGCTCGATATAAATCCTGAAAAAAGCCAAATCGCACCAGCCAATAAACTAGTTTTTTTAGGCGTGACAAGTGTTTGATATCTTAGATGATATTCAAGAGCGACCAAGCGATCAATGCCGATCGCAGATACCGTGAAAAATGACGCACCACACAAGCAATAGCCGATAACGTTATAAATTTTGTTGCTGATGCCATAAAAGCTAGCAAAACTAACCTTCCACTTTACCAGAGTGTTCAAAATGTACAATGGCTGAGCAAGCAGTCCAACCGATAGATCTGTCAAGGCGAGATTTGATAGTAAGATGGTGGATGGAGAATGAAATGCAGATGTTTTCGAAATGGCAACTAAAATCACCACGTTTGCAACCATTGAAAAAAGAGAAAGGGGGATGTTGAATACGCAGATTACAACGTTGAAGATAGGAATGGACTCAGAACTGCCCTCCGTAGAATTCATCGTAGAATTAAGGATCGGCAAAGTTGAAATCCGGTTATAGTTCAATGTTCCATACAAATGCTCTATTTAACTGTGAGAAGCGTCGATGTGGGGCAAACTAAATAACAACAGAAAGATTAATCAATATTTTAGGCTCCAATTTGTGTTTAAATGAAGATGCGCTTAGTTAATATTGAGCCATTTTGCCGTGAAGCTT
The DNA here is from genome assembly GCF_977016875.1 of Pavona decussata. Lineage (NCBI taxonomy): Eukaryota > Metazoa > Cnidaria > Anthozoa > Scleractinia > Agariciidae > Pavona > Pavona decussata. The sequence continues at coordinate 315,827 of NW_028145544.1, forward strand.
AGCAACCTTTGTTTTTCTGAACAATTAATTGGTTCCCTGCATTATACTCACCTGCCAGATGTCTCTTTTTACACCAAGAGTGGTAAGTTTTCTTATTAATGTTTTGAAACGAATTCAATTCTGAAAAAGGATGCCGTCGTCACAATACCAGATGTTTTTCTTTCCAATGAGAGATGAGATGAATTTTAGACGAAGTTCAGTAAACGCTATTGTTGCCTTCTTGGGCAATAATTCTTAAAATGTTTTCAAACTCGAAGGTTTTGAATTAAAATTTACCGTGACCTTAGTTTTACCAAGAGATCTTGCATTTAATGAAACGTCAAACAAGTAATTTCAATTTGACGTCAAAGAAGTATTTCAATTTGACATTTTCTTTGTCGGAATCAAAATTTTAACGCTTCATTTAAGTCAAGCTCTTCGAGATGTCCCCATGGGGTAAAACAAATATAATTTCTCGATTCATGATTGGTTATATTCTTTTGCAAAAAGTAATGAATATCATTTATTGGCATGATGTGCCGGGTAAAGCGAAAAGAATCAATTTCGTTATATATATATATATAAAAAAAATTGAACAAAGCAAGCCAATTTTATTCAAAAGTTTTCCCACTAAGTTCTCACTGAGTTCTGTGTTTCACAGCCCCCATCCGGACCTAAACGTTTTCTTGCCTTTTATTAGAAATTGAGGAAAGAAAACAAAAACAAAAAAAAAATTCTTATACTCATGTGCTTACGATCAAGTAACGAGAGAAGACCGTCAGTTTTTTTATCGATCTTACTCGTTCTCCACCCCTCCCTCTAAATTCCATTTTGGTTGAATGAACCTGCCCTCCACACTCCGACTAAGGAGGAGAGAAAAGAAGAATAGGCTACGGTGCTTTTCAAATTAATAGCGTCCTTTTTCTTTGCTTGATCAGTATTTTAATAACCAGTTAGTGATCACACCTGCTAGGCCCCTTTTATTTTCTATGTACCCTCCCCTCCCGTAACAGCCATTTTCTTTAGGGACATGCGCAGCCCACCTCCCCTCAAGAAAAATGAACGGTCCCTAATAAATAACTCGATCCACGTTTTTAAGTCATCATTTCAAAAGCCTTCATTTTTCGGTATTGTTTAGGCAGAGGTTAGGATATAAAATCTTCATTTTCTGTCATATTAAACGATAAATGTCTGTTTACAGAATACCAAGCTACAATCTTGGGCGAAAGTAGTTGAGAAAAAAGGAGAATAGGGCCCTCCTCCACACTGCACCTCATTCGAGGAAAGTAGTAAACCTTCACTCTCCCCTCCCCCTCAGGAAATGTTGATTTGAAGGTCGGTGACGATTACCAAGCCTTTCTCACAGAAGCGGAAAAACAATGATAAGGCTGAGGATGACTGAGTTGTTGATGTATGAATGTAACGGTGAAATTTGTCCAAGATTGAAGGTTAGTGTGTTTGAAACTGTCGGTTGTTGGTGTCCTCTGCATGATTACAGGATCGTAATGAATATGGACGAGAGAGTGACACCTGCCACAAGGTAATAAGAGTGGACTTTCAGCCCTGAGAATTGCCAAGTAAAAGATTTCTGGTTTTCTCACCAAGTGAATGTTACCAGACGTACATTACAAGCCTTACAATATTTATTCCTGGCGTCACAGAGCTAGACTAAGCTGATGGTCTGCTAGTAGCTATAGATATGAGGGACTGTGTAATGCTGAATTGAAAAGTAGCCTGGTAATATCTGATGTCTAGCTGACTAGACATATTGTGAGTGCTACGCACAGGGTTTAACCACTGCAAATGATATCTGGAACACGTACTGGAAGAATTGTTGACATTGTTTCCTGTACATTCAGATAAATAAGCGAGCGCTGAGATGAAAGATACTGATTTCTCATGGTCCCATTCTGTTCAAATATCAGATTACAAACATAAAGCTGATGATAAACGAAGATGAATCAATATGTGTGATGTGTACAAGTGTGGGGCGGGGAGAGATTACGTTCATGTACGATTTACAGCAAAGATGTTGATCTTTTTGAGACAAAGAAAACCGCCGGCAAAATAATAAAAGAGCCCAGTGTATCTAACCCAATTGGCTAAGAGTGCACCTCCATTTAGTTCAAATTACGCCACAGAAGCGAACACTGTAGTTTCAATATCGCATTTTTTCAAATAAAAGCTCTCCCTCTGATAAAGGCTCCTTATTGTAGGGAAACCTCGTACCACTCCTCACCAAAGAAAAGACGTTAGAAACAGTCAGAATAGCGGAAAAGTGTAGGAGGTCCATAACCGTGCCAAGGACAAAGAATATAAGGAACACTTTGTTGACGGCGTTTGTTGGGAGAAAAATACGGTATTTTTGTAAGTTGCAACAGTGTCAGCTAAAAATACGTCAAGGCACGGTTCTTGATATTGCCTTAATTCTTTATTCATAAGTTATGGTTCTCTTGTTCAAAACTGTCTCATATTACTGTCTGTTAACAAACATAATTTATGTACAAGGTTTTTCCACGTTTTAAATTTCGTTTAAATTTAGTTTCCGTGTACTTTTGACTATCGAACTAATCAAAGTTTTTAAACAATAGGCTAGCTGAAGTTACACATTTTATTTTAAATTACCGATATAATTTTCTATGTCAGTTTACTGGGTGTTGGCCTTAGCTGACCTATTTTAAAAAAATCATCGCTTCCAAGGATAAAAATAACCATGCCTTAGTTAAATTGACTTGATTGGTGTACATCTTTATATACTGATTTAATAGAATAGACCAAAGCTTATAACAATTAACTTTTGGCCTGAAATTTCGGGCTCATTTTTTCCTGAACCATTGATTGTTTTTGATTGATGGGATAGAGGGAGTCATTCTGATTGTAAATGAGCTACTTTCATTTTATTTTTAAATCAGTAAGACATCCTCGACTAACAAATAAGACATCCTCGACTAAACGACAAATCATGCAAGTAGCCAGAGGCTGCAATAAAATAGTTACGCGTTTTGAATAGACATTTTTACCGCCATAAATCCTCCGGTCAAAGAGCGGATAACTTGAACCCGGCTTTGAATAAATCACATTCCTGTGAATACAATTCATTGGTTTGAGTACATTTTGTGCTGGATAGCAGCTCAGTTAAATCAACTGGTGGGTAAAGTAATCTGTTCTATTGCAGAAAGGTGCAGCCAAGGAATCAATTTCCTTTTTGAACTTTCCATTTAAGGTTATTAGTCAAACACAAGAAAGGTGTTTATATGAAATAGGGTGTAACCGTGGAAATACGCCATATTTATTTTCTGTGCCACGAGGCAACTGAGAATATCATACTAACTGACCACTTTACTGGGATTCTAGTTCCCCTTGACTAGATACTCGAGACAGTTTATTCGCTGGCACCTCTCTTTAGACATGTTATATATCAAGGAGTGGCGAAAGAAGGAAGAGCTGTTTGTAAGGATACAATCACATGATCTGATCTGTGAACTAACAGGATACCGGTACGACATACAGGGCTCGAATTAAATTCCTACTACTGAACTGATAACATCAACAGAACTAATTTTCTCTTGATAACATTCATGTAAAAAGCAGAGGAATGATATCCCTTCCAGGAGCGGTAGTAGTACTTCTAGTTGCTCAATGCTGGGTATTCTGTGATTGACCAGTATCATATCCAGAGGGGGATAAGAGGAAAAATACGCCTAGTCACTTGATGCTAGACATCCTTTGATGAACTAATTTTCCGGCCATCCAAGGGGTAGGGGGCAGCAATACTCCATCCTGCTTCATGCTGGGTATCCTGTGATGCACTAGCATCACATCTAAGGGGGAGTAGCTATACTCCTGGTTGCTTCATGCTGGGTATCCTGTGAGGGGTAGTACCTAATCCAGAGTCAAGTAAAAATAATTTTTGTCACCTGAAGGTGGGTATCCTCTGATGGACTTACATCTCACGAGAGAGTAAATATACCGTACTCCTTGTCACTTCAAGCTGGGTATTCTGCGGACTGATGGACTAGCATCCCAGTGAGCCGGGTAATTCATGAACGAGGCTCCACTGTTGCGTCTTGCAGCCTCAAAATCTGTTTTACCGCTCTGCGCACCTCAGAGATTCGCCAGCAGTACAACACGGGGTTCAAAGCAGAATTCAGGGAAACCACAGTTGCTGTTACTGCGTAACCTTTACTAAGATTTTCGTCTGTTACCAGATCTGTTATTAAGATCGATAAGTAAGGAAGATAGCATAGAAGGAACAGACCATAGACATAAAATGTGTTCAAGGCAGATCTTCTGAGCCGAGCAAAACGCCGGTGATTTTCTCCATAAGAGGCGGAGAAATGTTCCATTTGAGAATGAATCTGTACTTGATGGCGGCGAACGATGCGGTACACTTTGAAATACACGATAAATGAGGTGATGAGACACAACGCAATGACAATAGTTATACCCGGGTAAAAGATAGCCTTACTCCATAGCCACATACTCGATATAAATCCAGAAACAAGCCAAATCGCACCAGTCAATAAACTAGTTTTTTTAGGCGTGACAAGTGTTTGATATCTAAGATGATATTCAAGAGCGACCAAGCGATCAATGCCGATCGCAGATACCGTGAAAAATGACGCACCACACAAGCAATAGCCCATAACGTTATAAATTTTGCTGCTGATGCCATAAAAGCTAGCAAAACTAGCCTTCCACTTTACCAGAGTGTTCACAATGTACAATGGCTGAGCAAGCAGTCCAACCGATAGATCTGTTAAGGCGAGGTTTGATAGTAAGATGGTGGATGGAGAATGCAATGCAGATGTTTTCGAAATGGCAACTAAAATCACCGCGTTTGCAACAATTGAAGCAAGAGAAAGGGGGATGTTGAATACGCAGATTACAACGTTGAAGATAGGAATGGACTCAGAACTGTCCTCCGTAGAATTCATCGTGGAATTAAGGCTCATGGTTGAAATCCGGGTATAGTTCAATGTTCAATACAAATGCTCTATTGAACTATGAGAAATGTCGATGTGGGGCAAACTAAATAGCAACATGAAGATTGCATTTTTAATTAATACTTAAGGCTCCAGCATGCGTTTAAAAGAAGAAGCGCTAAATTAAGATTGAGATTCATGTTCTGAAACTTAAACAACCATTGTTCTTCTCAAGAATTAATTGATTACATGCATTAAACTGTATCCTCTCACCTGCCAGAGGTCGTATTTTACACCAAGGGTGGTAATTTTCATATTATTATTTTGAAAGAAATCCATCATGAAAAAGATACCGTTGTCAAAATATTAGACGTGTTCCTTGTCAACGAGAAATGAGATAAAGTTCAAAGTTCAGAAAACGAAAACGCTATTTTGTCGTGTTCTTGGGCAATAATACTTAATGTTTTTAAACTCAAATTCCTCAGCATATTAAGGTTTTAAATTAAAATTTATGCTGACCTTGGTGTTATCAAGTATTGACCAATCGAAAATTCGTTATCAGTGTAAAACTAAAAGCTATTTCACAGAGTTCACAGCAATAGCTTTTTAGAGCCAATTAAACTTGCTACCATTTAACTAAAACTTCTCCGTTAAAAGCTTTGAAACGTCAAAAAGTAATTATTTTAATTTGACATTTTCTTTGTCGGAATCAAAATTGTTTAATGTATGCACAGTTATGCACGGTATACGACGCAACAGACACCACATGCTTTGATGGGGTAATACAAATATAATTTGATAACATGATTCTCTTTCATAATACGTGCACCAAAAGTTATTTTCTTTTGTAGAAAGTAATCTCTCTAACCTTTGATCAACGTTCAAGACTTTTCAATTTGATTTCATAGACTTAAAAATTTCTGCATTTTATTTTCTCTTTTGCTTACTTCAACATTAAAAATTACCAGGGTCCCTACCATTCCATGTAAACCTTGTAGTATTTTTCAAATGGAAACTATTGAGGTACCTTCTTGTGAGTTTATCATGTTGTTCATCGTGTTTCTAACTTTTGAATCTGTCAATGAAATCCTAAAGTGTGCTATCAAGCCAGCTAAAAGAGGTAGTGTCGACAGCTTGATCGCAGTTCGGTTTTTTGGTCCTGAAAAGAGCTTACAAAGATTCAGTTTAAAATAATTACCCGCGCCGCGCTACAAAAGTTATTAATGAAATGTGTTTTCTACTTGATCGAGCCCTCTTCTCCTCACTCTATGTTTCACTGAATAGTGAATAGCACAAATTCCTTTCTCATTCGCCCTGTGCTGTTCCTGGCCTTGTTGGCACCGTTGCGGCTTCAACATTTCGTAAAGAAAAACAGTTCGTAATCGCAATGCCGGTTCAGCGTTCTTCTAGTGTATTTCGTTCACAAAGCCTCAATGAACGAAATTTCAGGTGAAATTAAAAGGGTTAAAATGGTACACTCGTGGCAAGACTGACAAAGATATTTCCTTTGTTGAGGCTCACCAAAAAGTTGTTCTTTCATGAAATACAATTTTTTGCTCGTAAATTACACCACAGGGTGATAATAGTGAAATTATGAGCAACAACTGGCTGCTACAAAAGGGCGAACATCATTGTTTTCAGGAGAAAAAAAAACGCTTCGAATTTTCAGCTGATTATATCTCTGTACACGCTTTACTATTTATAGCCGTGGGTCGAATAATTTTGTTTAAGTTCTTTCAGCGCTTGATGAGGAAAGAAAATTATGATAAAAGCTGAAGTCTTACGCCAACGTCTAGGCTCGATCACGCAATGAGTACGCCGCTTTTGCCGAAAATCCAAACTCTTCCGACAGATGACGAAGTTGAGGTGTTGCAGAGGAAACATAACGTTCAACTTTCTTCGGCATTTCAGCTATATATCCTCCGTATACAACCATGACATCGATCCTCGCATCGATTTCGAAAAGGCTTTCCGTGGGAAGTGTGGAAGCGAGCTTTAGAAATTCTCTAACGGTAGGCGAATGCGAGAATGGGTGTGGCATTACCAAGATAAAGATTGTACGTGCCGTAGTGTCAAACTGGTGCTAACATGTAAAAGACATTTTGTTCTAAGACTAACAGCTACTCAGAACGAAAAGTCACATTATTACCTCCCAAAACCAGCGGGGAAAAAATATCGCATATGTACGTTACCGTATCGTTTCATGTATAGCGTACGATGAGAGAAAACCAGCTCACATTTGGAGGCACCTGACTCATCATAAAAGCACAAAATGCAGGGTTGCTGGATGGGGTTTGTACTACAGTGACGATGATATTTGATATACTGGTTGCTTTCGACCAGCTGAGTATCATAACCTGTGTAGTGCGAGCTGTATTTTTCACTTGGCCTGTCCATATTCTCTTCATCAACGAAAGCGGAACGAATGCTTGCAGTTTCTAAACGCTCTTCAATCAGTTCTGTCTGTTTACTTCTATCCCATCGTCGCTGAACATCACCCTACCTCGCCTGCATTTTTGGGTTTGTGTTTGCTCCTTCCCATCAAGCCACACGGTCCGTTGCTCCTTCCCATCAAGCCACACGGTTTTTGTTTTCCCGCTCTCTTACATTTTTAACTGTCTCGTATTGATTCAAAAAATTCGAACGGGTTCTTTACTGAGGTAATTTTCAAGGGCTCTGGCAGATCTTCTAGTGACGCTTATTAGCCCCAGGAAGAAACAAATTACTCCAAAGAAAGCGTATACGACGTGCACAGAAACCTCAATAAAAAAGGCTTTCTGATACCTGCGCGTCATTTTAAGTCACCTGTATGAATGTAACATTTTAACACTGAATATAATCAATGATTTTTTTAGCACTGTTTTAACTGAAAGGCCTGGAAAATATCACAACAAAATTCCATGCCTTATCATATCCGGTCCTGGCGAATTCTGAAAATAAGTCCGCTTTGTTAGTATTGCTGTTACATTTGACCGTATAGATAATCACAATTAGAAACAATCTCATAATTTAACTGTTTATATTTCCTGTTCATCGCCGCAACCTGAGAAAAAATGCATGCTTGCATTGTGGGCTATCCTCAGGTAAATATCTATTGTAAAAGTCCAATATGAACTCTTCTGGTTTGAACCCAAACTTCTGATACAAAAGCATGGCTGGATTCGTGACGGATACATGAAGTGTGACATCTTTGCCCATGCAAGTTTGTATCAAGTGGTAAATCATGTAGGTTCCAATCCCCCCGCGGCGCCACTCGGGGTGGACTAGCACGAATGAGATGTACGCCTCGTTGTACTTTACATCCGGGACCATAAACGCAAACCCAATGACAAATTTTCTGCAAGATACGGAAAAATTGATTTTTGAAGCAATACATTTAAAAAAAGTACAACAGTCGAACTAATTTTATTGCACAAAGTGGGCAAGCCGATAACTTACCATTCAAATGAAAGCTACTGAGCAATATTTTCATGCGCCGCTGTTTGCTAAAATTTTAGTGCTCGTTTGGACAAAGAAGTCACCTTTAAAACGCTTTATCTCTAGCTTGTACTTACTTGTAAAGAACTACGCAGCTGAAGTCCGGGTATTGCAAACATTCGGACACTAAAACAGAAAGTATAACAGCATATTAATACTAGGATGTAATCTAAAATAACCGTGTGAGAATCGGATAGAAATAATTTCGTAACATCACAGAATTATCTCAAATTATACGACCTTGCAAGAGCTAAAAGACTTAACTAGCGTGATTTACATAATGGCTTAATTATAAGCCTCGTGATCTAGCGATGATCTAGAGACGATCAAGCGTAACAACATAATCCATAATGGAACTTACGATCGATTCCTGGCCAGAAGAATTCCCGGCACATGGCATTCACGGATGGAATGTGATGCGGCTGCACGTAGCAGTAATCAATAGGGGCAACTGGTGGCGGCCTCCAATCAGGCTCACTCCTTAACAAACAAATAGCACAAGTTTTATTTAAAATAAATAAAATATAATAAAAATAAATGACTTTATTAAAGTGTTGAAGTATTTAGCACCGTAGCTCTAATTGGGGACACTATAAATCCGTCAAATAAACTGAATTATAACAACAACAACCTTTATTTTCCTCATGATTAATTAGAAAGATAATTACAATTACATTCTTGTATAGTAAAATTTTGTTTAATTTATTTTGAATAATTTTGAGGTAGCGATTGAGAATGGAGGTCAAGTTAACCATCCGATTTTCTAGTTGGCCTCCATATTACGTAATGATGTTTAGAAATAAATGACAGGTGAGGAACCAAAAATGACGAGACTTAAAATAAAAAGAACTAAGGGAATAAGTTACAATAGCTAATAAAAGAAGATTATGACACAAACTGAACATAACAGATGAATCCCAAGTGGTGGAAGGCAAATCAGTTGGCTATTTACAAACTGTGGTCTTGGATTCATTTTAAAAACGGGGCTACCGTAACAGTTGTAACTTTAAAGGCCTGCTCTCGTAGACTTGAACCCAGGGCCTCCGGATTACAAGTCCGGCGCCCTAACCACTAGGCTAGGCCGCGTCCCATTTGGTAACATCACATTTTTGATAAAGGCCAGTTGTAATGGCATTTGTCTAAGCAGCCTTTCAGAGGGTCACACATATTGCTAGAAATGAGACCGACATGCAAGGCTTCGTTACGTTACAGTTACAGGCCACCCCAGTGTTTTTTCTTTCTTTCTTATTTTCTTTTGTTATCAGCTGTCAGCCCATTTATGTATTCTGGATCAGATATGCCAAGGCTGTTTTATTTTAAACCCTCAAAAGCTGTTACAGAAACACCAATTGTACGTTGGCATCGGGGCCACTAGCTTGTTCTAGGCTTTCCGAATGTGGTGGGCAAAAAGGTGAAAGGCAGTGAGTCCTCTCTCTTTTTTTTGCCTCTGTATTTTTTTCTCGAACAACCACCTCGCATACCCGAGTGATTAAAACGTGGTTCTACTCTACATTATCACTTGTGGCCGTTTAAATGAAAGCTCTTTAGTCTTTGGAGTTGATAAGTGGGTTAGTCATAGTGTCTCAAGAAACTGTGCTGCTGCGTCGGTGAGGAGTAGAAACGAAAGTTTGGTTTATCAACAGAGTTGATAACTAAAGGTAAATTGGCCACCGGAAAGAGATTCGAGTGCTGACGTTTCGAGCGTTAGTCCATTTTGGTATGTAAGTTAACTTGCCAGCTGCTGTGAGTGAACTAGTTACAGTAACAAACAGAGTTCAGAGCAACGATTCACAGGTCGCTGCAAACTCAAAAGAAAGTAATCTGAGAATTGTACCTGTGATACCGAGCGACAATCTCCTGTAACAGCTGTAACTTCCAAGGCCTGCTCTCATAGTCTCGTCGGATAAAAGGCTTCAGTATTCTAGACGTGTAGGGACTGGTAATAGGTCTATACAATGTCTGACTGTCACCACCAATGAGTCTTGTTAAGAATGAGCAAGCCCTGGGGCGAGAACTTGGAAGCATTCGAGGAGAGGCCTAAAAAGGAGGCAAAATACAACCGGCTTCATTTTATGCGCAGTCACCTAGATACGTCACTGAAATGTGTTTTATGTTCACAACACGGGCGTTCTTCTAACAACGCTACAAAACACATGAAATCATAGCACTAATTGCCCATTAGCTTACACATGACAATTTGACAGCGCCGCAAAAATTGCTTTCAAATCGAACGTAAAACCGCCCATGGACATTTGTAAACAGCCCTCACTAGATGTAGTTGAATCATGTAAATAAACTGACAGCTGGCATTTATAAATATCGGGCTAATCAACCCAAAGTCAGTTCACTGCGTTACTTGACTGACAAAGAAGGCATGGACTCACAATCCCGTAGAGCTCTAATCATCAAGTCTGTTATTGAGTCTGCAAAGTTTCTTACCAAATATCTATCAAGGACATGCCCTGTTGTGCCCATGGTTGTTGTAGCAGTATCCTGTCTTGGAGATTTTCTATGAATCTCATCTGCAACCTCTGATGACACAGTATGATTCTGTCACAGAGAAAACAAGTGCAAAAGGTCAAGAGTAAGACAATTTAACAACAGTGATCATTGCTCTGCTGTAGAGAAGGCCAACACAAGCTTCTCTCTGTCATTCAATGGCTGATTTAACACATTAATCTTCACTCTAAGTCAATGCGTCAGTTTCAACTTCACTATAGAAAAAAAACTGATCATAACACCAAGCAGTGATTATACAGTATCGTTTAAAAGTTAGTTGATATTCTCTTGCGAGTCTCAATCTTCGACTCGATCCTTGATACTCAAATACACGAGAATCAAGTATCAGGATCGAGGCTCAGTAATCGAGAATGAAGTCGAGGATCGAGTCTGGCGAGGCCGAGAAAGTAATGCGCTTGTCGCTTCACTAATTCCTTGACAAACTTAACACATAAATGTAATAAGCAACAAATAGATTGCAGTATAATTACCCAGGGAGAAAATTAAAAAATAACAAGGCAAAAATTAAAAGAAATTTATGTACTGTAAAAAAATATTGTTCTGAGATGCCCTGGGTGTCTTTTGTAGAGTAACCGCCTTAAGCTGAATGATGCATCCCTGAGAGCTTTCTTGATGTACCTTTACTCGTACAAAATTGTAGACAACAAACCCTATTGAGCAACAGATTGATTACTTACAAGAACGAAATATATAGGGACATGTAACATTTAGCACTTGTATGAATTTGTATTTACCTCAACTGGGACTACTCCATCAGGGGTTAACTGATATCTCAAGGTTGAATTAACAGCTTTGGAGACAGTCTTGTCCAGATCAAATACTTTCAGACCCTTGAATCTTTTAAGCTTTGTGAAAAAAAAATTGTAGTTAAGAGAGGTATATTGGTAGTCTATGTGTAGACCTACTTATATTGGTAAGGTGTTGTCAGGCTTTTAGATCAAGTCCCAGTAGTTCAAAGAGTGGATAATTTTATCCACTGGATAGGTCGCTATCCGGCAGATAAAATGTGTGCACGATTTCCCTGATAGTCCCATAATTTGTGGATAAAGTAGAAACATATGTCAAATTCAAGTATGGGATTGTGTGGAAAACTTGCCAAAAGCATTAGTTGGAGTACATCTGCTCCGCTAGATAGTGATTTATCCAGTGGATAAAGTTATCCACTCTTTGAACAACTGGGGCCAGAAAATCAGAGTAACAGTAGTTCAAGGCCGTTTGATCCCTTTGGGTTAGTACCCAAAAAGTTAGCTTTCAAAACCCTTTAGGACGACCAAATTGCCTTATCAACACAGTTGATAAAACCAAATACTAGTTTTCACCCTCCCACCAATGCAGCACCACAGTTTCTTTAGAAAATAATCCCTGATGTCTTCATTGTTGTGTAATGTTTCCTTTGACAAGAAACTTTGCTCAACGTCTTACCTCTCTCCCCCAGGGTGTATAAATAGGTAGCACCGAAAAAATGGTGGAGTAAACATATCAACGGAGTTGATAACTTAAGGTAAATTGGCCACCATAAAGAGAGGTTTGAGTACTGATGTTTCAAGCGTTGGCCCTGCGCAAGAGCAAATTCGCTCTAACAAAGGGGTAATGCTTGAAATGTCAGCACTTTAATCTCTTTACGGTGGCCAATTTACCTTTAGTTATCAACTCTGTTGATAAACTAAACATTCCTTTCTACTCTCCACTGATGTAACACCACAGTTTCTTTAGAAACTAACCCCTTAAACAAACAAAATTGACTAGTTTCCCATTCAAGAGAGAGCAGTAATATTTCTTTGCTCATGTTACAAAAACAGGATTAAGTTCATGCAGGCCATAGGGCAAAGCCCCAAAGTGCAACTTTACCACTAAACACTAAACAAGACAGCACAAAACAATGAATTCAATCAATAAACAGGGGAATGTAAAATACGTACCTGTCTCAAAACCAGTTTCCTTCTAAATCGTCTAGCCACTGGATCATGATACACTGCTCTGGGACAGGAATTTAATCTGAGCAACAGGTCTTTTTCTTTTTCTTCTGACACAAGGAACAGGCTTAAAGCAAAAAGAAAAGACCTCTTCAAAAAACTAAAAGTAAATGATAAATCAGCCAATATTTTGAAGATTCTTCTAGTCCAGCTTCAGAAACCCTTACAGTTTTATACTGACTTTCTGGCTAACGACTGACTTTAAGGCAGACTTATAGAGTGGTTTTTAACCAAGACTCAAAAGTATTTTCACACTTGCTTTGCTTTACTTTCCAATGCTCTTTGATTCATAAACAAAACTCACACCACTTTCTCAATCAGTGAGAAGCAGAACCAAAATCAATTGTGACTTGCTCGCACACATTTTCCCACACCTCTTGTTGGTTACGTGCGAGTGTATTTACTTTGGACTCTGATTGGCTTATCAAATTGTTTGTGTCAAATATGACTGGCTAGAGTAATAACTACTTTGGTTTTGGTTTTACAACACTCAGTTGAAAACTGCTTTACAGTCAACTCTCTCTTAACGGACACCTGGTGTTGGTCTCTGCTGTTTTTTCAGTCAAACTCTCTATAAAATGGACAACTCTCCAAGACAGACAACAGACACTTTGAACCTCCAACAGATACTTGAGAAGTGCTTTTTTTTAGCGAAAAATACTTCAAAATGGAAAGTTCTAAAGAAAGTATTTTTTAAAGCTAGATCTATTTCTAGACCTACCTTGTTTGTGCAAGATTGGTGGTAGTTTTTACAGGCTTGTTCTTGACCTTGGTATGGAGTGATTCAGATTGTTGGTTCTTACTTGACGTATCTGATGTAACAGTGGATGCCAAGGACTCTGTATCCTCAGCCCTGGATTCATCCTCTGTGCGGAATTCAGATTCTAAGGGTGGGGAGAGTAAAGAACTTTATAAAAAAAGACTCCTGAAAAATTGAACACAGCTGAAAAAAGGTTTTAACAATTTCCATGAAAAAAAGGGGGTTTGCAGAACCTTGGTTAACAGGTTAATGGTTTTACAGTGTACTTGTAAGTGCCCCAAGATGTGATCATTTTTAATTACATTGGCATGCCGATTAGCAATCAGTGGCAACAGTACTATTTTTAATAATTTGTAATAATATTTGTTATGAAAGGTTGCTAATTCCAAAGTTAGTTGTTTCCTTTCTGCATGGAGTTCTTGTTCTAAGGGTGGGTGAAGTAGAAGAAAACAGAAGAAAACCTTTACCCAGTTTGAATGAAACATGGCAGGCTTATACTGTTGTAATTATACAAACCTGGCTTTTCTCTTTCACCAGGAAAAAAGAGAGTGTTGTCCACATCATCATAACTTGTTGAGAAGAAGCTAGAGAAAGGGTCAAATCCTAAAACACAAGAGTTGACAGAGGAATTGAATATCTTGTTGCCAGAGTAAAATACAGGAGTTCATAAAAACACTATACATTACACATTGTCTCCCAAAGCCAAAGCAAACACGTGCATCCCATGGTGCAGCTGCATGCAGAGCACAAAAAACACATTATTTTAATAATCCTCTTGAAATACCTTCTTGTCTCAACTGAAGAATTACTTTGTGGCATGCAGCTGTATAATTCATGCAAGTGTATGGATGTCATACTTCTTGCTCAACTTAATGTATACTTTAGTGGGATGACGAGCCACTAACACCATCTCAGATACTCACAAGAAACAACCTGCTTTAGAAATGATAGGAACTCTGACAGCCAGTAGTAAATTATCATTAAAACCAATGTCAAGAGGAACTAGTTTCTGATCAAGTGCTTTGAGAAAGCATGTGTATGTTACATTATTTTGGTATTCTTAGCTACTGGCAAAGACTGAATACAAGTTTGTTCCAGAGGAGTAAAACTTTACCACTGTTTTCCAAAACTTTTGATGAGTTCAGTTGAATGCCTTTGAAGCAATATCAAAAACACTTTCTCAATCAGCTGGCAACTGAGGTTTCAACTCACAAATGTAGTGGGGAGGGGGTGGTTATAGGTAGTGTCTCTCAGTTTGAGAGCATCTCAGCTCCAAGCTTTGGGTATCATCGCATTTTAACTGACTTTGTACATACCTGAACCAGATTCCACAAGTTCACGCATGTCTTCTTCCGTCAATAGCTGGGTTAT
This sequence comes from Pavona decussata, assembly GCF_977016875.1. NCBI lineage: Eukaryota > Metazoa > Cnidaria > Anthozoa > Scleractinia > Agariciidae > Pavona > Pavona decussata. The sequence goes on from NW_028145544.1 coordinate 330,832, forward strand.
TAGATCATCACATTTACTGCTATCAGGAGTCAGTGATGACTACAAGGAATCAACAACAAAATACAATGGGTTAACTAGTTCTATTTAGTATAGCATTATAACTTAAGAAAACGAAATTGCACAGTAATTTTGTTAGCTCTTTTAGAGCCCAAATCTTAAACTGGTTAAGTGTTACGTCCCACACGTTACAATATCACTACTTGATCTAACATATGCATACACCTGTACAAGTTATTGAGCACAAAGAATAAATCATGATAATTGCATAAAACAAATTTCTTATACAAATTTTACCTGTGCTGTATTTTCTTCATTGTTTGGGGACTGTGTTTTGATTGCTGTTTGGTCTGTGTTACAGTTAGAGCTGAACTTTGCTTTAGATCCAGTAGGACTGTATCCTCCTTTTCTCTTACGTTTGTAAGCACTGCTTCCTAAAACCCATAATGCCATAAATTATTATTGATAATGAGCTAATCACTGCAACATGTTGGTCACCAAACTCAGAGCATGAAGGCATCTTTACAACATGAAGCCAACTAGATTAAGTGCATCAGACTACCAGTTTCTGATAGTTACACATAATTATTGCTGGTTAAATAAGTGGAAGACCATTCCAGTGAATTGTATACTATTATGTTGATTCCAGGAAGGTAAGGAGGTAAGGAAAGGAGTTGGGGTAGGGATGTGTCACAAGCTCAAAGAGCATGCACACAGGAAGGGGAGGGGGGGGGGGGTGGGAGTGCTGTATTGTTTGTTTCGCCAGCCCCTATGGAACACAATTTAAATGTCTGGTCTGAAAATGCTTTAATATTATACTTTGTGCACAAAATATTAAATGAAATTTTGTATCAAAAGCATTATTTTGTAGACATGAGCTTTCCATACCTGCTTCACTCAATTTAATCACTGGTGCAACATTTTCCTGTAAAGCCCACCATCCTGTCTCCTTGTTAAATTCCTTCTGTCCTGACTTAAAAAACTGTGGACATCCTGAAGACAATACACCAGCTACAGTGCTGGACCATGTGGAAGTCTTTTTCCTAAAAGTAACATTCATCCCATAATGGCATGAAAATGTATTGCAAATATAATTATTAAATAAATTACTCAATTAATAATAACAACTGAATTTTCAGTTATTTTATACAGTGCAGTGGAGTAAGTGAAACACTCGTGAAGACCAGCTACAGTAGTAATATTAAAATGGTGTGGTATGGTGGGGGATAACCCTCAGAGAACCATGTGAAAGTGATAGCCACACTACACAGCTCTGTGGTTAGTCTTCCTCACAGCCGTTTTTAGTGTCGTCACGCTACTCTGTGGTATGACCACTGCTTTCAGATGGTTTATTACAACTGCCAGTACTTGGGGTGGGGGGATGGGCTAGAGATCAACACTTACATTCTATTTTGGACCAAACTTTATGATGAATTTAGCACACTATTTGTTATTCCACTTTACCTAATTTGAGATAAACAAACCTACTTCATGCATGCATACCAGTTGTAAAAAGTCATGGAAAGGTGTTTGTTTGCAGTGCTCACTTTTTAGGAAATAAAACCATCCAATGTCTATCAATGAAGTGACAGATATCTTCTCTCCATCTAAAGTAGCCTTTACGTCCTCTGCTAGTTGAATACAGATTGTACAATGATAGGTACACAGCTTGGAGCCTGTTAGAACAAAAACCCAAATTATTGAATGATGTAATCTTTTTTTTCAAGTTTTTTCACCCTCCAAAACTTTCACTCTTAAAAATACTTGTTCTTACAGGAACCAGCGCCTACACATTTCATGTCACTCTGGACTCTACACCTCTGCAGGAGACTACAGGGTCCTGCAGAATACCATAGGCTCCTTTTCAACATCTAGCGAGATCTTACACAATGTGTAACATCCAAATATACAAGCTACATGTAAATAGCTACTTTCTTTATTATTTAAGTAATAATCAGGATCTGACATTTCTGTAAGTTAATCAATCCTTATGCCCCAATATCAACATGCACTTTCTCCTTATTGTTCTCCATTTATTTCTTATGATAGTAGTTGGGAGAATGTGTTTAATGACAGACCTTTCATCTTTTGTAATCATTTCCTTTTTTTCATGAACTGTATAAAGCTTATTCCAAAATTGCTTCCATTTTAATAATACTCTTTTGTTTGCATTCAAATTAACCCTTCTTGCCTTGTTTAAAGTAAAATGATCTTTTGATTCTTGAGAATAAGAATGAGGTAAGAAGGGCTAATTCGAATATGAACGAAAGAATATTAAAATGGTAGCCATTTTGGAATACGGTCTATGTTTGATCAAGTAGAAATATTATATGCTCATCACCATTGGGGCTGTATTAAGGGTTAAGGTAGCCTCCTGTGCAGGCACTCTTTGGGCTTGTCAAGTGCATTCCCTGCTCCCCCACGAATATTTATGGGGGAGGAATGCATGGCTTAGGATTTCTATTAGCGGAGATAATTAAAGGCTGTTGCTTTTTTTGTGAGCTCACCAGCTTATGTTCTGTCTGGTACAAGACTCTGAACCTTCCAAAGAACAAGATGCACAAGTCAAATCAAAGAATATATCTCCCACAAGCATGCTGGGCCTACCACTCTTTAGACAACCTGTCAAGAGCAAGTAAAAACAAAAGAAATGATGGATGATAATCAAAGGTTCTCTGTCAGTAAGAGGTTCATTCTTAATAGCCTTATGACTTAATACATAGTACAACAGCAGTTCTGAGGATCAAGTGGCCCTATATCCTGGAAATGTACCTTACAATACATGTGGATAAAAAAGGGCAATATATACAAAGAATACATGCGCCAGTGATTTACAACAGAGTTCATGATAAACTTACCAAAGTGAAACGTCCTTCTGCATAAAATACACTGCAGCATATTACTGTAAATAAAATTATAGTAAAAAATTAAAGGTTCTTTCCCACGGGGGGGGGGGGGGGGGGGGTACTCCCTTATATGGGCTATATAGGTATGTGCGGCGCCAAAGGGTATGGTTTTTCAGCTGCTTTGGTCATAAATAGGGTATCGATTTTAGCCATTTTGTCGCCATTTTGGTAATAAATAAGGTATCAATTTTTGCACTCTAGTCCTGAATTCGTTGGTTTTTTTTTTGTTTGAAGAAGCTACTCCTTCATCATGATGTTTACAGCAACTGTGTACGTACCGCAACGGCTTGTCATGCGCTCCGGTCACACGCTAGTCTCCAGGAGTTCTCGAACTGGTTATAAATAGGGTATCAAATTTTTGCTCAGGTCATAAATAGGGTAGGGGAAATCACAGATTTTGGTCATAAAAAGGGTAAGGGTTTTGGGAAGCGAGCTGCACACCCCTATCCAATTTTTTTGGGAGTACCCCCCCCTCCCCCCGGGGGTTCTTTATATCAGCTTCAGTTTATTTGCCAAACACAACAACACTGATAAACAAAACACTATTTATTAGTATGATAGATACAGATTGAATTGGAATATTTTGGAAAAACTATGTCAGTTAAGTTCACTTCAATCTTAAAGAAGAGAGAATCCAATTCAAGTTAAAAATTCCTGGGAGCAACATGATAACCCAGGGGTTAGGGTTAGGGTTAGAACCACTTCTGTTAGGTACTGAGTATTGGCCAGTAATGAACCACACCTAGCCTTATACACAGTACATGATTGCATTCTTGATTTCTCTAGCAGGTTTTTGCATTGCATTCGATTTCCATCATAGTTAGTACAGAGTATGTAAACCAACCTGTCCTTTGATCCATTGCAATAACAAATTTCTTCAGGTACCTCATATTCAGTTTCTAGCCCAGGATCTATCTCCTGTAGAAATATAAAATAGTGGAAGTCCATGATTTTAGACGCAGTTGCTTGCTTGATTTTGACTCTACTTAACACAGTACTGAGACATACAATCCATAAGATTTATTTTGGATCACTGTGGCTTCACACCACCAGAATGATTCCCATCATGCACTGGTAGCAGTCAAACCCAGCCCTTACTGGTCCTATGCCGTAGAAATATCAATTTCTGTCTAATTCGCAATATTCATAACGCAAACAACAGAAATTACATTTTCTCACAAAAACAGGATTCAAAATACAAGTTGTCATAAATCACAGAGATCGAACCAGAGGGTAATATGATCCCTCCTTCCCCCCCCCCCCCCCCCCCAAAAAAAAAAGAAAAAACAACTACCTGGGAGGCAATGATATTGTAAGAAGAAAAAACCTGCTGGTTGGATTCAGCTTTTATCCTGATAGAAGTATCGCTGATACAATTTACTGCACCCACCCAAAACTTTCTTATGAAGCATGGAAACAAGATAGCCTCCTACGCAGACATTACTCTTCGGCTCGTCACATCAGTACATGTTGTGTGATGAGCTAAAGAATGTCTGTGTAAGATGCTAGGAAACAAGAGGGCAGAAAATTAATGACTCAGACATTCTCATGGTGAATAACACTTATTTTCTCCTAACAGAAGTAAACCAACGGCATTGCAGTGATAGCAGATATTAGCTTCATAAACAAAATAAAGCTAATGAACAATTAATTTTATAGGACTAAGGAGTTACGAGGGACCGTTATTGACACGGTGTATCGGTGTATGACTGCATAATTCACAGTCCACCATTAAAAGAAACAGAGATATTAAAAAGTAAGGAGAATTTATATTTTGGCCTGAAAACATTTAATATTAAAATAAGGCTTTTATCAAATTCATCGACCTATTTGCGGCATAGAATAATGTAACAATGTAAGCTAAATATAAATTTGAGATACATGAACCCAAGATACTTTAAATAGTAGTGGCATTTCTTAGAATTCTGAAACAAAACCCACAACTGCCTTACCTCTTCGCCCATGTTGACAGTCAACCCACGGGGAGAGCTCTAAGCTTAATAATACGATACTTTTGATTGGTTCAGCTGTTTGCTGTTTCAAAAGGAACCAATCAAATTCCTTGTTATATCATTAACTCCTGGCTTAGTAACCAAGCCTAGGAAGGAAGTGCAAGCCGTTTTGGTGCAGAAGTGAAATTGATCTTTATTTCCGTCAAAATTCTCAATTTGCCTTTCGTTTCAGATGTCTAAAGAGCATTTAACTGCTTCTTTAGTTACATAGAAAGATTCTGATGTGGTGGTGCTTTGTATAAACATGCAAGTTTTTATAAGCGGTGGATACAAACAAAGTAAGTATAATATTTATCGTTGTGTTCGATTCAGATGAAGCGTTCGATAATTTCCTGATTACAAACAGCAATATTATGAATTAGTGTCCTCAGTGCAGGCACGTGTATATAATAACTCTTTATGAAGCCCAGAGAACTTTTACCACATTGTGTCAAATCGTAAGAGGATAAGTGGTTTTGCATAAGTAGATTTCACAAGCCTTAAGGTAAAGGTGATACCAAGTATTTGCATTGTCTCCAATGTAGACAAATTAACACAAGGAAACGAAAACAAGAAACGAGAAAAATGTTATATTTCGGCAAAATGTGTGCCTCCACCAGAGTAAGTTGAAACAAAAAGCAAGCGAATTTAAATGTTGGAGAGGTGGTGATCCGCAAAGATCTCAGAAAGTGTCATTATATTAGAAAGCTTAGTACACAAACGTTCCAAAGCATGAAATTCCCCAACCCTCGTTTGGGTATTAAACGAGTTAACACATTTGAAAAATTTTAGGGTCCTGTTGTAACTCTCAACAGAAATAACATGATGTTTAATGTAAAAACTAAGCATACTTTTCAAAAGGGAACATGAAGTAAGACTTAAATGCAAGGTCTAATGTGTAAACTTTTCAAGGGCCTTCCATGCTTGACATGTTATAATTATGCAGGATGTTACATATCAATAATTCCAATAGTCGTTATAAAATGATTGTTGTCAAATGATAAAAGTCGATGCTAATCAATTGACAAATATCAGAAATCAATCAAAATCAAACGTACGATTTCTTGTGATTATTGACTTTGATCAATTTTTGGTGTTAGAGTTCAGCTGTGGTTTGCTAAGACTATTGCATGTTGACACATTCAATTTCATTTCACAATTTCTTTATGTTCCCTTAGCTGCATATCTTTGGCTAGCAACGACAACATGTTTCCTAAAAATTTTGTGACAAATTAAATTAATAGATTGACGATTATTGACATTTGTTGAGTAATATCAACTTGCTTTTTGATGATTCACTTTGACTGATATGTAAAGTCTTTTATTATGGCAAATCACTATTACCTACAAAACATTCATTTGAGTTGTTTTATGCCCATAAATGTGAGGATTTTACTGTGTATATATTTTTAATATATTTTTCATTCTTATTACTTTGCACAATCCCACAAGCTGCAGACCTTTAATTTTAATTGTGCTGAAATAATTTATAAAGGCCGTCTGTCTTCAAGCTTCTACATTTGGACTTGATGTTGCCTTACACATGCAAGTCTCCATTTGCTCAGGACAAAGCTTGATTGGCTCCATGTAAAAGGAGCAGAACTAAGACAGGGCTTGAACAAAATACATATATAAATTCTATTTGCTCTTGTATTTACCAAATGTGTGACAGTTGATGAAAATTCCTTTTAGTACTGGTCAATTCAGTGAACAGACAGCTCAGGGATGGATCTAACTTAATCTGTATGTAATTTTTAAAAAGAATATTACAAAACTTCCCAGGGATATTTGAGTTTGTACTTTAAAATAATGTACAGGCAAATTTATGTGCTGTCTTACTCTTTTAGGTTCTTGAAAATAATTAAATGAAAACAGTACCAAACTTGCAAAATGGCAGATCCTCTTTTCCAGCATTGGTTTCATGGCCGCATCAGCCGTCAGGAAGCAGAAGAGCTTCTTGCTCGTGCTGGCAAACAAGATGGCTGGTATCTGTTGCGTGAGAGCACTGCTTCTGCTGGAAGCTATGCTCTTTCCATGTGCCATAACAACAAGATCATCCATTACCACATTCAGCGGCATTCAGATGGCATGGTGGCCATTGAAGATGGTAAAAGATTCCCTGGACCAGTTGAGCTTGTGAATCACCATCAACATGCTTTAGATGGATTGTTGACCAGGCTAACTGGACCATGCAACCGCCTCCCAGGAGTGCCACCAAAAACATTTTCAGGTGCCAATCAGGAGCACATTAAGGATGCTGCAATTGCTGCCATAGCATCTATGGGATTAGGGGTTAGTTCAAAGATCATGCGTACTTTGTGGCACTTAGTTAGTACATCAAGGCTTTCATTCTCATGGCGAAGCACATTATGCCTGATATTCCTAAATACTCCTACTCCTGTAGTTGCTTCATACAACTGAACCTGGGCAAGGCTCAACCTGCAGCACTTTTCCAGTCAAAGATCCACTTACTTTTACAGAGCTCTTGCTATCGCTGGCTCTTATTTTTAATATTAGCTACACTGTAGTTTTGTAATGTAAATTAATATTGTTACTACTATTATATAGTTGGACCCTCGTTATTATTAACATGTAAGTGGCCACCTCCATTAAGCAGCCAGTTATCAATGGATCAAAAGCATGTGGTAATGGCTCTCCTTAATGTTTTTAGCCCTTTTAAGCAGCCAGTGAGCATTTACATTTAATGATACAGCCAAGCAGTTTAGTTTTAATTTGTAAAAGGTGATATACAAATATGGGTGTAAAACAGTTGGTGAGTACTGATCAAAATCTTCAGACTTCTGGCTTTGTTCTTACAAAGTCTTTGAGCTCAAAATGTCAGCTCTGGAATCTCTTTACTGTGGCGAAAATACATTGTCAACTCTGTTGATAAAACAAAACATTGATTTCCACTCTTCCACTGATTCAGCACCACATTTCCTTTAGAAACTGACCCTTTCTTCTTAGAAAAAGGACTTTTAGCAACTGATTGACACGTACGTTTCACTTTTGCAGGAAGGTGATGAAAGTACTGCAACTCTAATGAGGGCTAAATTAGAAAGCGCTATTGGCTCAGTACTGCATAAGAACCAGCTCTGGTTTCATGGTGGGATTTCACGTGATGAAGCAGAAAGGCGTCTACAGGTGTTAGGATGTCAAGATGGAATGTTTCTGATCCGTGAAAAAGATCCAGGCTTTGTGCTTGGTCTTGTGCATGAAGGCGCCGTGGTTCATTACTTGTTTGATATTGATGCACAGGGAAGATTGTCCATCAAGTCTGGTCCAAAGTTCGACAACCTGATGTTAGCTGTTGACCACTACACACTCAGAGAAGATGGTCTTCTTTGCAAGTTGCGTGATCCGTGTAACGCTGAACTGTTTGATGGCCGGCGAAGGACACCCTCAGTAGGAACACGTCCTCCAGGTCTTTTTGATCAGAGTGAAAGAAGACCACCAAGTCGATCATTTAGTGAAGGCAGCCCATTTTCTTCAAATCCATTTCTTCAAGGTGCCACTGGTGCTATGGTTCCAGATATAATCCGTGAAGGTATACCGGTATATGAGAGGTGTTTTAATAAATAAATGTACTTCCAGATTTTCAATAAGAGCTAGTTGATCACATGATCACCATCTACTTGTGAAGAATTACAGCTGAAGAAGAATTACATTTTGTTTGTAACTTTTATATACTGGGCCTATCTGACTGAAAACCACCAAGTTGTGAGAAAGCATCCTGTATAAACACTGTAATAAGTAAGTAAGTACATGTAAGTAAATAAGTAAATAAATACTGCATACTACAGTGTATCTAAAAAAATATTGAGCAGATAACTTACTTTGCAGGAAGAATTAAACTTCATTGGCTTCATACACCTACTGCATGGATTTTCTCATGTTAATTAAGTTTTACGTTATGGTCCTTTAGGAACAAAAAATAACACTTTCAAGTTGCCCTTGTCAGGTGTACGTTCCTGTATTCTAAGGAGTAAGTTGCAAAGAACTGGATACAGATGTACTGGCTGGTATTCTGATCCACCACAGTGGAAAACCCAACTTTGCAACATGTCAACATGCTTTTTGAGCTTTTGTTTGTAGTTTTTAGCTAATGGGCAACATGCTTATTTGACAAGTGACCACAAAAAGTTGTTTTCCAAAGAACAGAAAGAACAGAACCTTCTTGTCCTAGACATGTTATTATTATTAAACTTCAGCGAGCACTGCACATGTTACAGAAGCCAAAACAAAACCACCGAATGTGTTTTTGTGTTTTTTGTTAGCTGTTCCCAGCACTTCTCCACCAAGGAACCCCCCTCCACCTGTACCTAGTTCTCTTCCGCCAAGTAACAGGAACTCTGGTCCGCCCCGCTTGCCACCCAGACCTCCCACCAGTCCAAGAGGTCCCTACCCTCCACCAGTAAGCCCTTCTCCATTTCCTGCAGCAGAGGGAAGGCCAGGCTCAGGTATACAGTCTGCTAAAATAATGAATGGTATTTTATAGTTTTCTTTTGCAATGCACCTAATACAAATATGGTTGTGGCAAAATTAATATTTTGTATTCCTCAAGAAAGCATCAATAAATGGAATCCAATTACGTTTTGATTAATTATCACTTTGCAGAGTTTTAAGGTCATATTATTTTTTTGTGTCAATCTCCAGTATGCCTTCTTTTGACCCATCCAAATCTCTTATATAAAATTGATCCATCATCGATTTTAGCAGCTCATGATATTTAAATATTGTTAGGTGCTCTAGTCAAACATAAGAATTCCAAGTCAGTTTTGTTGGTGCTCTGGGCTAAAAGGTTCCTGTGATGAATGGCTTTGTATAGCATTGCAGAAAAAGCAGAAATGTAGCATGCAACAGAAAACAGCTAACTTAATTTGCAACTTTTAAACCTGTAAACCCCCAGCAAGTTTTTATGATTTTATGCATTTTCACTGTGAATGTGCCCTGTAATGTTTCACATTTTTCTTTGATGTAGTTGTTGTACGACAGATACAAATATTCTCTACTGAGTAGCATGTATTTTTCAGGTGCAAGTCCCTCCAGAGGCCCACAATTTGAGTCAATTTATGACAGTGTAAAGATGAGGAAAAGCTCCTTTTACTTCAATCAGTTTAAAGATGTTCAAACTCGGAAACTGAGAAGTGAAAATTTAACGTTGGAAAAAGAGCTGGGTAAGAAGCCAAGATTAATCACTGTTATCAAGTTTAAATCATATTAAGATATGATCAAAATTATGCAGAAACCTTACAGCAGAGTGATGGTCTCTCCCATGATGTGTTCCTTGAGGGTTGCCCAATACACCTCACTGTCAGTAATGGTCTGTGGAACTAAGGTGATAGTCTGTTATTTTCATTCTGAACGTGTCCTTAGAACAGGGACTGTAAGAGGGAGATGATTGTCTGTAGATTGCATCTCATTAAGGGGGCTTGGCAAATTTCACTCTGATTCTGAGACGGGTTATTCATTTTGATGGTCTGTGTAGTTCATTGAAATTTTGCTCCTGCTCGCTTTCTCCGTGGAAACATTACTATAATAATGAATCTAAAGCAAACCTTTTGAATACGCATTTCTCCCTGATCGGTCTTAAACTGGCAACCAAAATCAAAGAAAAGGTTCAATCTGTGGTCAGTGATACTACTACATGTTTCTCGCCTGCTGGAAGTACCGCCGAAGAAAATTCGTTTTCCTTTTCATATATCACTGAATCGTTGGTTTTCAAGCAGTTGAAGGGTTTAAAAACTAACAAAGCCATAGGATTAGACCGCATCAGTGGTAGATTGTTGAGAGACTCTGCTGATTGTATAGCACCTGTTCTGACCAGAATATTCAACCGGTCTCTTCAGACAAGCGCCTTCCCAGCAATCTGGAAGCGGGGTAAAGTAACCGCTCTGTTTAAAGCAGGAGATCGCACTGACTGTAATAACTATAGGCCCATTACTGTTCTCCCAACCATTAGCAAGATTCTTGAACGGGCTGTGCACATTCAGCTGTATGGTTACTTGTCTGAGTCCAAACTGCTCACCCAAAATCAATTCGGTTTTCGCCCTAAACTGTCTACTGTAACTGCTCTTGCCCATTTTACCGACAACATTCTTCAGAGCTTAGACAGCGGCTGTATGACCAGTGCAGTTTTCATAGATCTTTCGAAAGCATTCGATACAGTGGATCATGAGATTCTTGTAAGAAAACTCAAGTCTATTGGTGTCTCTACCCAAGTCGAAAAATGGTTTGTGTCTTACCTGAATAACCGACATCAAGTAACATCAATTGAAAACTGTCTGTCCCCTTCTCACGAAGTTCGCGTTGGCGTACCGCAAGGGAGCATCCTTGGTCCACTTCTATTTCTTATCTACGTAAACGACCTCACACACTGCTTGGAGTACTGCAAAGTTGTCATGTATGCAGACGACACTGTGTTATACTATAGTGGGAAGAGCTGCCACGAAATTGAATCGCATCTAAATGCCGACCTTGGCAAGTTAGCCCATTGGTTTGATAACAATTACCTAACTTTTAAGACGTCTAAATCTAAGTTCGTACTCTTTGGCAGCAATCGCAAATTGCAAAGTTGCCATGATGTCAAGCTTGTTATGCATAATGTTTGCCTCGAGAATTCAGATTCAATCAAGTACCTTGGCGTGAAAATTCACAAGAACATGACTTGGAATGAGCAAATCGATTCATTAATTACCAAAGTGAATCAGAGGATTGGCCTATTGAGACGTGTCAAGCCACTGTTACCAGTAGATGCACGGATTACACTGTATAACACTTTGATTAGTCCCCTTTTCGACTATGCTGATGTTATCTGGGGTGACAAGGATAACACTACACTTATGGGCGATTTGCAGATTCTGCAAAATAAGGCAGCAAAAGTTATTCTTGATTTGCCTGGCTATGCCTCATCCACCGATGCACTCAAGTCACTTGGCTGGCCAACCTTGTCCCAACGTCGCCTTGTACATAGATATATGATCACTTTTAAGTATATTCATGGACTTGTAGATTATAATTATTATTTTAATATTCTTAAGAACAGCGACACCCATTCCTATAATACCCGGAGAAAGAATGATTTCCGTCTTCCACGAGTACGAACTAACTACGGAAAGAAGACACTCCTTTACCAGGGTATTAAGGAATGGAACCTTTTAGAACAGTCTTTCAAAGACATAAAATCGTTTTTAATTTTTAAGCAACGTATCAAAGAGCGCGTTTTTAGCTAGTTTTTAATTCTTATTTCTTATTTTTATTTCTTACCGCCGACTTTGTATTTTCTACTTTTAAATAATTGTAATTTTTAAAACAATTGTAAGTTTTAAATCATTTCTCAATCTACAGGGCCCCACTGAATATCACTTTCGTGATGTGGGCTCCCTGTATAAAGATTGTTATTATTATTATTATTATTATTATATTATTATTATTTTTACTAGGGAACTCAATGCTGGGAGCAGCTGTGAAGTGAATTAACACTTTATTCATGGTGATTGGTTTTGTACACTTGGCTTGGTCATCCTGCTATGAAACTATCCATGGGGGTGTCCTGTGGCCTTACAGGACAGTTATATGTGCAGATACACCGTAATATTAATTATCATGTATTTTATTGTTGTTGGTGTACAGGTCATGGGAACTTTGGGTCTGTTCTCAAAGGAGAGTACACCAAGTTAAATGGAGAGAAGATCCCAGTTGCTGTAAAGAAACTGAAATCTGAAGAAATGAACAATCCAAAGGTACATGTAGAGTGTACTATTGTATGTACATGGGAGGAGGGGAGGGGGAGAGATTACATGTACATGTATTACTGGAGGAGAGGGGGGAGGGGGGGTTAATGCTTTTGGCACCAATTTAGCCCAGGACTGACCCTGGACTTAGGATCATGTTTACATGTACACGTACGTACATTGTCGGTTGCAGTGATTTTATCATTGGTTCTCACCTTGCTCTGAGGATATTATTTTTGTGTTTTCCAGTTTTCCTTCCTCCCAAAAATCAACATCATCAACACCAGTGGATGATGTCACTTGCCTTTATACATCCCCTGTAAATATCTAGTCAAACTCACCAACAATTGATGAGCTTGGAGGCTGGTGCCTAAAAGGTTGGTGGAGCCGGGCAGCAATCAGGCACGGAGAAGGAGGTATCCTGTGCCCTGCAAGCGACCACCACCAAAGGCACCATCACACTGAACCAATCAGTGGAATGCTTACTGAACCCGATACTTGTCAAAGGGAGGTCAGAGAGGGAAAGAGCTTTGAAATTAAGCTGGCTAAATAACCTTACTTGTAGGCCAGCAAGTAAGCGAAAGGGAAAGGTCGCCCCTGATCCACGTAGAGGGGTGACTGCTTACTAGTATTGTCACGATTTTAACCTTGCCTAAATTATATTAATATTAGCGACATCTAAATGTCATTTAACAGTTTTTTTTGTTCTCTTTACAGTCTGAAATAATGCATGAAGCTGAAGTGATGATGAGGCTGGATCACCCTAATATTGTTAGAATAATAGGTACTCCTGGCCATCTGTTTCTGTTGAATAGTTTATCACACTCTAACTTACGGGAATAAGTATCAGAACAATTATTTTGAACATAAAAAAGTTGTGGTGATAATGATGCTGATGATGGCAATGATGTCATTCAGTCAGTCAATGTCTTCACAAACAGTCCTTCTCTGGATTACGCTTGCCTGGATGACCTACTTAGGTTATTTTGTTGTGATTGGGTGGATTTAATGACATTGTTTTTAAATGTGGAGATACAGTTATGTAACTTGTTATCGTAATGGCTCCTGATCTGATGTCCCCAGACAAGACACCTTTTCCCCCACACTGTCCCTCCTCACCCAGGTGTATAACTGAATACTGCCAATCTGCTGCCGGAGCTAGCAAATAAATTATGTGACGTACTGCATGTATCAGCCTATCCAAGGGGAGGGGTGAGAGTAGCAATACTCCTAGTTGCTTCTTGTTACAGAAACCAGGTTAAGCTCCAAGTGTAACATGTATTAGCCATTAATGGCTCCTGTAGGACTTTTCCTCACCCAACCTCATATCTTTAGAGTACACTACTCCTCACAGACATAAGCTAATAGCTTTTGAATCATATTGTCATGGTAGGTATATGTCAAGATGTCACTGTGATGCTTGTAATGGAACTCGCCCCAGAAGGACCACTCCACAAATACCTCAAGAAACACAAGTAAGAAAAAGCTTGAACATACACAGTACAAATCATAACAATGAATTGTACATTATCAGATGACCAAAGGCAACTTTTCTTCATGTTTAAATTATTAATTTTGTTCTAGCTAATGCTATTTATTATATACATAAAACATTGAGGAGAATTTGAATTTGAGAGTACTTCTACTATAAAATGAATGTGAAATGTTTGTTCATAAGGTCACTACATGTACTTCTCTATTTTACTCCATCAGTAAACATTAGTGTGCCCTTTTTTGGTCCTTGATGATAAAGTTACTGTCATATTTTTTTCCCAGGAGTTTGCAAATGTTTAAGATTTTTGTCATCATGTTGCAAGTTGCAGAGGTAAGGAAATGTTTCCTAAATTGGTGGATATTGTGTTACTGTATTTATTGTAAATCTTAAATTATTTGTAGGAAAAGATAATGAAATAAATGTAATGGTACATTTCAAGCCTGGTGAATGAATGAATGAATGGTGTATTATTCTAGGACACAGGTATATATCAGGAGTCGAACCTAAGACCTTAGGTTTGAATCTAAGGTCTTAGGTTGGACTCCGGATAGGAGCATTCAGATTTCTTTGTTTCGAGTATGCCTGTGTCGCTTTCTAGAATAATACATCATTCTCAAAGATAATGAAGTTTACATAACACCTACAGGACAGAAAAACTTCCTGAAACGCACCTAGAGGTCTGGTCCCATGTGTGACAGTAGGTCGTACTTTAGAGAGCTCGCAACTGATTAAAGAGAAGTTTCTCATACAGTGGAGCACAGTTATGGAACAGTTTACCTTCATAATTACACCAAGTTGCTTCCTTGAATGATTTTAAAACTAAATTGAATTGCCACAGTTTTAAGTAGGTTTTTAAACAAGGTCTTCAAGAAAAGCAGCATTCATTGTTTTAATTATTTTTCTTTTATATTATTGTAGTTAGGTAGACAGATAGATAGTTACTTTATGATGATTAATATAATTATAGCTTATGGAAATATGCGCTTATGGAAATAGGGTGTCTAAGTAAAGTTATTTTATTGTAGGGGTTAGCCTAACAGAAGGATTTAAAGGCCCGGAATGTGACAGACACAATCTAGTGTTACAATCTTCATCAATGAAAACTGAGCATTTCAAAAATGCTCTCCAAAGTGGAGATTTTTGGTAGAAAACTCAATGAAAACACAGCGAAAAAAAGTGAGGGGGCTAAAGCCCCCCTCTGCAGTCCCTGAAACATTTTTTTTAAAATAATGATAAAGTAAAATCGTTAGAAATCACCAGAAAGTACATGTATCATTTTCGATCGTTTTCAATCATTTATTTGTGGACAGTGAAACAATTGAAACTGCTTTGTACAATTGGACAAAAAACTTTTTTTGTAGGAATCTCTCATCTCAAGTAAAAACAATGAAAAACCTGTGGACATCACATGTGGACTTACGTTTTCTATTTTTCTATCAAAGGGAATGCAATATCTTGAGAATATGCAGTTTGTGCACAGGGATCTTGCTGCCAGAAATGTGTTGGTTGTCAATGAGGACTTTGTCAAAATTAGTGACTTTGGAATGTCTAGAGCAATGGGGACTGGAACGGATTATTACAGGGTAACGTAAAATCTTCCTAGAGCAACTGAAACCTATAAACTTTGATGACATTTCGGGTACAGGTATTTGCCATTTATTAGAAGAAGCTGATGTGATGAACATTATATAATGGACTTTTTTAATTTATAGGAAGAGGAAATGTTTCCATATGCAATTAATTTTGTCTATACTGCATGAAAACTCTATACCATCAGTAGAGACTGAAAGGAGGAAGAACATTTCGGAATTTTTCGATTTTTTTTGGCAGAAGATTTGTTAACCATTTCAAGTTCAATTAAAATTTTCTTATTTTCATGCAAATAGCAGACAACCTCAAACAGCAGCTGACGAACTAATTTCATATTTTCCACTGTAGGCTGGTAAGCCAGGAAAGTGGCCTCTCAAATGGTATGCCCCAGAATGCATCTATTTCCGGAAGTTCAGCAGCAAGAGTGACGTGTGGAGTTATGGCGTCACACTTTGGGAGGCAACATCTTATGGAAAAAAGCCTTATGATGTATGTTTCAATAATTGTTTTGTTCTTACTTTCTAGAAACTTCACGTTGAAAACAGCAACATCAACAATTTCCCAGATTAAGTTTTACAATATTGATGACTTGTACCTTGAATTTGATTCTGCGTGACTGAAATGTGACTTTGAATTTAAAGGACGATACGTCATTTTTCAGAGGTTTTTTTTGTTTTTGTTGTTTGTGCAGTTTATGACTATGCAGGAAAATTACATTTTGAGCAAGAAAAATTGGAATTGAAAAGAAAATTGGGGGTAACCACCAGGGGTTTTACTAAGGGCCAGCCACTGGGCAAATTGACCATCTGTGAACATAACTTTGCCCAGCTGCTTTTAACATCTCAACCAATGTTTTCAACAAAAGAACATATCCAAGTTAAATAACCTGTTCAGGTGCAATAAGTCCTTGCCAACTGTTCAAAATCTTAATGAAACCTCAGAACCACGAATTTTTGTGTATTATGAACAGTAGGAAAAGGAGGCACCGTTCTTAAGCCTTAACAGTGCAACGTGCCTTACCGTGGCCACCCAACAGACTTTTTTTTTTACAAGTTAGCCATAAAATACAAAACGACATGTTTTAAGTAATTTGTTGTTGCGTCACTTACTTGTTGGACTTTGCAAGGAGGCGTGACCGTTAATCAAATTCGCGAGGCGTGACCGTCAATCAAATTCGCGTATCCTGATTGGCTAACTTGTAAAAAAAAGTTTGTTGGGTGGCCACGGTAAGGCGTGTCGCACTGTAACAGAGGTCTCTAACAACATACATTAAGACAAGTCAGCATTTAATATTGTATTTTTCTCAGGGTCTCAACGGACAGCTAATTCTGGAACAGATAGAGAATGGCTACAGACTGGAATGCCCTGAAGGTGTCCCACAAAATGTGTACGAAATAATGAGAAGCTGTTGGCAATACAGGTAAATGTTAGATCAAAAGACCTTCGAGAGGTGGAGTTAACTAGTTACCGTAGGTTTACCTGACTTGTCCGAAGATTTCCGAACACGTTCCGAATAATTCTGAAGTTTTCAAGAAAATGATTCTGCTCCATACGGACCTTCAAAAATCAGAGATTTCGGGGAAAGTATCTTCATTTTACTCATTTTGCAAGGACTTTTCTTTTTTCTCTAGTTTCTGGTATTGGTTTGAGTTTACATATTTTTGGAAAGTATGTCAATTAAGGCAGAGCCTTATTAAGGCTGTAATAGCTCACATTTTCAACCAGAAGCGAGAAATTTGTCCGCAAGGGAGAGCTTGCGAGAGTTGGCAGGTGTACGAAGGTGACGCCCAGGGTGACGTTTGTCATCTGTCATGTAACATCTTACAATTAACTTTGCAAGTTTAACATAAAGTAAACTCAGTCAGTATTAGCAAAAGAAACAATTAAGTCTCACCTTTTTAGTGTGGTTTACTTGTGCTGTTTTGACGAAGCTGTTTATCAACGCCGTTTTCGCAAGAGAAGGTGACAATTTTATGAACTAAGGTAGCCAAGCATCAGTTCCCTTTCCTGAAGCTTTTTTGCTCCTTTTTGTGCACGGGCTGACTGCTTTAACTTATTATCTCAGGCTTAAAATTGTTGCAGAATGTTCAAAAACTTCAAATGATATTCACGTTGTTGACACCAGTGCGAATGAATTTAAAAAAAGTCTTATGTTGAAGACGGTCAACGGCCGCACGGTAAGCGCGACAAATGGCGGGAAAATCATGGTCACGTGGTTTCGCATGTTGATGTCACACACGCTTCTGTGCCTTTTCAACTCAGGTTTGGAAACTTGTTAGGCACATTAAGTTGGCAACTATTTAAGTCATTTGTTTGTTTTCTTTGTAGCGAAGAGGCCAGGCCAACTTTTCAAACCTTGTCTCAGGAACTTGCAGAAGCGCTGATTGATTTAAAGAATGCGGACACACATTAGAATTACTGAGCCCAAACTACCGTCACTGGAAGAAATTTTTCTTCGCCCCCTCCCCCATAGGAAACCTTAGACGCAATCATCCCTTCTTACCAAATATGGACCTTCCCCTACCACAACGGCAACGTCAGTGAAAACGGTCAAAACGTCATTTATTACTGAATAACTAGTTACATGATCTGATCTAGAAAGGCAAACTCACCATTTGTGTTTATGTTCTCCTCGAAACTTCGAATTTGGTCATTTCACGTTGTTCCTTTGCAGAGGATTTCAAAGAAATGTACGGAAATGTTAAACGCATGTGGAGAGCTTTTGTTTAGCCTGTGAACAGGCCCCCAAATGGGGTATAGGGTGAAGACAAAAATCGAGCTGGGAGAGGAGGTGGGGGAGAAAGCGAGGGAGGCTCTCTTTCTTTTTTGCTCGCCCCCATACCGCGCTCTCTTTGCCCGGCTCGCCGATTTTCTTTTTCGCCCTATACCCCACTTGGCAGCCTGTTCACAGGCTAGCTTTGTTTAGCTCGTTAAAACGTTTGCTTTTTTTTACTTTCTCGTTGCCGTGGCCTTTGTGTTTGTGTAAAGTCCTTAGTTAGCACCAAAGCAATAGAATTGGCTTGTCTGCTGTGTGTATTATCCGAGCAATAGTTATTATTTATACAGCCCCTCAAAGCCAATTATTCAAGGCTTCTTCGCTGTAAATTTTACTTTTATTTCAGACTTGCTTTTATTAAGACAGTGATTGTTGCTAAATTAAATTAAATTTCTTACTATTTGATCAGAGCTGCACCAGATGTTGAACAGTTACTGGAAAAACAACTTGTACTCGTCAGTTCTAGTTGTTGGCTATCAATGGTTACAACAATTGTATAAATAAACTAAAACAGCGCAGTCCTTTAGCGGCTGATAGGAAAATTATAAAAATTTTACTGAAAATTGGAATGCTCACAAGTATTAGTAATTTGTACATATTTTTATAGATTTAAGTACTTTTATAATGTCCAGTAAATGAAATTTTCAAGACTGTTTACTTGTTTGGGACAGGCGTGTTGCCATTGCCACTCGCAAAAGTTTACATTTGCCTTCATTAATTATCTCTCAGCCAATCAGATAGCCGAAAGCTGCACGTGCAATGTTGGCACGTGACAACATTGACTTTTCCACGTCCGCTAAGGTTTTCGTGCATTGGACAAAATGTTTTTGTAATTATTCATGAAAAACAACATTAAAAGTTCCTCAAAAGGAAATTTTACGGAATTAATTCATTGTTTAAAATGTCTGGCCTTGCGCGCATGCGTTGCGGATGAGCTTAACCAACCAGATCATGGTTTTGTATTTGTTAATTATTTGTTTGTTTGTGCTTTGCTTTTTTGTTCCAGTGTCTCTTGGAGACGTTTTTCATTCGGATTTAAATTTTCATTCAAACGGAGAAACGTGTCAAGTACTGTTTCCTCCAAAAATAAAAAGAAATGTGACCTTTTGAGCGAAGGATTAAAGCATGTTCAGTGATCGATAATTGATACACGGCTTTTTCGAGCGGCAATGGTTTCATGCGCGTACTTTATAAGTTACCTAATGATTAGCTTAATAAATATATATTTCCACAGTGTCACTGTACATTAGGATAAAAAGATTGATATTGAGGTGAAGTTCAATTAAACAGTACAACTTTTGCTAAAATGTCCTGTGCTTTTTACTTTATGTTCTCCTAGTTAGGTGAAAGAAAAAGCTGATTCTTACTGGAAGAACTAATAGAAGTACCATTTAACTGTTCTTTTTTTATCGGATTCTTCAATTACGGGTACGTATTCGACGCTTTTGGTCAAATATGAACATCATCTGTTACTATGAGACATGTAAATTACCGGATACTATGCTATTCAAGGGTGACTAACTTGGTGACTAACTTTTGAGTCTGTGGGTGAAATCCTAAAGTGTGACCATTCAAATGAAAGCCACTGAGCAGTACTTTCCTGTGGTGCTGTTTATTATGCTGTACAAGGTGGTTCTAACTTTTGAGCCTGTGGATGAAATTCTAAAGTATGACCATTCAAGTGAAAGCTACTGAGCAATACTTTCTTCTGATGCAGTTTAGTATTCTGCACAAGGTGGTTCTAACTTCTGAGTCTGTGGATGAAATCCTGAAGTCTGACCATTCAAATGAAAGCTACTGAGCAGTACTTTCCTGAGGTACTAATTTTTCCAGCCTTCAACTCTATCTCCAATGCGGTAACGACCCTTTGCCGCCACTGCTACCGCTCCTTGCACTTTTCCCACTCCCCCTGCTGCTGTTACTGGAGCGATCGTCGCGATCATCCCCCCCTTTCACAGACAATTTTCTTGGTTTTTCGTCAATACTATTTCCAGAGCTACCGGGGGGTGAACTGTTCTCTGAGATTTCCTCGCATTTGGCTTTCCTTTCCTGTGCAGCTGTTGAAACGTGAAAAACGTGCAGTTATTATATTATTCTACTTGGCATGAAATATTAAATACTTTGTGAAAGTAATCAGTCGATTTAAAAATAAAGGTTGATGCTGCGCACGCTCAGACTGGCTAAGACAGAAACGCTTTATCCAAATATCCTAATGGGTAACGCTCGAAATGTCAACACTGGAATCTCGGCCAAATTACCTTGTCTCCACTCTTGATAAAACCAAACATCCGTTTCATACATTTTTCTTTATATAGAAAATAAAAAAGACAGTTAAAGCATATACCCCTCCAGTTTTTGTGAACACTAAGGAAATTCAGAGAGCACTCGTCTTCAATAGTCAGCTCTCTACCGATTTCTCTCGTGTTATCAAACGCGGGCCGTTTTTATGACTCCTCATTACATGTAATACATTTTACCATCTGCTTTTGTATGTTTGGTATAAAACTTAAGTGCACCGAACAGCACGACAAGAAAGATGTAACTTTGAAAGAAAAATAATTGAAAACATCAAAATGCCTGGATGCAAATTAGAGATAGACTGAATTGTGTTAAAAACTATTAAATGTCTTTTTCAATTTCTTCATTTCCGACATCTGTGTCTTAAGATTGGTTGATATAGTCATATTACATGTAGTTGCTATTGTTTATTAGCAAAGTTTCTCAAGTGTTTTCAAAAGCCAGGTTTATACATTCTAAACATGTCGTTTACATTAAGGATATGAAATATTAATCACTCTCGACAAGCTACCTGTCAAGCAATGCGACACAACAGAAGTAAGATTTGCATATTAAATGTGGAGAAATCCTTAAGGATAAACTCAACAATCTTTTATGTTTTCTTACTCACCCAGTTTGTACTTCAGACACGCAACCAATTTTTCGTAATAGTTGATGCTCTCTCGGATGTTTCCAAGTAAATGATAAATGTTCCCCAAACTGGCACAAGCCTTGCTTTCACCGTCCAAATCTTTCAGTTCTTTAGCAACCTGAAGTCGCCTTTGGTGATAATACACAGCTTGGTCAAAGTCATTTCTTTGCTCGAAAATATTTCCTAGGTTATTCAACAGTTTTGCTTCTCCAAGCTTATCGTTCAGTTCCTTGACCAATCTAAGCCCTTCTTCGTAGCACTCAACGGCGCGATCTAAATCTCCAATTCGCCTGTACGTGCAACCTAAATTACAATACGCTCTTTTTTCTGCTCGTTTGTTATGTAGTGACTTCGCTATGTTGAGGTGTTTTTCATGGCAACTTCTCGCGTCGAAGAACTTTGATGCTTTGTAATACAATATTCCTAAACTGCTCAACGCTTCTCCTTCATTGGCTTTGTCTTTCGCCTTGTTATAAGCTCGAATTTTTCGCTCAAAATGTTTCACTTGCTCGCCAAACGACCTGTCATGTTCACCAAAGTTCACTGCATCATTTTGTCGCTTTTCCTGTGATTGTTTCTCTTCCATTATAAACGGAATATCTTCATCTTTCGGCGGCTTCAGAGGTTCATCCCCTGCCTCGACAGCTTTCTTACTCATTTCAGCCAAACATACGTAAATTATCCCGGTACGTAAAGACTCTAACCCATTAGAATTCAAATAAATTTAGATTACCCGAAAACTTTTGTGGTTTAGGGCGCTTGCCAAGTTTATTTAATTAAAGCATTAACTCTAAACACCACATACCTAATGATTCACTTCCGTTTATTCAAATCAGATGCACCAATGCCAATCAAGATCTGAATCAGAGTCTGCTAAAGCTTGAGTTTTGTTACTGGACACAATGGACATAATTCCATTTTTTTTATTATAAACGATGAACGAAACAATGCTAATCCTTGCTATTTTGAACCATTTCCACCATTTGACAGCTTTTCAATATGCAAAATTTCGTTCAGTTCCAATGAACAGAAGTTTCGAAAGTAGTAAAAACATCAGATGTTTCTAGAACAGAATAAAAATTTAAAATCAGCAAATTTTGGTTATATTTAGCAAGAAGCGCGTTTAGATATTTTGGAATAAATACAGTGAAAGTCACCTTCAAATTGTAAAAATGCCTACACTGAATAAGAAAAGTGGAATGATTTATAAATGTTACAGTGTTATACATATACAACAGATTGGCGTTGACCCTTTAACCCCTAATATCAAAGAACAAATTCTCCTATCTTGTCCCCATACTTTCCTTAAAGAGTACTTGGGAGAAGTTATTAAAATATCAAGAAAATTCACCCTCAATCTCATAACCCCAGGGGTTGAATAAGCATTGATGTTATATGGAGAAATTTGATGCTGATCACTGTCAAGGAAATGCGTGAAAGCATGGGCAGTCTAAACTGAAATTTCTTAAGAAAACGTGGAAATGATACCTAAGCTAGCCATAATGTTAGATATTAGTATCGCCTGTTTTCGCTTTTAAACTTCCCGCGCGCCGCCATTTTTAATTTCTCTTTTGCAAGAACTGGACGACTTTTGGTCAGTCTGATGAATATTTTTGCCGTCCCAAAAAGTGGAAAGTGAAAAGTGGAACAAACTATATTCAAAAGTACATTACAAGAACATCAGAATCATTGATCGTTGATGATCTCCTTCTATTCTTTGAGTGATGTCCTAAGCAAAACACGCGACCAATGCGAGGCGTGTTATTTCCTCGCGTGGCAACCAAATTCATGCGCGCACTCGCGCGTGCCCATATCTCTTATAAAGATCAAGATCAACGAAACTAATAAATAACATTACACATTTTATTTACAATAATTTATTACAAAACAAAATATATCAAATATAATAACTTTTACAACGCAAACAGATTTTCAACCCGCTGCCAAATTTTCATTGTGCTGAAGTGCCAAACAGCGGACTACTAAAGTGCACTGTCTGACAAATTGAAGTGCGATACTAAAATAACAAATAAATACAATTTTCCTGCGTTTGGAACACTAACCCTTCCTTGCACAAGACCAGAGTACGATTTGAGATATTTGAGTCATCCAAATAAAAGCTATTAAATAGTATCGGTATTTGTTTTTCAATTTTCTGGAGCATAACATTTCGATTTTTCCACGTATTTAACTTAAAAATAGCAGGGTTATAAGGAGAGTTGCATGAACTAAACTTGATAAACAATTTTTTCCAACTATTCAACTGGCTGATAACTATCAAACTAATTATGTTTTATTACAACTCTACTAAGAATCGAGTGTCCCCTTCGAGACCACTCGAAGCGGTAGTAAACATACTGGTGTTGCTGACGACAAAATGGAATTATACAAATTTTTCTCATTCTTTTCAATTAAACGGCGATATTTTCTGGATTTCCCAACGTTGCTAAGCTCTTTTGTGATTTTGTAAGAGTCAGATTAATCTTCTTTTCCATCAAGTCCTGTCGTATTTGTTTCAGCTCCTTTTGCGCAGCGTCGCGATTCTGAAATCAAATATTAAAAAAGTATTAATGCACATTAACACTAAGTGCGAGTAAGTGATAGGGCGGTTTTCAATGAGCGTCGTTAGTAATTCCGAGTTTACTTTGGTTTTGCTTTAATGCGCTCTGCGATTGGTTAGCAAAACTCGTGCCACTTTCTCAACCAATGAAAACCAAAACCAAAACCAATCGTGGCACGCGTTTTCCCGCGCTTGGCGCTGGTCACATGCTTTGGTTTGGATTCTGATTGGTCCATTTTTGCACTATTCACTGTTGTGATTGGTCAGAGTAATTATTATTTTGGTATTGGTTTTACAACACTAAATTGAAATTTACTCTAACATAACTAGTTACATGCTTGGTTGAGGGAAATGTGAAGTAACATAAAACCAAATTATCCACGGTATATCAACGAAAAATCTCTAAACTTGATTCGAACCCATGACCTTCCACATCCCAGGCTAATGCAAGTATTCTGAAACAGGGAGACTGTTTGCGAGCTTTGATCAGCACTGCTGATAGCACCCTATTAGCTTACTGCGTAGAGTTAAAGGCGAAGATAGTGGGGCCTCTGATTTTCTTTGAAGTCAAATTGTACACAGCGTTTCACATATGGCATCATAATACTATACACTGTATATAAATAGTAACGTACCTTCATTTCCGCTGTAAGTTTCATTTTGAGTTCTTCAATTCTTCTTCTTAATTCTTCAACCTCATGCTGTAACCTCGCAAGCGACATGCGCTGGTTTGTCTACAAAGAAAATAAGGTACCGTGGTAATCAATACAACGACCCTCCAAGACTCTACCAAGAGAGTATGATAGGGTGAATAAGGTTGGTTGGTTTCATAAGGGGTTAGTTTGTTAAGAAACTGTGGTGCTGCGTCAGTATAATTAGCCTTCGAACGCAGACGCATTTAAGGCTGTCGCTTCTCTCTTCTTGTTTTTGGCGAAGAGAAGCGACAGCCGGAAATACGTCTGTGTTCGTAGGCTAGCGTATAATGTAATGAGTGCAATAAATATTACCTTTTCTGATGGAGACTTGTAGTCACCTCCCCCAACGGTTTTGTTGCCTTCACGTTCTGGAAGTCACAAATAAACGAAACATAAGAATTGATGAGATAATAACGCGATGACTTTGAGGATGCGCACATAGTTTCCAATACATACATTTTATGTATAATGAAACGGCTCAGTGAGTGAAGGGAATTGAAGAGTCTGTGTGTTCCAAGGTCATTTGAAGGGCTCAGACCATAACCGACCTAAGTGCATTTCAGTTCGCTTTTCAGTTGTTGTTTTAGCTCAGATTCACCGGCGTTTTTTCATGTGGCCTTGAATTCCTTCAGGAAACGTTGCTCTAACGTAATTATCCGCTGCTTTGTGCTTCCTTCGTGTTAAGGCGGTTGCCTTGTCCATAATCATAGGGGTTTTTTTTTGCAAACGAAGCACACAGCAGCGGATGAAATATTGGAGCAATCTTTCCTGCAGGAATTCAAGGCCACAGGCAAAAACTACAGTGAAAACAAAAACGATCTGAAATGCATTTTGGTCGGTAACGCTTTGAGCCCTTCAATATTGAAATTCTAACTAAAACGAATCACTTTGAGGCTTGTTCTCCTCATTTAATGTTTAAAGTGTTTTCCAAGAAAAACAATACCACCACTAATCACATATCCTGATCACAAACCTTTACTCTCCAAGTATGACATCAGAGCCTTGTGTTGGACATCAACTTCATGCCTCAGTCTGTTCACTTGTTCATCCAATGCACCTGTCTTCCGTTTTTCATCAAAAAACTTTTTCTTCCAAATGTTCTTTGCTGTAAAAAGAAAGAAAGGCAATTTTAAATGTTTACTATTTGGTTAAAAAACTGTTGCAATCACTGCTAAAAGAAGAACCAGCTTCAACTTTTCACAACTGTTACAGCAATGTTACAAGAAACGTTTTTAAAAGCATCGCATTGTGTACATGTAGCATGTCTGCAAAACACATTGCACAAAACAACGCCTACATCGCTATTTGATTAAAATGTCACTTCCTAATCGTTTTGCCAGAAAGGAGTCTGGATGTGGAGCAACATTCTACACTTTATTTAGTGAATAAAATCGTGGCATAATCACATCAACTTTAATATTTATATTTAAGTTGGAGTGATATATCACGATTTAATTAGATTTTAATTAGATTTAACAAATAATTATAATGAAAAAGAACATAATAAAATCATAAATAATCTATGTATCAATACAAAAACAATAAAACCACAGTTCTGGAGTTGTACTTTTCCTGAAAAAATTTACCTATGTTTCACGAATCAATTAGAAGGGCAATTCTTCCAGGATAAAAGGCTGCTTCTTTTACTTAATTCCAAGACAAGGAAATACAGCTGTACCCTGATCACACCCTCACATCCCAAGGTAAAACGGATGAGATCTCATTAAAAACAAGAATTGAAATTATTATTTGTTGTCATAAAGCTACAAACTGGAGGAAATCCATGAATGTTGGCATATGCTAGATTTCCACTGGTATTACTTCAAATGTATCAGTTCTTCAGGTTATTATTATTATTATTATTATTATTTTTTACGAAAAAGAAAGCAATAATTGTGGCACTTACACTGATTCCTTTTCTGCATCATTTGATTCTGCAGCATCTTTGCACGACGCACTTTAGCCTCCCTTTCCTTCTCCATGTCCACCCTGGCATTCTTTGCTTTCCTCAGCTCAGCCTTCAACTCTTCAATCTCACGTCGCTTCCTGTCCTTTGCTGATGCTGTGTCCTCCCCTAACTCCTTATCCCCCCTCTGTGGATATTTCATTGGGAGTGGGGTGGGTACCTTAGGTAACTGGGGTATTTTGAATTTGTCCTCTAAACTTTCCGTGGGTTTCTTTGCAGGCTTTTTCACAATTTTCTTGCCTTTAGCAGCAGCACCAGGCTTTGAACCATCTTTCTTGGTATTATCTTTCACACCCTTACTGCCATCTTTGCCTGTTGTTGTTGTTGTTGTTGTTTTTGCATTTTCATTCTCAGCTGATGAAGTGTCCTTTGTATTTCCTTCATCGTCTGCGTCACCATAATCAGCAGCTGTGTTATTGTTCATGCTGTCCAGTCCCTGGTTATCAATGTCTGGATTATGTAGACCACTATCTCCTCCAAATGCACCATTCCTGATACAAAACACAACAGAACTTTAAGTTACCTTTCCAGAACTTAAAGTTAATTTAAAATCAGTCAAAAGCAAGACACTTCAAGGAAAAATCTGAGTTCCCAAGAGGAATAAAACCCATGACCATTTTTGCACTTGTAACAGTGAGATAATATCAATAAACCCAGCATGATGAACTATGGACATGGTAGGATCTAAGGTACGTTCAGATTTGAATATGAGTTAACAAGATTGAATATGAGTAAGAATTTTTTAAATCTTGTTTCCTTGTTTTAGATAACCACTTGTCAGTCACCAATCTTGTATCTCCAAATCCCACTTTCTCAAACAGATTTTACATTTCCTCAAAAGTTTCGACAGTGGTAGTCTTCTGTTAACCTTTCAGCTCAAAGAAGAAAAAAATTGATACTTACATATCATGCAATCCATCAGTAACAGGATTGTCATATCCCATTCCATAATCATCAGGTATAACTGGCCGCCTTGCTCCCTTGGGAGGAGAAGGAAACTGAACAAACTTGGACCTCTCCTCAACTTCAATCAAGGTTGGAGGGGATTCAACCCGGCTCATTGTCACTTCACCATAAACTGCAGAATTATTTTGATCCTCAAATAATTGTTCTTCACTGATTCCTTGATTATTGCCTTTTAGATGACCAGGAGCACTCTCCTGATGTTGTGTCCGTTCAAGAGAAGGTGACCGAGACCTCTTCTTCTTCCCTCCTTTCAGTTCACCTTTCTTCTTCTTGTCTCCCACTGCATCTTTCTCCGTAGCTTTACTAGAGCTTTTTGGGTTATCAGAATGTCCCTCCTTTTCAGGGGGAACACCCACTCGATCAGACTGCTGGGGATGGGGAGGTAAAGGAGAAGAAATGACACGCCCAGAGGGGATAGGCGTAGGAGGAGAGATAAATGCCCCACCCAGACCAGGAACAGGTAAGCTTTGATGAACTTCTGGTTGGATAAACTTCACAGTTTTAGGTTCAGACTGATTGCTGCCAGATGAACTACTGCTTCCTTTCTTTTGCAGTCTGTTCTTTTTCATTTTCGATGGAACAGCATTTGTCATTTCCTCACGTTCACCTTGAATTCCCTTTTTCTGTGTTTTCTTCTTCTCTACCCTCTCTTCCAACACTGCCACATCACCTCCATCATTCTCAGACGATCCTCCACTCTTGTCTTCTAATGACTGACGCCTACCAGCAGCCTCGCGGTCTCTCTCACTGTCGCTGCCACCTTCATCCTCAGATGTTGATTTGTTGGACCTGCTGGTCCTGTTAAAAGCCTCCACAACTCTTCTTTGCAGACCTATCTGACCAGCTTGTTCGGACTGCTGGCTGGGTGGATATCCTCCTGCCGGTGCATTTGATACAGCTTGTGGATATTGTGCATATCCTCCTTGTAGCCCTGCTGACTGATGGGGCCCCTGCATGGATGCCATTCCAGCTGTAAAAAATAAAGTTAGGATATGATGATATTCAAGCATACAGCACATGGCTAGATAAAATATCTTAGACTACATAACTGATATGCATTGTATTATCATAAAATAACACACACTGAAAAATTAATGTGACTAGCTAGATCCAAGAGATGCTGTGGTGTCAAAATCAATAATGATCAGACGTGAGATATAACCACAAGCGATAAGAGTTATTTAACTTGTGGTTTTACCTCCAAGATCATACAATAATATTATTATTGCTTGCCATATCATTGATATGTTAGAGTTAAATCACAGTGTTTATGATTTTCTGACTACTATTAGTAATAAAAAATAATAATTTCAATAAGAGACATAAAATATCAAGAGAGTCCTTTTTTCTTCTTATTATTTACCTGTGGTGAGGCCGTGTGTCTGTATGACAGTGTTGGCAGCATCTTCCACTGGCCTTGCTACAGACTCATGTGTACCAGACAGGATAAATATTTCAGGAGTGTAGGACTGGAAAAAATATTCATTTTATGTTGTTAAAATAACAGTATTCAAATCAAATTAGATTTTGAAATACATGTAATCATGATGAAAAATAGCGAAAAAGTGGTGCGACGTTTCTATGTCACCATGGCACCATAATCTCAAGCTTTAAATTAATAATGGTCGATAAAACTAATATAAACATAGACATAGCAAAGAACTTGCTTGCATAAATAGAATGAAATTAAGGAATGTTCAACTAATTGTTCTTTAAAATGTTCAGTACAGTGAAGTGTGATACATTTTTACTAACACTAATACACTTACTACTTATTACAGTGTAGTCTGACCAGGTTGGACATCCTAAAGGACAGCAGTTCCAACCATATGCTTAATTAGGTCTCTGTGTTTGAAAGGTGTCAGACTGGGAGCTTACATTGTCTACATTTTATGGAGTCCAATATTATTAAAAGAAAACTTATAAGTAATAGATAAAAGCTTTATTAACATTCTTACCACAGGTGGTAAAAAGTCCTTAGCTTTTAGCAAGCGTTCTTGATTTTCTTTTACCTGAAAAAGTAACCATTTGCATTAATTTTAAATGTCACATTTCATTTATCTGTTCAATTTTATTTGACTATTTTACACTCGGTTGAGCTATGTAACATCAAACATTTCATTTATCTGTTCAATTTTATTTGACTATTTTACACTCAGTCGAGCTATGTAACATCAAAGGTCTCACTGTTTGGAAGGTTGACAACTCCAGATAAGCATATTGCTCATTTTTTGCTTCAAAGTGTAACAGAGGAACTACCTAATTCAAGCAGCAGTAACTCAGAAACTTTAAAAACAGAAAGAAATCATAGAAGACAGTAGTGTCCATAGAGCCCAGTGCCAGGGCTTAGTAATCAAAGTACATGTAGCTGAGACCTCTCTTGATAAGGCATTAATTTCCAATTTAACAACCAAAAATTATCTCTGAGGAACATTTCCCAAAGGAGAGACAGTCATGCAAGATATTGCTCATCTAAATCTAAAACATGGCAAAGGATTAATACTACATTGCTGATGACTTCTCAAGATAACAATTTAAAATTAAAAAATATATATTTTTGAATAATTACAAATTTTCAATCTTAAGGTATCAGAATAGAATGCAAAATAATCTGCTTTTTATGTGTCAAAAGCCAGAGCTAGAGATATCACAGTTTCATATCCAATAAACAGTTCACATTAATCTTACTTTACGATAATTACTGAATGTACCATTGAACAATTGATGGCAAAATTGACTTGAATAAAATAGATAATAAGCGACATTTCCAAAAATTTCATATTTTATATAATGAAATTTTTTTTCCCAATACGAAAGGTCATGCAAGGCAAAATTTCTTGTCATACATGTAAGTCCCTAAAAAGATTGATTATTCAATGTTTGGATATACAAACCGGAATTAACTGGACAAGAAAAAAAACAGAGTGGACAGCTGAGTCAATTCCGCATTGTCTTCGTTTGTCAGTGTTTGAGAATGATACAAGGAGAGAAAATTCTAGAAGCCATCAATATTTAATTAAAAATAGGACGACACTAACTTAAAGGCAATTTACAGCTAACTTTGTTATTGTCTTTTTGGTTGGCAGATGTTTTCAAGTTTTTGAACAACCAACGCGAAAACGTCTGTAAAACGAAGATCAATTAACACCCCGAAAGAGAAATGAGATAAAAGAAATAATCAACCAACTAATAAAACAAAAGCGAATATAATCCGTTTGAAGAAATCGCATTAAATGACAGGAATAGAAGATTATTCTCTACTCAATTCACAGCTTTTACAACGCAGATATTAAATTTTTATCAGCTTATTCGACAGGAAACTCACCACAGCCATGCAACGACCAACAGATCGAAGGAAAACATAATCTTCGGGAACAACTTCTGCTCCTAGTTGCTCTTCAATGTGATCTCGAAGATAATTCAACGAAACATAAGGTTGCACCCTAAAAATATGAGGAAAATCACAAATTATAAAGCTTTAGGATGGAACGTACAGAATGTTAAGTAAAGTATGAAGGTGACTCATGATCAGGCATACAGTTTACACGCATAAAACAGCAAAATTTTAATATTCTACGCTGTCGGAAAACGAAGCGGCATATTACCTAACAAATCCAGCTGAAACAGACTCTAAAGCAATGTTATTGAAGGCCGTCCGATACTTTTCAAGCCACAATTCCAAGGGAACGACAAATATGTGCAAATCTGCCAACTGAACAAAGGACAACATGAGTTCAATTTCATAATGCTAGGTAAGCCTACTCTTATGCGCAGAATTTTGGCCAATTTTAAAAGATTTTTAAGGTCAGCTTACCTCATCTGGCTGCCGGAGTACACTGCTATGAGCAGACATCTTAAATCAAACTCACTGTAGGCATAAAACAGTCATGTCTTATAAAATACTGAGTAAGTTATTTCAAAACCACATTAGCTGTGCCACTGTCGTCAAGCATTTATTTATTGCCCACTTGCTGTTGTTAATCACGTGACGAAAGCTTGGTGACGTCATATCAACGGAGCGCGAACAAAACTACTAATCTGATTGGTTGAACCAAAGTCTGACAAAAGTGATAACAAGGGTAGTTACACAGAGGATTAACTTTGTATGCAGGCTGGTGGATTAAAGGATTTTTCACAGGTCTGTCTGAAACGACGAAAACAAACATTCCTTAGTCTGTTATTTGTTACCCTCTGAGCTTGGGAATCTACACGATTGCAATTATTCCCTGCAGCATTGCTGATAAATCATACAAAGACAGAAAGTAGAGAAACACTGATTTAAGGGTAACTACTTGGTGTAGGATTTAAGACAAGAAATCGAAAGTTAGCTGGCAAGAGGATAAAACTGACCGAGGTATTAGCAAAAAAGCATAATTTCAAATATAACCAGTAGGAAACGCTAAAACTTCTGTAGAAACGATCTAATAAACTGTACATAATCACGGTAAGGAATCAGACACTTGTAAGTATTAAGGGCTTTCGTAAAAAGTTGGCCTTACTTTACTATTTGATGACCAAGTCTTAGCTCGACACCAGTCGCCACTCTAACACTAAAATCCAAACAAGCTTAAAAAGACTGGGAGTGAGTCAGATGAATGTGCGCAGAAGCCCCACGGACTCCTGAAGCGAGGTGATAAACCAAGTGCGTCGTTGCCAGGGTGCATTCCGCGTCAACATCACGCCGAAGGTACGCCAAGGACGTCCTAATTCCACGCCAAGCCGCCAACTTGACATTTGACAAGCGAACAAGCGGTCACAAATATCAACTATACGATTTCACAGGAAGAGAAGATCTTCGAAATAATACCTAAGCAGAAAAAATCTATGACATTTAAAACTCTTTTCTAAACCTAAATGTGTTCGGGGCACCTTTTGCTATCATACTATGGTTAGATACCAATATTCCTATAGTTCTCGCCACAATTAAGATATACGCCAGCTGTACGCCAACGACTTCGATCGTACGCCAGTACGCCAAGCGCTCTTCAAACCCACGCCGAAGATCTTCGGCGTATCCGACATGAAATGCAGCCTGGCGTCGTTGTGCGTTATGATGCGGACTAGAAGAAAACAAGACATTACGTGCGCTGTGATTCGTTGGAAAAGTTTTCCTTTAATAAGCATTAAGCAGGTAGTAACAGGAGAACTAAGGTAGTCATGACTGATAAGTATTTGTGTCAGTTTTCCAGTCGCCACTGATACTTATTGGCGTGGGGCTGTGATTAGTTAAACAACTTGCATTGCTGACTTTGTGAAACTTTAATATCATATTATTATAAGTGTTTGCTTTATTGGGAAACGAGGTCTCTGAGAACTCAAACAATCCTGAAAATACTCGTCTCATTCGCGTAACAAATATGAACACTAAACTTTTCGTACAAAAAAAAAACAAGTTACATTTACCCTCCAGGAAAACAAGTTTCAGTTTTACTTTATTGTTTTTGCCATAAGTTGTACAAATGCAAAAAAAAAAAAAAAAAAACTAATTATTTAAACACTAATGCCGAGGAAGCCCAAGGGAAGCCACCGGGCTTATAAGGAATGGACTCCCTCAGTTAAGTTAAAAAAAATGTTAACAAAACAAAATAAAAACAAGGCTGTGTATATTTTTTTTTCACAGAATCTCACTTTTTTTTATGTTCTACATCCATTACAGTACAAAGTAGTAAAACTAACGAAACACTATGCATTTATTGACTGTGCGAAATTAGATTCTATATTTGAAAAAAAATATTTTAAAGAAGCAGAGTTTCTCCAAAATTTTCAGAATATACGATATGGAAATACCCGAGAAGAAACTGATAAGTTTTGGCAATCCCCGTTCACCAATACTTTATTATGTCACTATAGCTGTTAAAACTGGAAACTGAAAGAAAATTCTTAATATCCGGGATATTGAAGCTTAAGCATCCGGGACTTCGATAGACGCTTCAATTTCCATCCGGGTTCCCTACCCAGGGATAATGCGCAGGGCATGGGCGAGTGCAAGTCCACAAGTAATGCTGAACACTAGGATAACCACAGACATTTATATTTGGGCTGCTGCACGAACGGGGTGGGGGAGGAGAGTCGCATTTCCACGGAGCGAAATTTTCTATATCGTCAAGACTGACTGGTGTTTTGATCCACTTAATGACCTGCTTTATGCCAACCATCCATACGTCTCCTTGGTTAAGTTTGTCCAGCAGGAACTTTTTCATGGCTGCAAAAGATAAGCAAGACTTTTTTAAAAGAGAAGAGGGAAGTACCGTCAGGAGGACGTTAATGTTCAAGAAATGTCCGTAGGCAAACGGAGAAAATAAATCCAATTAAAAAAAATTGAATTATGTGTACGTATTGGCGGACGAACATTAGCGCTCGCAAGTTGTCATGTTACAGGATCTTATATGTGTGTGGTACGTACCTACATTTTTGGTTGCTTTACTTACCAGACAGAGTGTAGGGATATTTACCGAACCAGACAGCGTGCATGAACATAGGAAAAGGTGCCCTGTTGGAAGAGTAGTGCCTCTCAAAATTTCTGTTCAGTAGGTCATACGTCTCCTGTTCATTGGCGGGTGGGGTACAGTCGTCAATCATGTTACATGGCTGTCCTTTTGAATCTATGTAATCAATCATTGGTACCTCCCACAGTCCTGGAAACGAATCTAGGAAAAGAAAATAAGAAAGACCACGTTAGCTCAGTCACAAAACTTTTTTTGCTTATAAGATCATCGAGGACGCGGGAGTAAGCTCAGATTAGCGCGAGTACCAAGGGGTGGATCAGGGGAAGAAGAAAAAAAATAACGCTCTATGCTTGGGCACTGGCTTTGCTCACATACTCGCTTCCCGGAATGATTTTTAACGCAGCATTGTGCTAAGAGTTGTTGTAGTGCAAAAATAGTGCGCGACAACTTTTAAGAAGCAATTTTTCGCGTTTGCGTGCTAGTTTTTCTTACTCTCTCGACTGTCCTGAGAAAAACAAGAGAAGAAAGAAAATGGGGAGGGAACTCGAAAAAGGTGAACGTTTGACGATTAACTATGTCAAGTGGCAGCAGGTAGAGGAAAACAGTTAAATGTCCTCTAACTTACCGGTCGGACAAGGTGGAATAACGCATTCTTGAGTTGACCGATAGTCCAGGGTATATGGCCACATAGGAGGGTTTATAAACTGCTCAGTCGGCATCGATGAATCGAACAAGAACTTGTTGTCGTACAGGACTTGATACATAGTGTTCCCACCGATCTGCAAAAATGGGGCGCGGAACCCTACAACGTCATCCTCATTAACCTGACCCCACTTGCGCAGTATTTCCCTTTGTCCTACTATTTCGTCCGTCCATTGGCTATAGGTCGCATTTTTCCACCAACTCATTGGTGTCCTGTGCGAGATTGTGTGGTCGGCAATTTCATGCCTGTTGTGGTACAAGGACTGTACCATTTGATACATTGTATCCTGTATTGTATACTTGTGTGAAACGAAGAAAGTTGCGGTCGCGTTGCAGCCATTTGGATTTTGCAACACACCGTCCGCGAACAGAGTTAAATAATAGCCGTGTACCTGCAAATTAAAAAAGCAGTTTTCTTAGTAAAGCGGTTTAGCAAGAAGCCTGCATAATCCATCGTACGGAAAAAAAAAAGATGGCGGCCGTATATTTTACCACAAAACCTTGTAATTCTACCCTAAATATGTTCATAAAAAACGTACAGAAAAGTCTAAAGGCTTCAAACCTAGCATGCACAATGTTAGTAGTACAGGGACAGATTTCGCAAAAAAGTGGCTTTGCCTGCTTTGAAATGTTAACTACTTTTAAAGTTTCAACTTTTGTAGTTTATCTTAATCGCATTGTCCAACGTTATACCTCCTAATTATAATATTCTGTAGTTTTGTTAGGTTTAGACAGTCTAGAATTTGCAAAAATCATGCAATATTGTCTGGTAAGAGTCCGGCGAAAGTAAGATCAATTGGCGTGATATTCCATGCGTCGCATACAAAAACTGATAAAAGTACAAAGCTTCCTGTAGAATACATGCAATAAAAATCAATATTATACTGGCAACTCTATATTTGTGTTATCACAGGCAAACAAGAACTCAGTCAACATCCTTTCTCTTTCTTTCTGTGGGTTGTCGTCGTTGTTGTTTTATTTGTCATGACATAAGATGCATTAACTGTGCAATAGTGACTATTAAGATGACATTAGGGAGGTGGACTTTTACAAAGCATCCCCCCGATTAGAAAAAGTGATATAATATATAGCTAAAAAATGATGTTGAAAATAGAAACCACGACAAAATTGAAAGCATCCGTTGGTGTAACTTTCAAAGTTTACTTTGATCTCTGATGTATTGATCATAAAAAAAAACTGCAACTGACGAGAGCGTCACGCAAGTGATCTTTGTTTTATGTAAAAACATTCTTCTGTTGCATTACTATACTAGGACAGCCAAAGGTCACGCGTTGCAACATTATGCAGTAGCGAGCTGCAACATGAATTAATTATTTTTCAATTTTCCTTTTGAAAGTGGCAAAGCTCTCCAGATTGACTCACGCATCAGTTCCTGTGTTTCCACAAAGAAAAGTCTTCTTAAAAAAATACATTCACGACAGTTTTAATCTGGTTGATATTCAAACCAACACTGCAATTTTATTTATTTCCGTGTTAGAGTTTTGTCTTCATTACATAATACTCCCTTCCTCTCTCCCATCGCTCATCCTTCGCCGATCTAAATAGTATTTAAATGAGAATTGATTATTCAATGGGATGATTGCTTGGGGGGAAGAGTCTCGATTAACAGAGTCGCTCAATCTAAATAGCTAAAGTACCTCTACATTAATGGTATCGTCGAATGTAAGCATAATCATCTGAGGCACTTTCTCTCTCGGTATATTCCCAGGGATGTCTGTTCCACTGCACCGGCAGTCTGGAAGCTTGCAAATATCAGGTGAACATGGCTGTGCTGGTCCAAGGCTTCTGGGCTGCACTGCTGCTCCCGAGGCACAATGGAGGTTTAACCACAACACGAGCAAAGCTAATCCTACGTTAGCTGACTGCAACATAATTTGTTTAGCTTCGGACTCTTCAATGTTCCAGTCACGGGTCTTTACGCTGAAGCAAACAGGTCCTCGAAGAGCTTATAGAAACACTGCTTATATGGGATTTGTCTTTGCCTTTTCCGGGAAAACTGACACCACTCTTGTGTGTAAGTACAGATCGGTGTTGTTAATCACGTGACGAAAGCTTGGTGACGTCATATCAAAGGAGCGCGAACAAAGCTACTGATCTGATTGGTTGAGCCAAAGTCTAACAAAAGCGATACCAAGGGTACGAATGGCTTGCTATTTACACAGAGGATTAATTTTGTATGCAGGCTGGTGGATTAAAGGATTTTTCACAGGTCTGTCTGAAACGACGAAAACAAACATTCCTTAGTCTGTTATTTGTTACCCTCTGAGATTGGGAATCTATAGAGTGTGTGCACGACGGCCATGTTGGAGGACCAAAACAATACAATGATTTTCCTTTGGGAAATATATTCTAATTTTATGCAAACATCTTCTATTGTTTTAGTCCTCCAACGTGGCCGCCGTGCACACTCTCTATACAGCCTTGCAATTATTCCCTGCATATCTGATGCATTTCAGCATTGCTGGTAAATCATACAAAGACAGAAACTAGAGAAACACTGATTTATGACAAGAAATTGAAAGTAAGCTGGCAAGAGGATAAAACTGATTGAGGTATTAGCAAAAATGCATAATTTCAAATATAACCAGTAGGAAACGCTAAAACTTCTGTAGAAACGATCTAATAAACTGTACATAATCACGGTAAGGAATCGGACACTTGTAAAAAGTTGGCCTTACTTTACTCTTTGTTGACCAAGTTTTAGCTCGACACCAGTCGCCACTCTAACACTAAAATGCAAACAAGCTTAAAAGACTGGGAGTGAGTCAGATGAATTTACTCAGAAGCCCCACAGACTCCTAAAGCGAGGAGATAAAACCAAGTGCGTCGTGGTGCGTTATGATGTGGACTAAAAGAAATCAAGACATCACGTTCGCTGTGATGTATTGTAAAAGTTTTCCCTTTAATAAACATTAAGCAGGTAGTAACAGGAGAAATAAGGTAGTCACGACTGATAAGTATTTGTGTGAGTTCTCCAGTCGCCACTGATATTTATTGGCCTGGGGCTGTGATTGGTCAAACAACTTGCATTGTTAACTTTAAAAAATTATTTTAATATCATTTTTTTTATTCTGACATCACAATCAAATACAGTACATAGCAAGACAGTACAGTAAGCAACTTACAATACATTACAATATAAAACTCGCAATACCCTACTTACTTGCCTGGCATTACAATCGAATACATTGTTTTCATTGCCTGGGGCTGTGATTGGTTAAACAACTTGCGTTGCTGACTTTGTGAAACTTTAATATCATGTTATTATAAGCGTTTGCTTTATTAACGGAAACGAGGTAACAATGAGTCGTAATAGGTTTAGGACTGAGAGCTCAAAAAATCCTGAAAATACTCGTCTCACACATTCGCGTAACAAAATTGAACACTAAACTTTTCGTATTTCGAAAAGAAAAAAAAAGTTACATTTACCCTCCAGGAAAACAAGTTTCAGTTTCAGTTTATTGTTTTTGCCATAAGTTGTACAAATGCAAACAAAAAAAACAACTAATTATTTAAACACTAATGGCGAGGAAGCCCAAGGGAAGCCACCGGGCTTATGAGGAATGGGTTCCTTCAGCTAAGTTAACAAAAATGTTAACACAACAAAACAAAACAAAAACAAGGTTGTGTATATTTTTTCACAGAATCTCACTTTTTTATGTTCTACATCCATTACAGTACAAAGTAGTAAAACTAACGAAACACTATTACATTTATTGACTGTGTGAAATTAGATTTCCTCCAAATTTTTCAGAATATACGATCTGGAAAGATCCGAGAAGAAACTGATAAGGCTTGGCAATCCCCGTTCATCAATAGTTTATTATGTCACTATAGCTGTTAAAACTAGAAAAAAGAAAATTCGTATATCCGGGATATTGAAGCTTACGCATCCGGGACTTCGATAGACGCTTCAATTTCCATCCGGGTTCCCTACCCAGGGATAATGCGCAGGGCATGGACGAGTGCAAGTCCACAAGTAATGCGGATCATCAGGAAAACCACAGACATTTGGGCTGCTGCACGGAGGGGGTGGGGGAGGAGAGTCGCATTTCCACGGAGCGAAATTTTCGATATCGTCAAGGCTGACTGGTGTTTTGATCCACTCAATGACCTGCTTTATACCAACCATCCATACGTCTCCTTGGTTAAGCTTGTCCTGCAAGAACTTTCTCATGCCTGCAAAAAGATAAGCAAGACTTTTTTTAAACGAGAAGAGGGAAGTGGTACCACTAGGAGGACGTTAATGTCAAAGAAATGTCCGTAGGCAAACGGAGAAACTAAATCCAATTAAAAAAATTTGAATTATGTGTACTTATTGGCGGACGAACATTATCGTTCGCAAGTTGTTATACGTGTGCGGTACGGACCTACATTTGTGGTTGCTTTACTTACCAGACAGAGTGTAAGGATATTTAGCGAACCAGACAGCGTGCATGAACATAGGAAAAGGTGCCCTGTTGGAAGAGTAGTGCCTCTCAAAATTTCTGTTCAGTAGGTCATACGTCTCCTGTTCATTGGCGGGTGTGGTACAGCCGTCAATCATGTTACATGGCTGCCCTCTTGAATCTATGTAATCAATCATTGGTACCTCCCACAGTCCTGGAAAC
Organism: Pavona decussata; assembly: GCF_977016875.1. Lineage (NCBI taxonomy): Eukaryota > Metazoa > Cnidaria > Anthozoa > Scleractinia > Agariciidae > Pavona > Pavona decussata. The sequence continues at coordinate 370,215 of NW_028145544.1, forward strand.
GAATCTAGGAAAAGGCAATGAGAAAGACCACGTTAGCTCGCTCACAAAATTTTTTTTGCTTATAAGATCATCGAGGACGCGGAAGAAAGCTCAGATTAGCGCGAGTACCAAGGGGTGGATCAGGGGAAGAAGAAGAAAAAAACGCTCTATGCTTGGGCACTGGCTTTGCTCGCATACTCGTTTCACGGAATGATTTTTAACGCAGCATTGTGTTAAGAGTTGTTGTAGTGCAAAAATAGTGCGCGACAACTTTAAAGCAGCAATTTTTCGCGTTTGCGTGCTAGTTTTTCTCACTCTCTCGACAGTCCTTAGAAAAAAAAGAGAAGAAAGAAAATGGGGAGAGAACTCGAAAAAGGTGAACGTTTGACGATTAACTATGTCAAGAGGCAGCAGGTAGAGGAAAATAGTTAAATGTCCTCCAACTTACCGGTTGGACAAGGTGGAATAACACATTCTTGAGTTGACCGATAGTCCAGGGTATATGGCCACATAGGAGGGTCTATAAACCGCTGAGTCGGCATCGATGAATCGTACAAGAACTTGTTGTCGTACAGGACTTGATACATAGTGTTCCCACCGATCTGTAAAAATGGGGCGCGGAACCCTACAACGTCATCTTCATTAACCTGACCCCACTTGCGCAGCACTTCCCTTTGCCCTACTATTTCGTCCGTCAATTGGCTATAGGTCGCATTTTTCCACCAACTCGTTGGTGTCCTGTGCGAGATTGTGTGGTCGGCAATGTGATGCCTGTTGTGGTACAAAGCCTGTACCATTTCATACTGTGTATACTCGTGTGAAACGAAGAAAGTTGCGGTCGCGTTGCAGCCATTTGGATTTTGCAGCTTACCGTCCTTGAACAGAGTTTCATAAAAGGGGTTAACCTGCAAATTAATAAACCTGTTTTCTTAGTAAACCGGTTAAGCAAGAAGCCTGCATAGTCCATCGTACGGAAAAAAGATGGCGGCTGTACCTTGCGAACCTAACAGACAATAGGCACGTGCAAAGCCATTTTACTTTTGCGAAATCTGTCCCTGTTCTAACAACATTGTGTATGCTAGGTTTGAAGTTTGCAGACTTTTCTGTGCGTTTTTAGGGTTTCTTACGCTTAGAATTATGGGTAAATGTAGCAGTCGCCATATTTTACAAAGCTTCCAGTAGAATACATCTGATACATGCAATAAAAATCAATATTACACTGGCAACCCTATATTTTTGTTATCACAGGCAAACGAAAACTCATTCAACATCCTTCCTCTTTCTTTCTGTGGGCTGTTATCGTTGTTTTATTTCTCATGATATGGGATGCATAAACTGTGGATTAGGGACTATTAAGATGACATTAGCATAGCCGGGGAGGTGGACTAAAGAAACCTTTGCGAACTTTTACAAAGCATCCCCCCGCCCCCATTAGAAAAACTAATATAATAAGTAGCTAAAAAATGATGATGAAAATAGAAACCACGACAAAATTGAAAGCATCCGTTGGTGTAACTTTCAAAGTTTACTTTGATTGATGTATTGAAAAAAAAAATGCGACTGACGAGAGCGTCACGCAAATTAACTTTGTTTTATGTAAGAAGATGTTGTTGCACTACTCAGACTACTATATTGGGACAGCCAAAGGTCACCCGGCCCGTCACAACATTATGCAGTAGCGAGCAGTAACATGAATTAATTATTTTCCAATTTTCGTTTGGAAGTGGCAAAGCTCTCCAAATATAGGATTATCAGTTCCTGTGTTTCCGCGAAGAACAGTCTTCTAAAAAAAATTCATTCACGACAGTTTTAATTTGGTTGATATTCATAACAACACTACAATTTTATTTATTTCCTTGTTAGAGTTTTGTCTTCATTACATAATATTCATTCTGAATCTCCCTTCCTCTCCCTCATCGCTCATCCTTGGCCAATCTAAAGAGTATTTAAATGAGACTTGATTATTCAACGGGATGATCGCTTGAGGAGACTTAACAGAGTCGCTCAATCTATAGCTAGACTGACCTGTCCATTAACGGCATCGTCGAATGTGAGCATAATCATCTGAGGCACTTTCTCTCTCGGTAAGTTCCCAGGAATGTCTGTTCCACTGCACCGGCAGTCTGGAAGCTTGCAAATATCAGGTGAACATGGCTGTGCTGGTCCAAGGCTTCTGGGCTGCACTGCTGCTCCCGTGGCACAATGGAGGTTTAACCACAACAAGAGCAACGCTAATCCTACGTTAGCTGACTGCAACATAATTTGTTTAGCTTCGGACTCTTCAATGTTCCAGTCACGGGTCTTTACGCTGAAGCAAACAGGTCCTCGAAGAGCTTATAGAAACACTGCTTATATGGGATTTGTTTTTGCCTTTTCCGGGAAAACTGACACCACTCTTGTGTGTAAGTACAGATCGGTGTTGTTAATCACGTGACGAAAGCTTGGTGACGTCATATCAAAGGAGCGCGAACAAAGCTACTGATCTGATTGGTTGAGCCAAAGTCTAACAAAAGCGATACCAAGGGTACGAATGGCTTGCTATTTACACAGAGGATTAATTTTGTATGCAGGCTGGTGGATTAAAGGATTTTTCACAGGTCTGTCTGAAACGACGAAAACAAACATTCCTTAGTCTGTTATTTGTTACCCTCTGAGATTGGGAATCTATAGAGTGTGTGCACGACGGCCATGTTGGAGGACCAAAACAATACAATGATTTTCCTTTGGGAAATATATTCTAATTTTATGCAAACATCTTCTATTGTTTTAGTCCTCCAACGTGGCCGCCGTGCACACTCTCTATACAGCCTTGCAATTATTCCCTGCATATCTGATGCATTTCAGCATTGCTGGTAAATCATACAAAGACAGAAATTAGAGAAACACTGATTTATGACAAGAAATTGAAAGTAAGCTGGCAAGAGGATAAAACTGACCGAGGTAGTAGCAAAAATGCATAATTTCAAATATAACCAGTAGGAAACGCTAAAACTTCTGTAGAAACGATCTAATAAACTGTACATAATCACGGTAATGAACCGGACACTTGTAAAAAGTTGGCCTTACTTTACTCTTTGTTGACCAAGTTTTAGCTCGACACCAGTCGCCACTCTAACACTAAAATGCAAACAAGCTTAAAAGACTGGGAGTGAGTCAGATGAATTTACTCAGAAGCCCCACAGACTCCTAAAGCGAGGAGATAAAACCAAGTGCGTCGTGGTGCGTTATGATGTGGACTAAAAGAAATCAAGACATCACGTTCGCTGTGATGTATTGTAAAAGTTTTCCCTTTAATAAACATTAAGCAGGTAGTAACAGGAGAAATAAGGTAGTCACGACTGATAAGTATTTGTGTGAGTTCTCCAGTCGCCACTGATATTTATTGGCCTGGGGCTGTGATTGGTCAAACAACTTGCATTGTTAACTTTAAAAAATTATTTTAATATCATTTTTTTTATTCTGACATCACAATCAAATACAGTACATAGCAAGACAGTACAGTAAGCAACTTACAATACATTACAATATAAAACTCGCAATACCCTACTTACTTGCCTGGCATTACAATCGAATACATTGTTTTCATTGCCTGGGGCTGTGATTGGTTAAACAACTTGCGTTGCTGACTTTGTGAAACTTTAATATCATGTTATTATAAGCGTTTGCTTTATTAACGGAAACGAGGTAACAATGAGTCGTAATAGGTTTAGGACTGAGGGCTCAAAAAATCCTGAAAATACTCGCCTCACACATTCGCGTAACAAAATTGAACACTAAACTTCTCGTATTTCGAAAAGAAAAAAAAAGTTACATTTACCCTCCAGGAAAACAAGTTTCAGTTTCAGTTTATTGTTTTTGCCATAAGTCGTACAAATGCAAACAAAACAAAAGAAAACTAATTATTTAAACACTAATGGCGAGGAAGCCCAAGGGAAGCCACCGGACTTATGAGGAATGGGTTCCTTCAACTAAGTTAACAAAAATGTTAACACAACAAAACAAAACAAGAACAAGGTTGTGTATATTTTTTCACAGAATCTCACTTATTTATGTTCTACATCCATTACAGTACAAAGTAGTAAAACTAACGAAACACTATTACATTTATTGACTGTGTGAAATTAGATTTCCTCCAAATTTTTCAGAATATACGATCTGGAAATATCCGAGAAGAAACTGATAAGGCTTGGCAATCCCCGTTCATCAATAGTTTATTATGTCACTATAGCTGTTAAAACTAGAAAAAAGAAAATTCGTATATCCGGGATATTGAAGCTTACGCATCCGGGACTTCGATAGACGCTTCAATTTCCATCCGGGTTCCCTACCCAGGGATAATGCGCAGGGCATGGACGAGTGCAAGTCCACAAGTAATGCGGATCATCAGGAAAACCACAGACATTTGGGCTGCTGCACGGAGGGGGTGGGGGAGGAGAGTCGCATTTCCACGGAGCGAAATTTTCGATATCGTCAAGGCTGACTGGTGTTTTGATCCACTCAATGACCTGCTTTATACCAACCATCCATACGTCTCCTTGGTTAAGCTTGTCCTGCAAGAACTTTCTCATGCCTGCAAAAAGATAAGCAAGACTTTTTTTAAACGAGAAGAGGGAAGTGGTACCGCCAGGAGGACTTTAATGTCAAAGAAATGTCCGTAGGCAAACGGAGAAACTAAATCCAATTAAAAAAATTTGAATTATGTGTACGTATTGGCGGACGAACATTATCGTTCGCAAGTTGTTATACGTGTGCGGTACGGACCTACATTTGTGGTTGCTTTACTTACCAGACAGAGTGTAAGGATATT